>NC_090989.1:157880277-158181805 GCF_041146395.1 Eulemur rufifrons
CATTTAAACAATCCTCTCTCCTCCATCACAGTAGAAATCCCAGGAAGACAGGCAGATGTTATTCTATTTCCTGTAATTGGTACTCAATTCCTGATGTCAGCTGATGCTTTTCTCTGTGCAAATCCTCTGGAGAAACGTTTTTTTTCTGTGCTGAGAAACATTTTCATTCAAGAGCTAGGGTGACTTGTGTCACTGCTGTGAGTTCCTTCTTTAACGTTAATTGTTAAAAATCTCAGAGACATTAATAAAGATATGACTTCGCAGGATACATGTTTGTAATGGCCTTACTTTTGTTCCATTTTCTTTTCCTTGTTAATTTGTTTTTCTTTTCACTTAGTTCCTAAATATTTAAGAGTTTCAGCTGATTCCAAAGTAAGACACACTCAATGGGAAAAGCTCAAAGGAATCAGAGATACCTAAAAGTCAAGTTAGAAAGTCTCCCTGGATCTTTCTCTTTACTTTGAGTGCCTGCCCTGCAGACTGGCTTATGAAGAGATCGGCATCTTTTTAGACCTCAAGGGGATCATAGTGTTCATGCTGCTCTTGTGATAACGGGTCCTGGACGGTCTTCCCCGTCCTTACACGCGAGTCTGCCTTCTCCTTTTAAGCAGCCACACAGGATTCTCTTTCTCACCTAGTTTGAATTTTTGTATTCTTGCCGCTGTAAGTTCTTTTGTGGAAGGCAATAAATAAATAAAAATTTACTTTAAAAAGGTAATAAATAAACAAGGGAAGGTAATAAATAAATAAAAATTTACTTTAAAAAGAACGGTAGAGATTATTAACTAGCCCTGGCCACCTGACCAAGTAGAATCCTCTAGTAACTGCTTCTGGAGCCACCAGCTTCCCCGGGAGTGGGATTGCTTGAGGAAGCTGTGGGACCCTGTGCTTGGGGGATGGTGGCAGAGCCTTCTCTCCAGACCCTGGGAGGTGTCAAGTAAGTAATGGACAAAAGTGAGTTTTGACCTGCAAGACCAGGTCAAGCAAGTGATGTTGGCTTCTTAGATGTTCCCAGCTCAGCATGGGTCTGTGGAGACTCAGTTCTGCCCACGTTGACTGGTTCATTCATTTCCACTGCAGGGCTGCCATTGAGTGGTGTCTGGTTTTTCAGCCTCCCAGTGTCTCCTAATTAACTTAGTATTACTTTCTAATATGAAAACAATGGTGAATTATCAGCATAGTCATTAATCTTCTGAGTCAATATGTCAAACACTTTATCTCAATTATAGATGCCGCATTTTAAATATTTTGAAACTTTGATTCGTAAATGTACTTAGAAATGATCTATGTTCCTGTGGCCTTAGCACGTGCACTGGGAAAAAGGGTTCAACTTTTCTCAGCACTACTTTTTGGGATGAATGAGTTACGGTTGTTCCTCCCAGAGAGTAGTTTCCATGGTGAGATGAATGCCAAGTGCTGCCCATTCTCCACTGACCCACAGACATCTCCTCAGCCTTCACAGTGAAGTCGGGGGGATAAGATGAGGCTGGGGAGCTGGGCCCTCCTCCTCCTGACTGTCCCGTCCTGTCCCTAGTAGACCACACATGGACTTTTGCTGGGCAGTCCAGGAAGGCGTAGGAGCAGGTTTAGATGGGACGACTCTCTCCCTCAGAGTGGAGCCAGCCCTAAGCCAGGGCAAGGCCTCCTCTGGGAAGACCTGTGCACTTCCTTCAGGGTCACCAGTGAGTTAGGTACATCGTGCGCGTACTAACTTAGTGGATATTTAGCAGTTACTCTGTGCCGGGCACTGTGTTGCTGCTGGGTGATGGCCGGGGCAGTGCAGGGGTATTACACAGACACGATAGTAATCATGAACGTTCCATGAGAATTCGCCATGGGAGCTTGCCACATGCAGACGCTGGCTCACGTGTTTACATGTGTTGCTTCGTTTATACCTAACAGCACACCTGGGCAGCTTCTGCTCTCTGTAGTCTCATTTTACCATGAAGAAGCTGCAGTGAGGAGGGGTAAAGTCCACACAGCAGTTACATGGCAGAGGCGGAACCTGAGCCCATCCTGACTGTAGAGGTGAAGGGGCTTCCCAGCATGGTCCCTGCCTTGCGGTGGGAGCTCAGCAGTGCAGAGACAGTAGTCACAGCAGCTGTGACTGGGGAGGGTGGCTCCCCCTCCAAGGTGCATCCTCAGGTTGCTGAGTCGAAGTTGGCTAAATGACCGTAACTGACCTTCTCTGGGTTGCTTTGAACGGCCAAGATTGTCCTTCAGGTGTGACTTAGGCGAAACAATGTAGAAGCCCAGGTGAGATTTGGCAGTCATGGGACCAGGATGGAGTTGTAGTTTTCCCCACCAGACAGGAGTAGTCAGGTCTCTTCAAACCAGAGGGCACAATTGCTGTTTTTAGTTGTTCATGTTGACTGTGGCCAGAAATAACTGAGTGTCTGTAAACCACATATGTGAAATGTAAATAACCCCTTCTCTGGCCTTCTTACTCTGTAGCTTGGAGAATCACTGAGGTAAGAGATTGGAAAGGGTTTCCTTGAGCTCCAGTGACAGCTGTGTCCAGCTGTGCAAGTGGTGTGTTGGCAGGAATGTGAGTGGGCATCAAGGAAATGAGATAAGATTTCATTTTTATTTCAGAAATGAGTGAATTTAACCATGTACGGAATTGAAAAGCTTTTGTTTTGCTCTGTTAGTGGAGAAAAGGAATGACTGCTTTTTTGTCAAAATGAAACTATTCAGTTTT
Organism: Eulemur rufifrons; assembly: GCF_041146395.1. Classification (NCBI taxonomy): domain Eukaryota; kingdom Metazoa; phylum Chordata; class Mammalia; order Primates; family Lemuridae; genus Eulemur; species Eulemur rufifrons. Next base: position 157,882,979 of record NC_090989.1, read on the forward strand.
AAACTTAACCAGTTCCTGCCATTTTGAAATGTTTGCTTATTTCTTACTTTTTAGCAATGGAGGTAGACACGTTGGAAGGTTTGGCTCATGCCATGCAAACTAACCATTGTTAAGTCTTCTCTTCTAAAAGCGTAGGTGTTTGGCAGTTGTCACGTGACCTGAGCACCATAGATTCCCAAGGAGGCAGCGCACAACTTTGACCAGCCTCGCGTAGGGTACATGATCCATCCAGGTGGATCTGCGCTGTTGGGATGTCATCTAAAGGCCTCCTGTGGATTAGAAAGAAGGCATAACTCTAACCCTAAATAGGAGACAGTAAATGGGGTTCTGGTCTGGGTGTTACAGCTGCTTTTAGACATTGGTAAGACAAGGTCACTGGCCCAGGTACTTAGAAATGCGGCCTTGAGGTCATGGTTTTGTTTTCCTTCTTTGTGGATGATGGCATCTTGGTATTTATTGAAGCTAAGTGCTCAGTTTTCTGTTTTGGTACTGTGGAGGATTCTGTAGCAATAAGTGACATGGTTCTTGTCCTCAAGGCATTGACTAAATATTACAACACAACATAGCAGTAAGTTCACCTTCCTAACTAGACTAGGAGCTTCTAAAAACAGAGACAGTGACTTTCTCTTCTATGCCCTTTGTAGTTGGTGCTCAAGTGTTATTTTCATGATTAAATGCCAAACACATGGTATAACTTTTAACCGTGGATGGCAAACAGTTTCAACTCAGGTGCCAGCTCCGAGGCTCAGTGGGTGATGCCTGGTTAGAGCACCACGTGCAGCTGCACCAGGGCTTGGGTAGGGGAAGGGAGTGCCACCCAGTGACCACGGGGATGTCTGCTGCAGGGGGCTGGGGGGCAGAGGCAGCGGGCATGTGGGTGTCATTTGTTCACCCTGCTAAGGGCATTAAGCTTTCAAAAGTGGGGGCAAAATAGTACTCGGACGAAATGGAACTCTCCAGTCTTCCCTTAAAGAGGAGAGCAGGATTTAGATAAACAGCTTTTGGTCTTGGAGAAGAGCGGTCACCAGGAGCAGATGTTCAGTGAGAATGTGTCTACGTGGGACAGTACAGGAGCTGATAGGCTGGAGCAGGGGGCGCGTGGGGTGGGGAGGGGGAATCGAGTGGGGCAGGGGCCCTGTGCCTGGTGGGGCCATGCAGACATCAGGTGGTTGTTGGTAGTAGAGTGTAGACAGATTGCAGAGATGCTCGGGGAGGCCAGGGGAGGAATTTAGATGTGATACTGTTCTGCGCTTTTCAAGGAGCTTTCCCAAATGCTCCTGACACGATTACCTGCTCCATCCCGCTCTTCCCCAAGGGAGACTCCTGGTACTCTGCTTGAGCTTCAATTGTCATCTGCTATGTCTTGGAATTTTTATACGTATATCTTGAGGACAGGAGCAATGAATCCCCAGTGCTCAGGATCGTGCCGGGTATGGAGTAGATACCCTGAGTGGTATTGAATTAAATTGAAATAAGGTGCCTGAACTGCCAAGCAAGGTGGGATGGAGGGGGACAGTGCCTTAGAGGTGAAGCTGGGTGAGGTCATGGGAGTCTTGTCCCCATGTCCCCAGGATGGGCAGGATGGGCAGCAAGGCAAGTCGAAAGCATCATGTTTACCAGAGTGTGCAGAGTGCAAGAAACCAGTTGAAATTGAAGATGGCAACAGGGAATGGACAAGATTGAAGGAGAACATTTGGAAAACCGAGCCTGGATGAGTTTCCAGAGGCAGTGGCTTGCAGGGCCTGTGGGTCCCATTTAGGAGACCATCACTGCGCCTGTGGGTCTCGGGGGACCGTCACAGGAGCTGCCTCTTGAGGAGTGAGGAGCTACTGAAGATTTTCTCCCTCAGATGCTTCAACTTTTTAGAGAAGTAGAGTGATCTTGCAGCTCATTGTATTTAGCTAGGACTCCCCAAAACCAAACTCAAACTGGCTTTATTTATTGGCTTTTATAAGTGAAAAACCCAAGCGGGGAGGGAAGGGAATTTTTGACTTCAGGCTCAACTTGATCTAGAGGCTCTCACAGGGACCCTCGCAAGTGCTTGCTCCCACCTGAGTGTCTCCGCTTGTCTGTCTGACACCCTTGCTCCCCATTTTCTAGCTTGGCTTCCCTTGGAGTTGGCTCTTCATCTCTGTCCCCCTGGCAACTCCAGGCTTATAGCCTCTCAGGGCCAAGTCCAGCCGGTGATAGAACTTTGCAGCTAGTTGTTTAAGAGAAAATCCCAGGATTAGCATTGATTGCACCTGATTGGTGTGGGTTGGGTTGTGTGCCTGTCCCTGAACCAGTAACCCGGGCCACAGGCCGACTCCTATAGCCTCCAGACTGAGAGTGGAGTAGGAATGGGGCCGTTCCTGGGGGAAAGTCAGGTGCTGTTACGTCGGAGTTTTGCTGGGTGGCAATGCCATAATCACCCACCCCACACAAGCTGCCTGTTCCAGTCGTGGCAGCAAAGCTGGAGCTGCCTTTGCTCTGCTGGTGAGCGGGGAGAGCTCCCTGCTGGCCTCCGCAACCCCTGGCATGGCGTTGCCCTCTTCTCCTAGATCAGATGTCTTTGAAGCTGGCCTCCATGCAGCGGTCAGCCAGGCCACCCTGCTGGCCTCCTCCACTTGTCATCCCTGGGCACATCCTGGACAGCATCCTGCCCTGTCTGGGGGGGTCAAGGGGTTGCTGGACTGCTGTGGGATCTCAGGGGGAACCTCTTCAGAGAGGTTCCAGATCCTCCTACGAGGACTGCGCCCACAGGAAGGAGAAGTTTGTTCACTTCCTGGCGCTGGGGAGTGAGCCTTCTGCTGTGGACAGGTTCACATGCACAGAGCCCTTCCCTGCCTTCTGCTTGATCCGATTTTCACCATAACCTGGGTGGACAGGGCCAGAATGACTGTCCCTGTTTTATAGATGAAGGAACTGAGAATTGGGTGGGGTGAATGACTCAAACAGGGTGACACAGCTGTACAGACTAGAATTGGACTCAGGGGACACAAATGTCATATAAAACTTGTACTTTTAAACCACAGATGAAGAAAAACAAAGGCAAACTGACTATTCTAGCCAGTTTCTTTATGTAAATGTGGTGTTAAACTGCCCTTTGGAGGCCCTCTAAGTACATACTTCATTAATACCTGCAGGGGAAGAAATTACCTCTGTTTACAGCCAAGCGGCTCTGAGCCAGGCCTGCCTGCTGGTCACCCTCCTGCGGTTCACCCACCGGAGTTTTACTAGAGGTTGAATCAGCTTATCGAAACCGTGTAATAGTAGCTCTGTGGCTCCCCTGGGTCATCTCCTGAAATGTGTAAGGCAACGAGTGGGAGGGTCTCTCAGCCAGCCTGGCCTGAGCGTGCACCGTGACCTCAGGCGACCCAGCCATTTGAAAAAACAGCCGCTGCTCTTGGTTCTCGTTGCTCTTGCTTGGTTGCCTGTCCTCCCTGGGGTCTCCAGGCCCTCGCGGAGCCTATGTTTGGACTTCGCTCATTGGGTCATGGAGAATTGTCGTTTTCCAGCTGGAAGAGATCATCCGATTCTGTCTGCTCGTTTCACACATGAGAAGCAGAGGCCAAACCCTGTAGCCTGGCACCTGGGGCCCTCCATGCCACCCTCCCCCTCACATCACCTTGAACAGCTGGCCGCTGGCTGAACACCCTGCCCTGGGCGGGGAGGGCCGCAGTGAGGGAGCAGGGTGGCTGTGCAGAGGCTTTCCCTGACACGTTCCTGGGCGTCTTCCTGGAATAGGGCACAAAACCAAGGGCTCTAGCATCATGGAACTGCTTAGCAAGAAGGGACAGTAATAGTAGGTCAAAGCCTCTCATTTTGCTCATTTGTTTATTCACTTATAAATGTTTTTAAGTATCTATTTTTGTGGCAGGCCTTGGGAATACAATGATGCATGAAATAGAGATGATCTCCATCTTTATAGGTAATTTATTGGGGGGGACAAATATTAAAGTGGTAATTTGTTAAAATTAATTTTTATTTTCTAAATGAATGAATGAATGACAGGGTCTCACTTTGCTGCCCAGGCTAGGGTGCTGTGGCGTCATGTAGCTCACTGCAACCCCAAATTCCTGGGCTCAAGGGATCTTCCTGCCTCAGCCTCCCAAGTAGCTGGGACTACAGTGGCACCCCACCATGCCCAGCTAATTTTTCTATTTTTAGTAGAGACAGGGTCTCGCTCTTGCTCAGGCTGGTCTCGAACTCCTGAGCTCAAGTGATCCTTCCACCTTAGCCTCCCAGAGTGCTAGGATTACAGGTGTGAGCCACCACCACGCCTGGCCAAAATTATTTTTTTTAAGTTGACAAAAATTGTACATATTTAGAATGTGCAACTTGATGTTTTGATATATGTATACATTGTGGAATGGCTAAATTGAGCTAATTGACATTTACCTCACATACTTTTTTGGTAGTGAGAGCATTTAAAATCTACTCTTAACAATTTTTAGGTGTACAACATGTTGTTGTTAACTATAGTCACCATGTTGTACAGTAGGTATCCTTCCTAACTTTTGTGTACTTGGAAATTTTGTATACTTTGACTAACATGTCCCCAGTACCCCTGTCCTGTCCCCAAACCCTGGCAATCACCATTCAACTCTCTGCTTCTTTGAGTTTGACTTTTTTAGATTCCATATATAAGTGAGATCGTGCAGTATTTGCCTTTCTGTGCCTGGTTTATGTCACTCAGCTTAACGTCCTCCGGGTTCATCCATATTGTCACAAATGACAGGATCTTCCTCCTCCTCCTCTTCTTCTTCTTCTTTCTCTTTTTTTTTTTTTTTTAAAGCCATATAATATTCCAGTGTGTGTGTGTGTGTGTGTGTGTGTATTGGCCATTTATACATCTTGTTTTGAGAAATGTTCATTCAGGTCCTTTGCCCATTTTTAATTGAGGTTATTTGTTTTCTTGCTATTGAGTTGAGTTCCTTATATATTTTGAATATTAACCCCTTATCAGATGTGTGGTTTGCAAATACTTTCTCCTGTTCTGTAGGTTGTCTCTTTATTCTGTTGTGTGTTTCCTTTGCTATGTATAAGCTTTTTAGTTTGACACTATCTTATTAGTCTATTTTTGCTTTTGTTGCCTGTACTTTTGGGCTCATATCTGAAAAATCTTTGCCCAGACCAATGTCAAGAAGCTTTTATCCTGTGTTTTTCTTCTTTTACTATTTCAGATCCTAATGTTTAAATCTTTAATCCATTTGAGTTGATTTTTGTATATGGTGTGAGTTAGGGGTCTAATTTCATTCTGCCTGTGGCTATCCAGTTTTACCAACACTGGTTATTGAGGAGACTGTCCTTTGCCCATTGTGTGTTCTTGGCACCTTTGTTTGAACATCAGTTGACCGTAAATGTGTGGATTTATTTCTGGGCTCTCTATTAAAGAGGTAACTTTCAAAAACTTAAATTTCCTTTGTGAATTAGGACTATGAAGGAGTATAATGAGCTTTGCCAGCACATAACAGTGGGCTCTCATTTTGTCTTGGAGGTCAGTAAAGGTTTTGCTGAGAAAATGTCATTTAAGTTGAGCCTTGAAGGACAAGTAGAGCTTGTGGATGGGGAGACCATTTTGGAGGGAGGGCACAGGATGTGGAACAGTTCCACTGTGGCCCAGGGCCACAGGAGGAATCAGTGACTGAGATTGGGACTGGCAGAAAACAGATATATGGCCACAAGCCCTGTGTTCTTTCCATTCAACCACACTAGGCTTGCTCTTAGCCCTGTGTCATAGAGCTGTGTCTGAAGAGGCGAGTTTACATGCATGGGGGCAGGCTCCCTAGGGGGGTGAAGCAGGACGGGCAAAGGTGTGGAGCTGGGAAAGCATCAGGTGTGTGTGGGAGGGAGCAGGTTGGCAGCGTGGAGAGAAGGGCCCTCGCAGGGCAGGAGTGGGAGGTTGGAAGAGGAAGCTAGGGAAGGATGAAGGATGAGGACCCTGCCCAAGTGGCTGCAGGTTGGGATAGAAAGGGAAAGCCAAATGAGATGTTGAGATCAGCTGTTGTCTCAGCAGTTTGTTTATTCCAGACTTGTTCTAGAAAGGGTTTGTGGTAACTTAGGAAGATACGTACCTTGTTTTTTGATACCTATGCTGGGATCACAAAACCCCGTGTATTAATAGCCTGTTTATGTCTAGCTTTGTTGCTTTATTCCTTCTCTTTTTTCCTTCTCTACTTCCTAGTAGCACCTGTGGGTACCTTGCGTATGTCTGGCATGTGCTGGATGCTGGAGTTGCAAAGACAGTGGGGGCGGTCCCTGCCGGAGGAGCCCTGGGTTCGGGGCACTGGCGGAACACGGAGGGCAGGGAGGGCAGCTCCTGGCAGGTGTAAGCACTAAAGCCTTTCTGAGGACACGGGGCCGTGTGGGGGATGAGCAAAGCAGAGAGGTGAATCTTAACTGCCTGCATCAAGCCTCTGCTGATGTTCTGCTCTGACAGCAGGCTGGGAGCTCTGCGAGGACAGGGTTCAGGCTTCGCTGGGGAGGACTCAGGTGCGCAAGGATGAATGGATGGACGGATGGATGGATGGCCATTCATACCTCAGTGCTAATAGGAGGGTCCTTGAGAATAGGAGAGGAGATCACCAAGTGTGATTAAGCATTCTGGCATCTCCCATCTCCTGCTTAGTTGACAGTTTCTGTTTCTCAAGGTTCTGGATAAGATTAACTGGCTGAGAGACTTCCTCTCAGTGAAATTTCACTGTTTAAAGAAGATAAATCCGGGTTTCCAAATTAGATTTGAACCTTTGTTTCTCTGGAGGCTTAAGTACTTATGGGGGACTTTTGTCCATACATAATAGGGTGGTCTCTGGTGGTAGTTTTCTAAAGGGAGGTTTGACTGGCCCTGCCCACTCAGGATCTCCTGCCGGTGAGAAGAAATCCCTGCAGGTGGGTCGCTGAGTGCTGCAGGTGTGGCTCTGCCTGGCACGTGGGAGGGGGATGGGATGTAGGGATCATTTCATCTTTCTGTTTATCCCGCGGAGGGGCTTTTAGGGTGCAGCCCTGCCCAGGCCTCCTGTAGCAGGGACACCTCACCTCATGTCGGGTCCTGGAGGGTTCCTTTGCCGTTGCCATTGCTGCTTCCTCTGCTGCCGTCCATCCCAGCCACAGCTCTGTGCCGCGTCTCGCCAGCTCCGTGGGCTGGGTGCACATCCCCACCTTGCCTAGCCGGGCACTTGACTTTCATATTGGCTTCCTTTTCAAATGACTAACTCGGCATTCTTTTCTCAAATGAGCAATCCTTTTGTAAAGCAAATAATTATCCGACTTTTCCCGAACGTTTTACAAGATTGTTTTACTACTACATTCGTTTATTGTGGAGGTCCACTTGTTTCCTAGGATTCCTTTTTAACGGCAGGATCAGGACCGGAATGACACTGGCGTGCAGGCGGTCTGGTCTGCCTGCTCTCCGGGCCGAGACCGCTCAGTTGGCGTTACGGTGGAGTCTGTGTAATAGGAATCACATTAAAGCAAGGTTATATTTCTTATAATGAATTCCATCAAGTAATTCACCAAGGATTTTGGAAAGAGAAACCAAATTCTTTAAAAAGGAGGGGGGAGAGGGCCAAGGAGACAGGATAAAGAATCTTAAACAACTCAGTTATACTAATGGCCCTTGTGCTATTGTGGCAAAATTACTTATAAATAAAAGCCAAAGAGGAAAAACAAGCTATGTTTGGAGGTGTACTGTCTGTTCTCTGCCTTGTTTTTCTGCTCTAAAGTATAGTGTGCTGTCTTGACGTAGGGATCTAACTGCTATGAATATTGATGGCAGCAAAAGCTTTTTTTTTTTTTCCTATCTGGCCTAGTAAATAAAGCAGCAAGGATAAAAAGGGAAGAGGAATTGTAAAATCAGTGTGCTGTTTTTAGCCTATCTTGTTCCCTTAGAACTCTAAGTCTTGAAAACATATTGATGGTGACGGTCTGCATCTAGGGGTTCGGGTCTGATTTGAGTGCAGTGGATTGGTATTTTCGGGGATTTTTGCCTCTGGTTAAAGTAACAGAATTCCTTCTCCTTTGAGCTTTCAGAACTAATGTCATTGCCTCATTGAAGCCTTCCTGGATCTCTTTCCTGACCTGGAGTTGGTCACTGCCCCTTAGAATATTGGCAGTAGTGTGAATGGGCGATTGTCCAGTAGCTCTGTACCATATGCCTCCTGGGAGAGCTCCACGGGGGACATGGCAGTGAACGGGACACCAGAGAGTCTGGATAGCAAACAAGGGCATCCTTGTAGGTCTGCGTGTGGCATGAGAGGGCGTCTCACATAGCACTCAGCCCAGCGTGGAGAGCGTGGCTGTGTGGAGCATGGAGTAGGGTCCGTCCCTGTCAAGGACTGGAAGCTGCAGGGGCATGGGGTGAGCCTGGCTGGGGACAGGTTCTGTTAGAAGGTTTGTAGCAGGCACAGGTATAGGTTGGGGGCAGTGAGGCTTCTTAAATTGTGAACACACTGACTCTGGCTCACTCACACCAAAAATGAGTTTATTAGACTGCTCTGATGGTGTTCGGAGCAGCAGAGGAGCTCTGGCGGGCAGGTTCAGAAATGACAGGAGCCACAATAGTTCTGGGACCTGGGAAGGAAGAACTGATGAGCTGTCTTTTGTAGTAGCAGTCCCCTGCCTTTGTGGCACCAGGGACCAGTTTCATGGAAGGCAGTTTTTCCACAGACCTGGGGGGGAGGGGGTGGTTGTAGGATGATTCAAGCGTATTACATTTATTGTGCACTTTATTTCTATTATTATTACATTGTAATATATAATGAAGTAATTATGCAACATACCATAATGCAGAATCAGTGGGAGCCCTGAGCTTGTTTTCCTGTAACTAGACAGTCCCATCGGCAGGTGATTGGAGACAGTGACTGATCTGATAGGAGACAGAGCTCAGGCAGAGATGGGAATGATGGGGAGCGGCTGTAAATAGCGATGAAGCTTTGCTTGCTTGCCACTGCTCCCCTCCTGCTGTGCAGCCCGGTTCCTAACAGGCCACGAACTGGTACCAGTCCTCCGCCTGGGGATTGGGCACCGCAGCTTTATAGGACCAGTGAGGAGCTAAGAGTGGAGTGAAGGCTGGGGTGCACAGTGATGGCTGGAGGGCTCCCCTGGTGGTCAAGAGAGAGGACCCCGGGCAAGCCAAGGGGAAGTTCTGCCACACAGCCAGTGACAGAGGGGCAGCCCCCTGGTAGCACGTGGCTAGAGCATGGGGGGCTTAGACAAGATTCACTCTTAAATGTGAAAGGGTGTTGGTGCTACTGCAAGCAAATATGTAACAGGTGACAGCATTCCATGGAATTAGACCTCTGGGAATCATCCTAAAATGAATATTTTTAAAAAATATTCTTAAAAAGTGTTTCTTTTCAGAAACTTAAATTTTCTTTTTAAAAACCTACATAAATTTGCATTTATAAAAATATGTCTATATTAGTGGTCACGTGTGATACAACAAAGTCCTTTTTTTTTTTTTCTTTCTGTAATCAGTTGTGAAATAGAAGGGGGGGGGAGAGGTGGCCTGAACCTTTGACCTGATCAGAGGGCTGAAGATACAGAATCCTCTTGTCAGCTACTACTTTTGTGACTCGTAGACGTTCTCTGTGTGCATATTCAAAACCGTCAGCCCCCAACCCCACCAGACTAAACTTTTCAAGGACAGGGACCATCGTGGGGACATTTTTTCTAATCTTGGCTCCTGGTACAGTGCCTGTTGTGCAGAAGAGGTGCTCGCTAAGTGTTTCCTGAGCCAAATTTATTTTGATCTCGTGCACTAGGCATCTTAGTAAGTGAATTCCATGATTTCCATTTCCCTAAGGTATTGGTAGCTCTCTTCCCATTCCACTAATATTCATAGGGGACTTTATAGTTCATATCGAAGAGTCTTAATTGCTGATGATTTTTTGCTTAGTTGTTATTTAAGTAGCTTCTTGCTAGGGGATGCCTTCTGTAAAACTAATTACATCTCCATCAGTCCATATTCCTATTGAAGCCAAAGCCATACACAGAAGACATTTATAAACAAGGAAAGAGTCCAAGTTTTTAGACCTGCTGATTGATGTGTTTTCTACAGCTCCTGGAGTTGCATGGGTTGGAACTGGAAAGGCTCTAAGAGTCACTCAGCTCCTGGGTGGCACCTCCAGGGTCTGTGGCAATCAGATGGGTACGGCTACTGGGGCGGGTACAAGAGAAGGGTTCCGAAGGTGAGCCCAGGCTCCCTGGGAAATTGCACAGCGATGGTCAGCGGTGTCCACAGGGAGAGGCAGCATGCCAGTGAGCCCCCAGGGTGTTTGCCATCCTGAATTCACCCCCTTACTGTGCAGATGTGGAAACTTATGTCCAGAGGAGGGGAGGGACTTGCCCAAGGTCACCTTGCTACTCAGTGACAAAGCTGACTCTGACTTAGACATAAACCCAAGAGGAAGGGGGGTCAAAACAGACGCATCTTCATTTCTTCCAAAGGACATTCTGTTCAAAGCTGCTGTTGGAATATTTGTCGCACCCTTGTGCTTTTCTGGGCCTGAATTAGCAATCTCAGGAGGAAAACCTGCTGCGTTTTGCAAATGTGTGCAAATAACAAACATGCCTGTTACATCCTAGGCAGACTCACTGCACACGCATTAGGGCAGGTGGCAAAACGCAGCCATGCAGCCTGGAGTGAAGTGTTTTGCACTTAGTTGCTTATGAGAAATTCAGCGTTAGAATTTAAATGCCTTTCTGGCGCAGGTGCAGTGTAATTGTTCCATTTCTCATAATAAAACTTTGCTTGGAGGAAAATGCTTATATCTCTGAGATGTTGATTCTAATTCCCGTTTCTTTTTGTTTCCATTTTCTTCCCTTTTTTTTTTTTTTTTGGTGTGTTCTTTGTTTCTCTTCACAGGAAAAAGTAGAATATGCCTTCCTGATTATTTTTACAGTCGAGACATTTTTGAAGATTATAGCGTATGGATTATTGCTGCATCCTAATGCTTATGTTAGGAATGGATGGAATTTACTGGATTTTGTTATAGTAATAGTAGGGTAAGTCCCTTTTACTTTGGGGAAATGTTTACTCGGAAAATGGGAGGTGGGGGTAGAGAGTAACAGAGAACACAGTCTCTTTAGGGAATGTGATTGCTCTTTTATGCCAGTGATTGCACCAGCCCCTGTCAGGAGTCCTTAAGGACTGGTGATGCCGCTGTCAATCTCTGGGAAGAGGCTGGTTTGAATTTTCTCATTATTGTTACTCCTCTTTTCAGTAACATGTTATAGAAGGGAGTCTAAGCCCCTAACGTGGGAGGCTTTACCTTTACAGGGCCTTGGACCTCCACAAATAGACCAGCCCTGCTGGTGATTAGAGTCAAATGAGTAGAGCTCTTACTACTTAGCACCATGTTAACTTAAAAAAAAAAATTAATAAAGCCTTCATAGCACTGGGGTACTCTGCTATTTAATATCCCTTGAGCAAAGTTGTTTTTTTCTGCTGACTTGTGGGAGAAGCTCTGGCTTACTATCTCATTTTAAATAACTAAACAAGTGTCTAAATAATGTCACATATCTGGAATAAAATGAAATAAGCTAAAAAAACGCAGAGAAGCAGGTGTTCTCCCCAAAATCCTGTTGCAGGAAGAAAACATCAGCAGTTTTAGTTAAAGGAGAATGTTAAAATAAAAAACAGTGGCATGTGTTACTCTGGTCCTTCCATACCTGGAAATGTTGCCAGCAAGAAAAAGATGAATCGGTGTCAGAGGAATGCTGGGTCTTTGGACCAAATACCCACATAGGAAGATAAGTTATATCCCGTCTCTGAGTCTTGGGTACCCTAGCTATAAAATGAATTGCTCCTAAAATTACATTTATTTCTATAGAGAGAGATTTTTAAACAGCCTTTCTGTTTTCATCTTCATGACTTCAGTCAACTGCCTTTTTCAGTTGAGCAAGGTAATTTTTCTTTATGATGATCTTTTTGTTGTGAATCCTTTGGTTTTTCCTTGGAGACTAATTCTGCTGGGTATTGGGAGAGTGGGCTTGGTTTGGGGCCTGTCCTTTCAACCTAGGAAGTTAATATGGGATCCAAAGCGGTGGCCCAGTGAGATGATTAGACTTGTGGGGAGAAAAAGTTAGCACCTCACAGGTAGAGTGCACACTGCCTGGGGGATGGGCACGGTACAAAAGCAAGTTATGTAACCAAATTATTTGTACTACCGTGATATTCTGAAATAAATAAATAGTAAAAAAAATATAAATGAAACATTTATCAAAAAAAAAAAAAGGAAAGAAAAGAAAAGAAAAAGTTAGTTTTTGCAAAAACCACCACAGTACACTGGCATCTAAGGCATCGTTGCAAAGGCAGTCCACCTAAAATGAACAGCTGGCAGATTTGTGCCATACCTTCCTTTGGCGGGGGCTACTCACAAGGAATGGCAAGCAGAGCCCTGCAGATCTCTTGGTTCTGGAATAATTTTGGGGTGCCTTTTCTGCCACTGGACTTTTGTTCAGCTAAAAAATAGAGATGCTTAGCTCCATTTCTTTTGTCACCATGCTATGATCGCTTTGTCTTACTGCCTGGAGACATTTTTCACACAATAGCACAGCACAAGGCTAGGGAACCAAGAGGAGCATGGTGGTCTCATTGGGTTAAGGAGATAGAGACAAGAGTTAGGGGAGGCTGAGTAGCTGAAATGTGAGAGGTAAAATATGGGAAGAGAGAGAGCTATTCAGAGAAAGAGCTCCATAAATATGCCTTGGGGTCCTCTTCAGTTTTGGCTGAAGACTAAGCTACGCTTTCATAGGTGTGAGTCTGTGACGCCAGGCAAAGAATACTATTAGGGAAAAGAGAAAAGCTGGGGGTACATGGGGTTGGGGGGGAACTGTAAAATGGATAATAACAAGAGCTCACAAAGGACTGGATGGTGTTCAAGTTCTGACTGCCCAGAGTGGAATGACTTCATTAAATTAAACACCCTGGATTGTCAGTAGAGACCCCACAAATGCCATTATTAGTAGCGCTAAACTTGCTGTAGAGCAGGGGTCAGCAAACTATGGCCAGTAGACCAAATCCTAGCCCGTCTAGCCTGCCACCTATTTTTATAAATAAAATTTTATTGTAACATAGTCACATTCATTTGTTTACATGGTTGAGTTTGAGTAGTTTAGGTTCACAAAGCCTAAACTATTTACTATCTGGCTCTTTATAGAAAAAAATTTACCAATGCCTGCTCTAAAGACTACCGAAATTGTTGCTAACAATGTTTGAAAAGAAATCTGGAAAGGAGCAAACTGATATGCAAGTAACTTAACGGCCTGCCAAAACAAAATCCAGCACTCTTTAAAGGAAAACAACAAAATCCAAATACTTAACAAGGTAACATTCAAAATGTCCAGCGTCCTGGAAAATATTACTGGACATATGAAGAAATGTAACCCGTAACCAGGAGGAAGTTTGATCAATAGAAATAGACCCTGAAATGACAGAGATGATAGAATTAGCAGAGAAGGACTTCACAAAAATTTAAAAACACCTGTTATAAATATGTTATGGACTTAAAGGGATACATGACTATAATGAAGAATGATGGGACATATAAAAAAGAACCAAATGGGACTTCAAGAGGTGAAAACTATGTCTGCAATGAAAAATTTCCTGGATTGGCTTAACAGCAGTTTAGACACTAGGGAAGAATAAAATAAGGGAATTTGAAGATGTAGCAATAATACAAAGAGTAACAATTAAGGAAAAAAATGAACATCACCTCGGTGACCTGTGGGGAAATATCAAGTGACCTAACATACTTATATTTGGAGGCTCAGAAGAAAAAGGGAGAAAGGGGAGACAGAAAAAATATTTGAAGACATGGCTCCAAAATTTCCAAATGTGATGAGAAATACAAACTCACAAGTCCAAGAATCTCAACAAAGCCTGAGCAAAATAAACATGAAGAAAGTCACATCATAATCATAATAAAATTGTTAAAAATCAAACAGAAAGAGAAAGTCTTGAAACAGAGAAAGGACATCTCAGACTTCTTAACAACTATGCAAGCAAGAAGACAACAGGAAGATATCTTTGAAGTACTGGTGGAAAATGCCAACCTAGAATTCTTATTCATTGAAATATCTTCTAAAATTGAAGTAAAAATAAAAACTTTTTCATACTTTCCAAAGCTTGAGAATCCAAGACTAATACACCTGTGCCTTAAGAAATGTTAAAGGCAGTTCTTCAAGCTGGAGGAAAATGATACCAGATAGACATGTGGATCTGCACAAAAAGAATGAAGAGTATCAGAAAGGGTAAATACATGGGTAAATATGAAGACATCTTTGTAAACTCATTTTGAAATCTCTTTCAAGATAATTGTTTAAAGCAAAAATAACAACACTGTATTGTGGGGTTTGTAGCTTCTGTAGAAATAAAATTTATGACAACAATAGCACAAAAGACATAAACAGGGAAATAGCCATATACTATTGTCAAGTGTTGATACAGTAGCTGGAGTGATAAAATATTACTTGAAGTTAGACTGTGGTAAATTAAAGATGGGTATTGTAAACCTTAGAGCATGGATTGGCAAACTATAGCCTGTAGGCCAAATCTGGTTTAAGCCTGTTATTCTTTTTTCACATTGACAAAGTATTTTACTTGCCACCTGCTTTGGCAAATAAACTTTCATTGTAATTCAGCCACATTCACTCATGTCTATGGCTACTTGGTATTATTATAGCGAAGTGGAGTAGTGGTGACAGACCTATGGCCTGCAGATCATAGAATATTTACTATCTGGCACTTTACAGAAAATTTTTATTGACACTTGTCCTAGAGTAGCCACTAAAAAATTAAAAAGGTATAGCTAAATAAGCCTATAGTACAGATTACATAGAATTAAAAAAACTTCAATCCAAAAAAGGCAAGGAAGAAGAAGAAAAAGGAACAATGGACAGGACAAATAGAAAATAAATAGCAAGATGCTAGGTTTAAACCCAGCTAAACCTTCATTAAAATCCAGAGTTTATCAGATTATACATATATAAAAATAAGACGCTATAGTGTCTAAGAAACCTATTTTAAATATAAAGACACAAATAATTTGAAAGTAATAGGATAGAAAAATATATACAATGCAAAACTGAATGAAAAGAAAGCTAGAGTGGCTATATCAATATCCAACAAAATAGACTTCAGAGCAAGGATGCTATCAAGGATAAAGAGAAACATTTCATACTGATAAAGAAGTCATTTCATCAAGAGGATGTGACAATCCTAGATGTACATATGCCCAATAACAGAGCTTCAAGTACACAAAGCCAAAACTTGTAGAACCAAAAGAGAAATAAACAAATCTACAGTTATAGTTGTACATTTTAGTACTCCCTTGAGGAGTATTGATAGAACATGTAGACAGAAAATCCCTAAGGATGTAGGGAGACTTAAACAATACCATCAACCAACCTGACCTGATTGACATTTTTTGGGAACGTTCCCCCAAACAAGAGCAGAATACACATTCTTTTCACATGCACGTTGGAACATTCATCAAGAAATAATATTCCAGGCCCTAAAATAAATGTCAGTGAATTTAAAAAGATTTGAAATCATACATAGTTATGTTTTCTAAGTGAATTTAGCAATGTTTCTGGACAAAAGGTCAGTGTAAAAAATCACAGGAATTTTTATATACTAGCCATAAACACTTGGAAAATGAAAATTTAAAACATTGCTATTTACTATAGCATTGAAAAAGACGAAATATTTAGGTATAAATAGTTGACTAAAATGACAAAACCTTGCTAAGAGAAAGAAAACCTAAATACATGGAGTGATGTAGCATGTTCATGTATTGGAAGATTCAATATTGTTAGGATATTAGTTCTTCTCCAGTTGAATTATAGATTGAATCTTAATCTAAATTCCAGCAGGATTTTTGTAGAGATTGACAAGCTTATTCAAACATTTCTATGGAAATTAGGATCTGGACTAGCCAAAGAAATCCTTAAGAACAAATATGGAGCCTGGTTCTAAGGCTTACTCTAAAGCTACAGTAGGCCGGGCTGGAGGGAGGCTCGGGAGGAGGCTGAGGTGGAAGCATTGCTTGAGGCCAGGAGTTCAAGATCAGCCTGGAAAGCATAGTGAGACCCCATCTCTACAAAAATTACAAAAAATAAAAAAAATTAGCTGGGCGTGATTGTGTGCACCTGTAGTCTCAGCTACTTGGGAGGCTGAGGTGGGAGGATCATTCAACCTTAGGACTTGAGGGCTGCAGTGAGCTATTGCTATGCCACTGTACTCCAGCATGGGTAGCAGAGTGAGACTCTGTCTCTAAAAAATATAAATAAATAACTAAAATAAAGTTATGGTAGCCAAGATAGTGTGATACTAGCATAAGGAGTAGACATAAAGACCAACGGAACAGAATAGGGAGTCTAGAAATAGACCCATAAGTATGTGACCAGTTGATTTTAGACAGAAGGGCCTTGAAAATTCAATGGATTGAAGAAACTCTTTTCAACAAATGGTGCTGGGAACAACTATCCATGTGAAAAAAGTCTCCATTACCTCATCCCATACACAAATATCACCTTAAAATGGACCATAGACTTATAAATAAAATCCAAAACTATAAAATTTCTAGTAGAAAATAAGGGAAAAATCTTTATGACCTCAGATTTCTCAGAACACAAAAAGCACCAGCCATAAAAGAGATAATTAAAAAATTGGACTTTATCAAAATGTATGACTTTTCTTCAAGACAATGAGGAAAATGAAAAAGCAAGCCACAGATTGGGAAAAATATTCACAATATGTATATGTGACAGAAGATTTGTTTGCAGAATATACAGAGAACTCTTACGACCCATAGTAAGAAGACAACCCAATAAATGGCAGAAGATTTGAACAGATCTTCACAAAAGAAGATGGGTGAATGCTCAGCATTGCTGGTGATTAGAGAAATGCAATTGGAGCTACGGCAGCACTGCATACTCACTAAATGTAAAAAGACTGGAAATACCGAATGTTGACCAAAATGTGAAACAACTGGAACTCTCATACACCACTTGTGGAAATGGAAAATGGTATAATCACTTTGGAAAAATTTGCCCATTTCTTGCAATGTTAAACATACACTTACCATATGACCACATTACTAGTTCTACTCTTAGGTATTTATCCAAGATAAATGAAAACATATGCGCACAAAAAGACTTTATTCATAATAGAGAAAAACTGGAAACAACCCAAATATCCCTCAACAGGTGAATGGAGAGGCTCTTTGTGGTATATTTATATAGTGGAATATTACAGAACAGTAAAAAGAAATGAACTGATGAATGTAACAACTTGGACAAATCTCAAAAACAGTATGGTGAGCAAAAGAAAATAAGCAGAAAGGAGAACATATTATGGGATTCCATTTATATAGATTCTAGAAAAGGAAAAAACCTATAACAATAAATAGCCAAGGTTGAGCTTAGAGGAACGATGACTGCAAAAGGACACGAGAGAACAATTTGAGGTGTTGGAAATATTAATATATCTTGATTATGGTATTTGTTACTTGGGTTTATACATTTGTCAAAACTCATCTTATTGTACACCTTAAATGAATGTGTCTTATGTTTAAATTAAACTGCAGTAAAGTGACAAAGTAAAAAAATCATCTAGGAAACTAATGCATACTGGACTCTGGGTTTAGACTGCCAGATTATTTTTATCTAAAATATACACTAAATTGTAGTCAAACAGTTGAAGAAAAACTTTAAAAAAGAAAAAATACGAATCATGATGTCTTCATTTGAATCAAATTCCTACTCACTAAAGTTTCCAACTGCAGTCTGTACCTCAATCCAATGGATTTTCCATTCCAAGTCGACAGTGACCTATTGCTTTTGTCAGGATTCCCAATAACCGAGACATTAAGAAAGTAATTGATATTTTTAAAATGTTAACTGTTAATGTGACCACAAGAGAACTCAATGTGTCTACCAGAGCTGACGTTATTTCTTTAGAGAAAAGTTTGCTCTAACTCAACTTTTATCCCACTCCTCTAACTTTTCAGTAAAGATGTATTTCAAGCATGCAGGCTCCTTAAACTTTTGTGTAGAAGAATGTGGCTCATTCCGGTGCTTCTGAATTTTGTCAGTTTGGGCAGCTCCTTGCCTTTTTTCTCCTGTCTTGGAGTAAACTTTTAATAACAATCTAGGAACCATTACTGCTTTCTCCTCATGTCCTTACCTGTTCAGAAACATGATAGTTCTTTTGGTAGGGGGAGTAGTGAGGAGAATAGAATCACAGAATTCTATTTAGAATGGAAAGGTCACTCTTTGGGTCACTTCATCCAGTTTTCTCATGGTATGGACAGGGAAACTGAGGGCCAGAGAAAAAGGACTTTTCTAAGGTCTCATAACTCTTAGGAATGGAAACCAGCCTGGCCCCTTACAGCCTGCGCCATCTGGGAACGAGCCTGAGTCTCTCTGACTTGGGCTCCTCTGTTAACGGGAGAGAGACATTTTTCACCTGTTTTCAAGGGCATTGCTGAGGACTAGGGAATAAAAGGACCATGAAGCGTGCATTGCAAAACACCGATATTTGAAAGCAGTCTTAAGTCACCACCTGCATAAATTACTTTCCCAACCCTTTGGGATGAAAATTCCTGTGGCTTCCACATTTCAGAAGAGTTTGAGGTTTTCTTTCTTCTTTTCTCTTGGTTTTTATGAAGCTATGAATTTGTTTTGGAGGAGAGACTTTTCACTTTAGCCTTACTGCAGGGGGTTACAGTAATTAAAAATATACGAATGAGAGAGAAACCTGTCATAAATTTGATGTATTTCCCTCGTCATGAGAGAGCCTTCCATCTGAAGCTCTGTAAAGGTAGAGACCTGGCTTATTTTCCCTCCTGGCTGGGTTCATTGCACATTTGCTGTGCTGTTATTAAAACAAAGGACTGGTCTGTATATGCCCCAGAATGACATGGCTACCCGATCAAGGCTGCAATCAGACCACCCTGGGTTTTATAGACTTAGTGTCTTGGCAATCCGGAGGCATGCCGGTGGGGGCAAAGTTTCTGCTTTGGCTGCTAATTACACTTCAGAAACCTTTTCTTTGTTGCCGGGCCAATCATGCCCACAATCTGATTGGCCAGAGTTGATGGTGTTCGAAACGGGTAAATTTATATTTATTCTGAAAAACGAGCGATAATTCCAAAGAATAAATATTTATTTGAAAGAGCAAAAGTAACTGTTAAATGAGCAGATTGCCTGCAAATAGCTTTATCCAAAAAACCTTCTTGGAGTAGAAAAAAATTTATTGTGTCTGCCAGATACAATATTATTCACATTTCAAAAGAAAAAATGACGGTATTAATGCCTTACCTTAGGTAATTGCTTTTAGCCTTTGCACGGCTTAGCATCTGTGATTTACGTCGTTCGCTGTGCCTGTGAGGAGCAGGTGGGGGTGTGTGTCAGTGACTGCACTGGAAGTGGCATAACATACTACGATGTGGGCCTTTGAAGTTACTCATCGGTTCATTCATCATATATTTCTGGGCACTTCCTCTGTGTCAGGGACTGTCGTAGGCACTCGGCGAGAACAGACTACATGAGCAAATGAACAAAACACACTAAAACCCTCTGCCCTGTGGAACCTGCATTCGAATGGGGCCAACATACCTGTATTTGCGTGTTGGCTCTTCCACTATTTGTGTGTCCTTGGGCAAGTTACTCCTTCCCATCGAGTTTGTTTTCTCATTTGTAAAATGGTGCTAATAATTCCTGCTGCATAGCATTTTGTGAGGATCAATGTAATAACGTATATGTAGTGCTTGTTATAGAAAAGCTAGCCACCAAGGTTGGTATCGTAGTCACTTCAGTTTGTGACAGTTCCATTTGCAGTGTTGGGTCCCCAGTGAGCCCCCTCTTCAGTGGAGGTTGACTTTCTCGGGGACTCCATTGGCATGAAAACAGCTGAGATTAATCCCTGTCCCAGGGCATTTTGGAGATAAGGGTCCTGTTCGGATTTCACAGCCCAGTTCTTGCCTCTGCCTTGCCTGCCTTTTCGTTAAGCAGCAGCCGCACAGAATTAGCCCTTGTTCAAAAATAACTACCATTATCGTCCTATTTTGCTTCCATGGGTGACAGACTCTAACATTTCTTTCTTTCTTCTTCTTTCAGATTGTTTAGTGTAATTTTGGAACAATTAACCAAAGAAACAGAAGGCGGGAACCACTCTAGCGGCAAATCAGGAGGCTTTGATGTCAAAGCCCTCCGTGCCTTTCGAGTGTTACGACCACTTCGACTAGTGTCAGGAGTGCCCAGTAAGCATTTTTTCTTTCCTAGAGTCAGGAGCGTGCTGATTTTTTCTTCTGGGTGGGTCTCACGACCGTGAAACGGTGCTGCAAGGTGAGCTCCTCTGCGCCAGCCGGGGCCAGCAGGACAGCCACGGTAGCCTCACTACTGTCAACAAACGCTTTTGCTTGTACTGTCACTTTGGATCCCCGTGACAGCCCCGAGAGGGGGACAGGTGGTGATTACTGTCAGCCTGATTTTTAGAAGAGAGAATCTTCCCTTGCAGAGAGATGAGGCGGCGGTGAGAGGCCTTGTGTTCAGGCCTCCTGATTCCAGTCTGTTTTTCCTTCTCTGACAACACACTGCCATCACCTCCTCCACTCCCAGACCTGCCCTTGTGAGCGTGGTGGGTTACACAGATGAGGGTACTGGAGAGCTCACTGACTGCCTTTTATCAAAGTGGGGAGCAACAGGGGGCTCCCCACACCAGGAACTGTGCCTGTCCAGCTCTGGGGAAGAAGATGCATGCTTTAGCTTCCCCACCAGTGTATGGTGTAGAGTAAGGCCTGCCTTGAAGGTTGCTGTGAGAACTGCATGAGCTGGTGGAGGGAGGGCCCCTAGCACCACGGACACTTGCAGCACAGCAGAGGCTCTCAGTGAGTGACAGACTGTTGTCATCCACTAGGTCCTGTGATGCCAGTCAGTGCCAGGCCCTGGTCTGCCCTGCTCCAGACCTCCAGGCCAGGTTGAAGGCCCCTGAGTTGGAAGAGGTGTACGCTGCGTGTGCCCGGCAGGCCTCCTGTCCTTCCACAGGGAGTGTGGGGTTTGCCCCACTGGGCTCTGCTCTGGAGGGGACTTCTGTGTTGGGGACTTCAGAGGGTAGAAGTCGTGTACCTGTCCAAGGACTGGTGCTTCTGAGGTGGCTGCATGCGCGTGGCTGGCACAGGGATGTGGCACTGCAGGGTGTGCCTGTTTTCCACAACTCATAAAGCCATCAGAAAAGCAGAGGTCATTATTTTTTTGCCTCTCCAGAAGTTCTTCATGAAATTTTATTAAACCTACTGGCACTTATAATGCACCAAAATCCTTTGGAAAAAAAAATATTTCCAAATTTAACATTTTAAAATGTAGGAAGTGGTGTTTTATGTGTACTTGTTTTTCCAGATGGTTCATTTATTTTCATTGAAAAAGATCAGCACAAGTCAAAACCACAGAACTGTCTGGAATCAATTGAGAAAAATAGAAATACCTTGAAAATGACTGGCTCTGTTAAGTGTAACATGATTAAATGAGAAGTTCAGTGAGCAAACATGTTCTTTCAGATTTAGTCGTTACAGCTTAATCTAATTTCAAAGTAACCACGACAGCTTTTCCCCCCAAAGAGCAAATGACAGGACAGCCTGCCCTCCGGTATGTGGTGCACACAGGCTCTGGGGGCCGTGGCTTCGTGCATGAGTTGTGTGCGTGCAAGTCTCTGGCCACTGAAAGCTCTCAGAACTCGCATAGCATTGTGCTGGGTCCCTCGGCTAATGAGGTTTTTACTAATCAGCTAGTGCAGTGCTCCCAGATACTCTTGAGAATCACTTTTAAACTGTATTTCTTCCTTTCCCCAATAACAATCACTGTGAAATTTGATAGAGATCTGCATTTCACTCTCCCATGGGTCAACAGAGAGAATCTGGGGGTCTGAGTCTTAAATGAGGACTTTACGCCCATACTTTAACTGCCCAGGTGGGAAACAGTTGAGCCCCTCACACACCCAAATGGGCTTCTGGGGAAAGGGATCACGGGTTTGGGGACATGCTATTTCCAGTGCTGGTTGGTAGCTGTGGCCTGGTGATTTCTCCTCTAGTACCTGAAATTGTTAAAACTGCCCAGGAGTGCTTGACTATTTACATTTATCTCAGAATTGTCCAGTCCCTTCTAAAGAGAATCCTGACTGTTCTAAAAGGCATAATTTTGTGTGCATGTGTGCATGGGAATACATAGTCTTTCAATAAAAGGTAAATATATTTCAAAAAGTGGCAGTTTGGACATTTGTGGAGCTCTTAACAACCCATATTCAGTTAGCTGATAAAGGTTTATCTGAATTCAAGATCATCAAAGTGGAAAGGAACCCTAAAGATCATCTGTTGTATCTGTGCCTTTTTGTACATGAGGAAACAGAGGCCTGTTAAGAGCTGGGAACTAGTATAAGTTCTTGCAGCTGGTGGGAGGCCAGACGGGACAGATCCACAGACTCCACCTTCCTGCCCGGGATTTCTTTCTACTTTTACACTGCCTCCTTGGCTAGAGTCCCATGAGATCATCTGTACATGTTGATTATGTACAAAGGAGCTGAATGTAATGAAACTGTATGTTCACATTAAGGTACAGCTTTATTATCTTATAAATTTGACCAATCTGAAATATGATAGTTACTGTAAATATAAAAATATTCCTGAAGTATATGGCTTGTTGCCATAGAATTTAGAAGAGCTAACTGCCGGATGATGATTTTGGATGGCCCATTGGTATCTCAAAAAAAAAAAACCCAAAACAACAACAAAAACCTGTCCAAGTGGGTTAGAGCAGATGTTTTCTTTTCCTCCTCTCTCCATGTACTCCTTATGGGAGGCAAAAATATTGAATAACTTTGAACATTTAAATATCAGAAGAGCAGGGCTAAAGTTACTCTCACCCCTCCTCCCTCTCCCTCCTGCCTCCCTCATTCCAGGAGGCCTTCTTTGAAATGCTTATTTTTGTTCAGGGTGCTGGGATTTGCGTCTAGACTCTGCCCAAATAATTGGAGTGCTCCACAGGTACCTTTCTGGCATTCCCACTCAGATGCTGAGTTCTTGTCTCATCCGGATCTTCATCCTCCCCTACCCGGAGAGCCCCAGCACTCTGGAACCCCCTCTCTGCCTGACTTGCCTACTTCTGTCCTGTTGGTCTTTATAAAGCTGCTGCCTTTTGCTGATGGACTAAAGTCTGGCTCCATAACCCAAATTCAAAACCCAGAACTACCTGGCTGCAATCTGCTTTTCTTTCTTGATATTATTTTCCACTGTATAACCACCAGGCAAGACGGGCCACCCCGAGCCCACATTGCGCTCACCCACATCTTTGCTTTTGGTACTCTGTCCCCTCCCCCTGCAGTGGCCTCTGCCCTCCTGTGGACATCCCTCCTGCTCATCCTCCAGGACCCGCCTGGAGGGAAGCTGCTCCCGAGCTGAGCTACCTGTCTTCACCCCTCTCAGAGGCAATGTCTCTCATCCTGCTTTAATCTGAACTGGTATTACTCAGATAGCATCTATGTGCCACCTTAGAGCAGAGTTATTTGTGTTTAATTCTATGTCTCCTTCTAGAATGTAACTTCTTTGAGAGAAGACACTTTATGTAAAACATCATCATATTGCCCCAAAACACTAAACTGTATGATTACCACGGGGTAGATGCTCAAAGTATTTTGTCAAATGGATGAATAAATGCATAAATGAATGATGAACTCTAATGTTGGGCCTTAGTTTTTCCATCTGTCAAGAGCAGGAGTTGGATTAGATGATCTTTAAAGTTCTTTTTTTCTTTTGCTCATCTCACATCCAGGCTTAAAATTAACTAAAAGATTTTAAATAGCCCTGAGTTTTATTGCCATGCATCACAAACAGAGCAGGCATCGTTAGGAATTATATATATGCATCGCGGAAGTGTCTTCCTGGCTCACAAACTTGTTTTTCTTTTCCCTAGGTTTACAAGTTGTCCTGAACTCCATTATAAAAGCCATGGTTCCCCTCCTTCACATAGCCCTTTTGGTATTATTTGTAATCATAATCTATGCTATTATAGGATTGGAACTTTTTATTGGAAAAATGCACAAAACATGTTTTTTTGCTGACTCAGGTGAGTAATGAAAATGGTAGCTAACCTAACTTTAAAAAATGTTGGTTTTCCTAAAAACAACTTTTGTGGTTTGGGGAAAATCTAAAACAAAACGGAAGAGAAAAAAAATGCCGAGTATACCAGAAAGTTTACCCAGCCAGTTCTTAGTGTGAATCATGTTCAGAACAAGTGAGAATTTAATCTCCCATTCCATCTGCATTTCCTGTGCAATGTGTCCTAGCAAACAAGATGGGGGACCTCCAACCCCTGAACCTGCAGAAAGCCAATAGATTGTGCTGTCTGAGCTGAAGGGGCTGTAGGAGTGGGTGCAGAGAGAGAGGGAGTCTGAGTAAAGGAAAGGGCACATTCCACTGAGGAGGGAGGATTTGAAATGGACCCTGAAGGACAAGCAGGCTTCCGAGACAGCATAGATAGGCAGTAGGGTGTTCCAGGCTCTGGCAAGGGTTCTCAGCGTCCCCTGGCTTGGGTGTCCTGATGTTTGTCTCCGGAGTGGTGCAGCCTGCTTACTCTGTTTGCAGATATCGTAGCTGAAGAGGACCCAGCTCCGTGTGCGTTCTCAGGGAATGGACGCCAGTGTACCGCCAATGGCACGGAATGTAGGAGCGGCTGGGTTGGCCCGAATGGAGGCATCACCAACTTTGATAACTTTGCCTTTGCCATGCTCACTGTGTTTCAGTGCATCACCATGGAGGGCTGGACAGACGTGCTCTACTGGGTAAGCAGTTTGAGGAGAGAGTTTTTTCCTTGGAGA
This sequence comes from Eulemur rufifrons, assembly GCF_041146395.1. Classification (NCBI taxonomy): domain Eukaryota; kingdom Metazoa; phylum Chordata; class Mammalia; order Primates; family Lemuridae; genus Eulemur; species Eulemur rufifrons. Next base: position 157,907,829 of record NC_090989.1, read on the forward strand.
GAGGTGTTTCATTAGCTAGAGCCATTGGAGAGTTGGCTGAGAAAGAAACCCTGGAAGTCAGTTCTTTGGGAAAGGAAGCAGACCCTCTTTTCATCTTCCTGGTCCTCCAGGGCCGTGGTTTCAGTTCTAGAAAGTTACTGCCTGATGTTGGCTTCTGACCTGTGAGGCCTCCACTCCCAGTGCTGCCTAGAGAACTGTTGCCATGTGCCCAGTCGTCCCCTTTAGAGGAATTCCAGGAGTCTAGGGCTGTCCTTATTAAACTCCAGGAGAGCCAGAGGGTCATTTTCCAGGTTAAGAAAGTCCTGGACTTCTAAAGGCTAAAATTGACCTCAATATATAAAGGCAGGTTACTTTATTAGATCCCAAAGAGAAGAGAGGGAACATAAATTGGATTCCTTTCATGCTTTCCAAAACTCAGTACAACCTTAAACCCAACATGAGTTTTCCCCTATTATAATATTTCCCTTTTGTATCTTCAACATTACTATAAATCCACCTAGCCCAGGCCCTCAGCTCTCTTCCTTTCTATTGGGAGCTGTGAAATTCTGGCAGAAAGGGTAGAAAAATAGCACGACAGACTTCCAGGGCTGGTGGACCCTTGTAGCCCACCATGGAAACAGCTGGACACCCTTTCAAGGCTAGGGTCTCATTCTTCTTGTTCCTGACAGAGCCAGAGGTATGAATAAAGTTCAGTAATATTTTAACAGCCATTTCCCGGGGCTGAGTTTGTTTGGTAGAATTTAAAAGGCTCACAGAAGTTTGGAAATTGTTTTCCCTGGTATAAGAGTTACTGTGAAAAAACAGCTAACGTGATTTTGAGCCTAAACCCAAGTCCAAATGGGATTAACCAGGATTCCAATTAATGAGTTGTTAAAAGGAAATTAGTAACAAAGTACTTCTTGAATGGGCAGCTTCTGGTTAGAAGGCCTGCAAATTGAGAAGTAGCTTCTGACAATTTCTAAATTTTAGATGCTTTATAGGATTTTATATTTCTCCATAACTTCAGAGAATGTAACATATAATAGTTATAAATAGATTTTTGCTTCTCTTCACCAGTGAGCATTATACTCATAGGATTGTAGAGGTCCCTGTATTTTCAATATTAGACAAAGAAGGTATGTTTTACCTTTAGTCTCTAAAGTGTGAGTGTAGTTTGATGAGGTTTAAGCATCACCAACATGTTATATCTTGTTTTTCCCATGTCCCTTTCTTTTTCTGATTGTTATAGGAGAGTGTGTGTCTGTATGTGTGTGTGTGTGTGTCTGTGTGGGTATGCACATCTGTTATTTATATTCACAAAACAGTGCTTTTTCATGGAGGAGGAGGAAGAGGGAGATTATATTGGATGAGCCAAGACCATGGCCATGCACGGGGCCCTCAAGTTAGGTGAAGGGTTCATTTTCACTATTCTAAATTGCAACTCCTAGTCAGATAAGTTGAGGCCTCAATTCCAGGCTCCTCTTAAAGTTTCTGGGAAATAGAAAAAAGATTATACAAATAGCCCAAACTCTGATCTTTCCCCCCAAACAGTACAGAAAACAACATTTTGATTTTTTTAAAAAATAAAAACCTGTGACTCCTCCAAGCTTTGTTTTTCTCCCAATTGTCATGGTAAATTGTCAACTGCTGATCCAACATGCCTTGACTAATGGACAATTTTATACTTTATGTTATATTTTTGCACATTAATTCTCTCACAACAATTTCCTGTTGTCAAGCAAGTGGAAACCCTGGGAGTGTGTGATTAAAGGAGAAAAAACTTCATGCAGCCAGAAACAAAAGTTTTCACTTTGTTTTTCTGAGAACTTTTAAGTATCACCTAGGATGATATAATTATCATCTTTATTGTTAATATGACAATCACAGGGTTAATAATTTGACAATATAATTATATTCTCCATGAGTTACATAGCATCTTTATTCTGATGGAGAAACTCAAGTAATTCATAAACATTATCCCAGTCTGTATCCATGTATAGAAGGTCTAGGATCTTGAAGATGGAGGTAGTGGAATGTACAGAGATGACTAAACATCTCCAGGGGCCCACAGCAAGTGGCTGTGGTCCTCGGTCTAGAACAGGGGTCTGCAAAGCTTTCTATAAGGGGCCAAATAGTAAATATACTTGGCCTCGCAGGCCATGTGGTCTCTGTTGCAAGTATGCAACTCTGCTGTTGTAGCTCAGAAGCAGCCATAGATAATAAATGCATAAATAAATGGCTGTGGTTCTATTACAGTTTACTTATGGACCCTCAAATTTGAATTTCATATGACTTTTATGTATCAGGAAACATTATTTTGATTTTTTCCCCAACCATATCAAAATGTAAAAATCGTTTTTAGCTTGAGGGCCATAGAAAAGCAGGCAGGCGGCTGGATCTGGCCTGCAGGTCCTAGGACTCCTCTGGTCCAGACTAGAACCCAGCACTCTTTCCTTGGCATTCTTCCACTCGTCAGCAGTTCATGAATCCTTCTAGAACACTAGGGGGCAGCTAGGTAATGTCTTCCAGAGTGTTCTCTAAGATCTTACTCTGTGAAATCCATCAAGATTGTTTTTAATTGTTGATGGCATTTATTAACTCATCACAGAGATAGGCAGGGGCCAAGGAGCCAAATCTTCCTCATATTTTATGGGCCAGGGTCCGCTGGGAGCCACACAGCTGTGTTCCACAGCAGAGCACCCCTGGCCAGCACAGTGCCCGGCACAGAGTAAATACCAGTGACTAGTACCATTCTTCATATGTACCAAGCGCACATTGCCCCATTAGTATAGATGGGCCATGTTTGAGCATCTATTTTATCCACAACTATGGCATAAAGGGAACATCTTGAGAGATAAAGGAGATTGGGTTTTAAATATTGATTGCAAGCAAATTTCTCAATCCTTTAGGCATTTGTGTATGGTGGACAAAGTCTTTCTGGGGGCATTGTTTTGCATCTAGTTAACTTTATATTCAGCCAGTGTTCCCAAGGTCATTTATGCCTTAATTCTCAAGAGTGTCTGGTAAATGACTGGCAGAGTCCTGAGAAGGGAAATGCAGGTGGATCTAATGTGCAGAAAGGTACACTTAGGCCAGAACTGTTATTTGGATGTATCAGGGAGTGAGATCGTTAACCTCTGGTGGCTGGAGAGGGCTGGTTGTGTGACTTTGGGTAGGTCACTGAACCTCTCTGGGCCTTAATTCCCTTGTCTACAAGATGCAGAATTAGATGACATGGTTTAATTTTTTTTTTCAATTTAGAGGAAATGTTTTTAACTGTAGGAAATTAAAAGTATTGGTTTTAAGAGAGCTATTCATGTAAATCATTTATGGCAACTTGCCTTAGCACCAAGCTCTTTTCTCAGTGCACATACCTCTGGAGGTGCTGGCTGCCAGACCCTCACCAGAAGCACTCACGGACAAGCTGACAATCTCCTTCATTCAAGGCACCTAGGAAATTTCCCTCTAGGTAGTCAGCTGAGGGCTTGCCTTTTCTTATTCCATCTTCTGGGAGTTACAACCAGGATACCAAGTTTCTAATAGTGTTTTCAACAGTTAGAAAAAAAACAAAAATCCTTAGGTTGGCCTTTAATTTTAGACATGAATGTGCATTTCAGCCTTTCAAATGGGGGAAAACTGAAGCTAAAAAGAAAATTATTTCCTGGGCACCAGGTGACACCCCATGATGACTTTAATATAAATATTTTTTTAATTAATCTAAATTGAAGTGCTTCAGCTCATGCTGATTTCTCTATTGATAAAGAACAGGCCGACAAAATTCCAAACAGAGTCTCTATTTTCATTTGGGTATTTTGGGGAACAACTTGCCAGTTCTGATTTTTCCCTGTGTATATGGTAAGGTCTAAGAAATACTCGGCTCCACAAAGGGGCTTGGGTTGAGAAGGATTAGCAATGGGGGAGAGAGAGGCTCTTAGAGCTGAAGTTGGCCTCCCTTGTGCACCTTCTGGTGTAGCGATTTGGAGTCCCCTGTGGTTTGTGTTTAGCCACCGGCCTTTTCCCAGCCCTCCGCAGTCATTCCAGGTGATACTTCTGATCTGAGCAAATGTGAGTCTGCTGAACACCTACTCTCAAGATTTTCCCTTTGAAGTGGAGAAGATGGCTGTTACCAGAGACATTCTCTGGAACAGCAGACTGAGGCCTGAAGGAGGGTTGGTGAGGCAGATGGTTCGACTGACTGTGCCAGAGTTGTGCAAGACTGGGGTTTCCTGATGGGAGCCCTGGACCTGTCCACCCGCCCCTGCCCCACGTACCTTTGTGGAGGAGAACAGGCACAGAGATGTCTCTCTGGCAGGTGTGGACCCAGGCTGGGTTCTGGCTGCCACACCAGGCGGGCTGTTTCTTCTCCACACATGGGTTTTTAAATAAGTTTAGTGGTGCAGTTGCTTTGGAAGAATTACGCTGTGCCTTCCTGATGAAATTAGTTTATCCAACTTAATTAGATCAACAATTGCAGCCACGGCCCTGGCTCATTCATTACTCTAATTGCCAATGTAAGATGTGCAGCCTGATATGAGTTCTATTAAGCACATCAGTTTTCATGTGGCCAAACAGGTGTTTCATGAGGGATTTAATGCCCTCTCCCTCGACTTCAACAACAGATGTTAGGTAATTTTTTTTAATGTCCCCTTTTCCTGTTTGGCTTCTACATGAGGCAAACATTATGAAATGTATGAGCCTCATTCTGTAAAGCTAAAACCTGGAGCCAGATAATGTGCAGGAGAGCACATGCTTAGCACCCTGGGGGCATGCACCTGTGAGGCAAGAGATGGCTCCGCCCAGACTATATATGATTCCTATTGGCTGGAGAGTCTGGGTGTTCCAGTAGGGTCATGCCTGGGGTCATCCATTCTGTTCTCTGGCTGGTCTGTAACACCTCCTGCCTGGGACAGGTGTTTGCCCGATGTAACACTGACCCGTGCTGCTGGAAAGTTCTATCCAGATGTGATCTTTAAAGCACCTGTTTGCTCCAGCATGAGAGCTGCTCACCACCAAACCTCCCCTAGGAGGGTCTGACATGGAAACTATGTCTGAATGTGAACCTGAGCTTGTCTGGAAGTGGGGACATGGGCTGCTTCTGGCTGAGCCCTTTCACCTCTAATCCCACTCAGTTCACAACTGGAGCTAGTTTCATGGGGGTCCTCTAGGTCAAAGCTAGGGGTGGGGGAAAGGGCTGCTGTCCTCCTCCAGAGTCCTTTCTGTGGGTACAGCTGACAAAAAGCCCATTACTAAAAGCACCCCTGAATATGTCAAAGCTAGTTGACCTCTGAAAAAAAATGTTTGCTTTCCATTAGTTGTGCTTGTACTTACGGATTGCAGATAATCCAGATCTAAAGTGGGTCAGGTTTCCTTGGGTAGGTTGGCTTCCAGTGGAAGGTTATTATGTTAGGAATTTTTATTAATAAAAAGAGTTTATAGAGTCAAATGTTACAAGTTTGTCTCTATAACTAAGACTTTTCCACCATCACAAATTTTAAAAGCAAAGAAAGTACTAACAACTTGGGCAGAGTAGAAAATAGGTTCTAGCTAAGCACTAGTTTTGTCCTTTACCAAGATCATTTCTGAAAATCACTTGTCAAGACAGTTTCCTGATAAGAGCCAAATCCCAGCTGATTTCCCTACGTGGGGCTAAAATCTGCTATTTAGTCTGAAAGCCTTGATGACTCTTGGGGGCTCTGTGTGTGTGTGTGTGTGTGTGTGTGCGTGCGCGCGTGTACGTGTGTTGGGAATGTATAGTGGATGTGCATTGGCTGCTGTTGTCTCTGATTTGAATCTAAGTAAATGTTTAATTAAATGTATAGAATGCTGTCTCTAATGTGACCCTCTCTCCTTATTAGATTCTCTTATTAACCCACTCCTATGAGACCATCTTATTTCTTGCAGATGAATGATGCTATGGGATTTGAATTGCCCTGGGTGTATTTTGTCAGTCTCGTCATCTTTGGGTCATTTTTCGTACTAAATCTTGTACTTGGTGTATTGAGCGGGTAAGCTACACCTCTTTCATCTTGAAAGCAGAGTCCTGAGGACAGTTGCCAAGACCACACAGGCTTTGCGGGATGGGGGCCGCTAGGAGGGTGCCAGACACTTTTACGTGTCCTCCGAGATGCTTTCTTTTCTGCTGAGCTTCCCAAATCAAGCTGTTTCCTGGAACCTGACCAGCCTTCATGAAAGAAAGCTATAGAATTATTATTGACCAGAAACTAATCAGCATTGTTGCTTGAGATTTAAATAATTTCCATTGCTTGCCCTTTTGTCTGTTCTAAAATGAGATGCATTTATAATTGCTTTATTGGTCTGGATCCAAATATAATGCAGATTAATTGGTACAAAACAGTAGCTAAATGAGCTGGGCTGGGCCAACTTTTGGTAGGCCACATTTGTAGGTTTCAGCAGAACTTGTCCTTATTTGAAGGAAAAAAACAGGAGGACTTAGGCCCAGTCCCTGTCCTAGAAACACTAACCATCCAAGCTCTGAGTGGTCTGGCAGCTGCAACTGGGGCTCTGCTCTTTGTAAATGGATAACTGATAACTGATCTCCTTACGTTTTACAGGTAAATGATGCGATAGGATGGGAATGGCCATGGGTGTATTTTGTTAGTCTGATCATCCTTGGCTCATTTTTCGTCCTTAACCTGGTTCTTGGTGTCCTTAGTGGGTAAGCAGTTGGATCCGTGTTGCACATTCTCCTGCTGCCACGTGTAAGGCGACTCTGCGTGTCTCCCAGCTGCTCCCCGACAGCTTCTCTGCATGCGTTTGGACTCTGACGTCCCCTCAGTGTGTTGCTTTTGGATTGAACTGTGATTCTTTCTGCCTGTGTCTGTCTGTGAGATTCTGTGTTTCTGATGCTTGCCAAACACTATTAATTTAATGAACACGTTTCCCTGAAGCCAGTTCTATTAGTATATGAATGTGTAGAGGTGGATTACAAGTGAGTACAAGGATTCCCAGCCTCATGTAGCCCAGGAAAGGGCCCTGGTCTCCTGTGGTTTTGTTTCTATTAGTTCAGTACACAACCTGGCCCTCTTAAGTCACCACGGTGCGTCAAATACTTCCAGTGGTGTTTCAGATTTTACTGTGAAAGAGAAATAAGGCTAGATTAGCACATAAATCCTGAACGGTTTCAAAATCTTACTTTATTAGCTTGGTTTTCTAGTCCTATCACATTGAGACTTGTCTCTCTAATTTCATTTTTAATCATAACTGGTGGAATCTTCCTTTAATGCAGAATCATGATCAACTTTTACATATTCGTTTCCCATGGCCTTATCATCCTTGTCATTGAGTCACTGTTTTCGAAATCCATTTTGTCTATCACCCCATCTCTATGGACTGACTCTCTGTAAAGAGGGTTGGGCAGAGACTGGCTAGGAAAGGGGACTCCTCGTGTGGCAGGCTGTGCCCTGGTGTCACTGGAGAGCCATCCCAGAGCCCTGCAGCTTTGCATCGTCACCGCCTCTCAGACACCCCAGAAAGTGGGGGGTGCCCCAGGGGAGGGAGCTAGGAGCTCTCTGGGCTCTCTCACAGGCAGCTTCTTCATACAACCCTTGCCGGGGTGGGGGAGCAACAGAGCCCCCAGAGGCCCAGCAGATACCAGTGTTCTCCAGAGGAGCCTTTGTCACCACACCGAGCCCAGACAGCCTCAGGAGGTGGTGTTGATGGATTTGATTCCAAGGGAATTAATCCGCTCCTCACTTACTTTATCTTGCTCTTTCCAAGGCTGCATCTCAGGGAAGTGATGTCTTCATGTATGCCGAGTTAGTGAAAAGACCTTTATCACATTTTTGGAAACACGGCCTTTTCCAGAGCAGAAGCAGAGCCTGGCTATCCATCTTGGCTTCCCTTCTTCATCTCCCTCAGCTGTGCCCCGCCTGTGTCCCGGGGGTCACGTTGTAAATCCTCCTGCGCCGACTGTGCTCAGTTTCCCACCGTGGACGCACACCGTCCTGTGAAACCCCCACCGAGAAATGGCTCTTGGTGGCCTTAGATTAGGGTTGGGATTGAGAGGGTGGCGTTTATTCCTGGAGAAACAACACTGTTTCTGATTTCTGCCACAGGAACTTCCCATACAAGGTTAGCAGCCATCCTGTTGTGAATTCCCTGGCGCCTCACGTCTCCTAAACCCAACTAAACTGACGGAGGCCTTGGAAACCACTAATTTTAACAGTGCCAGTGACATGCCTTATCTTTTAGCTTCCCCAGGCAGGAACCATTGCCCCGGAATGATGAAGCAGAGCTGGGAGCCAAATCATGAGGTGCTTAAAAAAAGAGAAAAGGCAAAGATGGGAGGAGGGGCTTCCCAGGATAATGGTGGGGTTAGACGTGCAGCTCTGTGGGAGGTACCCAAAGCGGGAGGATAAAAAAAGGCACACGCCCTCGTGAAACAGCCAGCTTACTGAAATATATTTCTGGGGAAAATAATAAGTTTTTTGAAAACATTATTTTTTTCATCAAAACAAAACTGAGATGAAGGAGAATGCAAATGACACATGAATGTTTAAAAGAAAACCCGAGGCTTCTCAGAGATTTCAGCCGTCAGGTCGTGCTATGTTCAAAGTCCCAGGGGCTGCACGCTGCCGCCACCCCACCCGTGAGGCCACTTGGGCAGGAGATGCTGGAGGTGCTTTGCGTGGAATAGGAACTTTGTCTGCAAGGCAGAGCCTCTCAGCCAGGCCCGCCGATTTGGCCAGCGTTTCCCGAGCTCCCATGGAGTGCCCGGCTCTGGGCCAGGACCCACAGTGCCAAGATGTCTGCGCTCAGGCGATCATTGTCCCGTGGGGTAGACCGTGTTTAAGCCGCACAGTACAGCACATGCTAGAGCAGAGGTGTGGACCAGGGGGCTCTGAGAGCTGCACAGGGAAGATGAGGGGACTCCCACGAGGAAACTGATGAGGGTTGGCAGGCCTCCACCTCCCCAACAATTTCCTCTGCTTCTCTGCCTGGCCACCCCCCTCTTACTTTCTCATTTGTATTTTTGTTGTTGTTAAAACAAATTAAAAAATTTTAAATTTGCATCTCAAGATTCTTCATAGTTCTTTTAGGGAACACTAGAGGTAGTGCAAAACGAGAAGGACATAAATGTTAAAGGAAAGACACCTTGTGTTGCACAGCCTCTGAGGGACTATCAGACCAACACAAGTGGAATCCCAGAAGCCCTGAATTAAAAGGCTCCACCTGTAGCAAGTCCAGGCAGGACCATGTTATTGCCTTCTCATGAAGGAGTGTCCGGTGATGCTGTGTGTCCCTCAGTCTGTTGACCGTTCTGGAACACCTGCACCTGTCTGTGCTCCGCTCCTTTCTGCGTGTGGCCATGCCATCCTATTGTATTCTCGAGCTAACTGGAATCTGCACATTTGATTTGGTATTGATACATTTTTAAAGCATTGTAAGACTGATGCTTTGGAAAAAATCTTTGGTTTTCTAACAGATACTTTTCCCGTCAAGGTGAGTATGAAGTTTGTGAACTGTACGCCCTGCGTAGCCAGGCGTAAACAGAGATGAGCACTTTTCTCTCTGACGATAGCGCTCTGTGGGAGGAGCTGAGCGTGTCAGTAACTAGTGTTGCAATTTAACGTTAAGTTGTCATTGAGGATATGGTTCCATTATGACCACGAACTGGAAAGGGTGTCTCCTTTAAGTGTACAGTTCGGACAGATTATGTATATCTCATCTTCTCACGCTGGCTTTTTAGAAGCTTGGGGATTTTTTCACTTTTAAAATTATTCATTTAGCTGCTTGCCCCCTTTGAGGGTTTCATCTTTAGAATTGCTGCTGGGTTCCCAGGGGCAGCGTGGGGGTCGCAGGTGGTGGGCTGGCTGACCCTGTGCTGCTTCTCCACTTCAGGGCCCACCTGCCACCAGCCATACCTGTGGCCCCCAAGGTGGAGGACTCCTTAGGCTCCTGAGGTGTGGCTCAAACACCCAGGAAGGGGGCTGGAAGACCTGGGATCTGTCCTGCCGGAGTCCCATGCTCACTCTGGGACTGCACTTAGTTACTCTGAGCCTCAGTTTCCTCGTCCCTCAACCAGGGATATCCTGTTTTGCTGTCTCCCTCACAGGGTGGTTTTTAATCAACTAACAATTGCAGAAGGGCTTCTAAAAATATAGAAAGGATTTTACTGATTGAACATATCCCTATTTCAAATCCATGGATCTTCCTCCACTCCTCTTCCTGGGTGAAGTGGGAGCAGTTGAGGGGGCTCTGGGAAATTCTGTGTGGCATTTTCTGGATTTCCCAGCAAGTGACCCTGCTTTACACACACATTAAGGTTGTACTCTGTGTCACCCAAGAGGTGGCTGTGGAGGGTATGGAAGTTCTTTGTTAGATAAACAGTGTTATGCAGGTCTGAATTGTCGTTGCTAAAGTTATATTCGACAGGGTTTTTTTTGCACAAATAGAGGGGAATGGCATTTCTGTAACATAGTGGTTGAACACACCAACGTTAGAAACAGACAACCAAGACTTGGATCTTTGCTTTATCTTTTACTGATTGTGAGATTTGGGCAAATTACTTGCCTCTTGGAGCCTTGCTTTCCTCATCTATAAAATGGAACTAATCATAGTACTGAACTCATGGAGTCCAGTGAGAAGTCAGTGAGCTAAAGAATATATGGTGCTCGGTCATTGTTATTACGATAGCTCCAGTGAGGGTATAGAAAATGGGATTTGATGCAAGAAAAGAATCTAATCAATTAAGTCCTTTCAAACTAATTAATAATAATTGGCCAAGATACATCTGCATTAGTGGAAAGTCAGCTATATTTTAAATGTTTTATTACATAAATATGTAATGACATAAGCAGCCAATGATTAAAGGTTGTTACTAAATAAACGACCTCCTGGGCCTGCTTTAAAAAATAGATTATTAATAAAACCATTTATAATTCACTTATGAATTCAAAGCTTTGGTTTTGCCAACATCTTATGAAAAGTATTTGAAACCCTTTGATGAAAAAGTCTTGTATGTTTTTAGGTGATAAATGTTAGTAAAACAGAGTTTATGACATAAAATTGAACATAACCCAATCCACGTCTATAAATTCAAAGTTATTCAGCTCTGAATTAATTTATATTCTGTGTATCCTGATAAATTCTAGATATACCAGGTCACAGGTACCTTTTTAAATCATTCTATTTTGTACTACTAGAGGCCTCTTTACCTTAACTCTAGAAGTGTTGAGAGAACATGGGTGAAGTGAAGATTTATGGAAGAGCAAGGGTGATTTTCAAGCCAATTGTCTGTTAGATCTCACTTCCTACATCCCATTCTGGGTACATCAAATACCAGGGCCTAGACCCTAGACAAAGACCCAGGCGTGACTCTTATACATTTATGAAACCTTTGTTTCCTAAAACAAAGGTTTATGACAGAGAGTGGAGAGGGAATGTGGTTGATGGTGCTAGTGGGACCATGGGCTGATTATATTAGAATTTTACAGAATTGAATTAGGTTTGGGGCATCACAGTTTGTGCCCTGGTCCATTTAAATTCATACCATTACGAGCCAGGCAATTTCTTCTACTTGAATGGTGACCCATGAGGCAAAACACACCAGTAGATGGTGGTGGTTTCATTTGTAAATATTTTCTAATTGGAGACATACCCTCTGGAAATAGGCATCCTTATAAATTTTTCATGTCTGGAATTCAGGTTTTCTCTCATTCAGCACCTCACCAGCGTCTACTGATAGAAAGTGAATGACAGAATTTCCTCCAATATATGCACCTCTGACACATCAGCATCGTACGAGAGTAGTTGCATTGCTTGCAAAACGGGAAAGGCTGTTGTCGAGGTCATGGGGTAGCCAGGCTGTCAGTGAGACTTGTTACCACCGGATGTTGCAGAATAAAACTGTGCTGAGTTAATGAGTTAATTCCGTATCTTGGCCAACAAGAGAATTTTTGGTAAATGGCTGATAAGGCACGCAGAAGTCTAGTGTAAAAACAAAGAGACAATTTTTACAAAGAGACTCTTTGTAAATAGTTCTTATGATAAAAAGAAAAAAAGATTTCCCGTGTGTAATTAGGGATGGTCAAGCTGCCAGAATGCCCAAGACATCCTTAATGATCACTTGTAGCAAAATACGTCGCTGCATTTAGCTAGATTTGTCTTTGGCTTGACTAGGATACTATGTGGAAGATTTGTCCACACCATTGGATGCCCCTTTTCTTGAACTTTGAAGTAATGTGCATGGGATTGAACGCTGAGATCAGGGTGCTGGAAAGACTCGGGGTCATTCAGTAACCTCCCGTGGTTTGGCTTTGATAGACCAAGAAATTAAGCCCCAATTTGGCTTTAAATGAAAGAATGCTAAATTTCCTTTTTCTAATTAAAAAAAACCAAGCTAAACATTTATATATACTTTTGAACACTGAACTTTCTTGTTGCAGAGTTAACAGGCTGTCTGGGCTAGCTGACAGCTGGATCCTGGTGCTGTTGGTACCATGGTACCTGAAGTGCACAGGCTGGTAGCCACACCTGACATTAACAAGTGAGTGGTAACCTCTCTGCCGCTGGCTCGCAGCTGCTGTTTCCATAGAAATGGCTGTCGGGATCAGTGGAAACGAGGTAAGTGAAAGTTTTCGCTGATCCTTGTTTCCATCAAGCTGACGTCTGTTTCCCTGGCAACAGCAGTGGACAGCAGCCAGGCACTAGCGACAGATTCAGTAAAGAGCTCTCTCACTTGTCAGTTGTGGCTATCATCTGTTTCTTACCAAGTTCTTTTTTATATCACATAGCAAAGACCTCTGAGGACCCAGGAGGCACCTCTAGCCACATGTGCCCTCCTGAACACCCATTTTGCTGATGGAGAGCTCTGTACTAGTAGACTGCTCTGTCAGCGGTCTTCCTGCCACCTGCGCTCTGGTTTGTTGATGTGCAGTTTAGGAGAAGGGGAGAGGGGGATGAGGACATTCATGTCTCAGGGCGGGCTGTGGAATCTGTTGATTCCAAATCCTAGGGGAAGGGAATTCATTACAGTGCTTTTCTGCACAGACCTAGCTCTTTATAAAGCTCTTGATACCTTAATAGTTGAAATTAAAGCAATAATTTTCCTGTGTTCCCTATTCAGTTGGTGGCATTAACAATTGCCATTACTTTTCCAATGAAAAGGATGTTTATGAGTTTAATAATTGACTTCTGTGAGAAACATATTGATGATTGCCTCTAAAATGCTACTGTCAACCTGTGCCAGTTTTTTTCCTCTCTTGTTTTGTAATAGTCTTTGACAGCTGGTAAAATTGCTTACAGAGATCAAATATTGGTATTGCAGGACAGCTTTGGTATTCAAAGACTAGTAAGTCTATAGTGTAGGGAACTCTTTTTTATGAAAATTTAATAGTTACTCCTTTTCTGGATTTCATTTTAATATTTCAGCAAATATATGCCCCCAAGGCACAAGTATCTTCCTCCTCATATGAGACAGCACTCACAGGTCCCACAAAGCCAAGGAGAGCTGTTGTTATTGCCTGCTGTGGGAGATGAGTACACATAGAGAGGCATAGAATGAGTTGTTGGTTTTAAACCCTTAAAGATACCATTTTTTGAAAGAGATTTTCTCTGAAAAAACAAAACTCTGATATTCAGAGCTATATATTTGAGAATCAAATGAAGATATGGATCCACAGTGTTACGAGAATTTAGGTTGGCTGTTGGTAACAGCGTTGCAGAATTGTGGGTTTCTGTCTTTGGAGGGCTGTCTGAATGACTTTGTTCCTCGGCTCTCTAGGGTAGGGCAACTATCCCTGGCCTGGAAGCAGTTGGATTTGAAATAACAGAAAAATAAGAAGCAGAACATTTTGCTACTTCCCTTTTTCTCTCTCTCTCTTAAGCTTCTTAAGAAAGAACTTGTTCATTCATTTAATGAATATTTTTTTGTGTGCCTACATCATGGTAGATGTATTTGCCAAGTGCCTTACTAGGCTTTGGGGTTACGATGGTGAGATGAAATAGTTTCTGCCTTCATGAAGTTTATATGTAACGGGGGAGGCAAAAATGATAATTACAGACTTTTATCAATGCTTTCAAAGAAAGGTACATGGTGCTCTGAGAGTGTTTAATGGGCACAGCTGACATCTGTCCAGAGGGCGGGGAAAGCATCCTGGAAGAAGTGAAGAACGAATAGTGGTCATTTCCAGGCAAAATGAGAAAAGAGGCTGGGGCAGAGGATTCCAGTCAAAGGAAAAAACCCATGCGAAGGCCCCACAGTAGGAAGGAACAGAGGACACTGGAGGAACTGACAAAGCCAGGGTGGCAGGAACCCAGAAAGCTGGGAGGAGAGGGCAGAGAAAAGGAGAGGAGAGACTGTCTAGCAGAGGCCAGATCACACTTGACCTTTTAGACCATGTCTCAGAGTTTGGTCATTAGCTGAAGGGTAAGGGGATCCACTGATGACTTTTAAGCAGGAAGTGATGTGATTTAAATTTGCATTTTATAAAAATTATGCTGTGTTCTGATGTCTTCAACTTACCTTAAAATCCTTCAAAAAGATAAGATGAATTGGTGGATGGATAGAGGGATACATAGATAGGTGATAAAATGTAGCAGATGTTAATCATGGAATCTAGGTGGTAGGCATATGGGTTAATTTTACTTTTATGGATGTTTGAAATTTTTCTTAGTAAAATATTGGGAAACATCTGCATATGAAAATCACCATGGCTGCAGTCATATGAATGGACTTGCTGGATACAAGAATGGATGTGGAAAGGCCAATTTAAGCATATTGTAATCTGCTTCCAGCTACAATCTACTAACAGTACCAGACTGGACCTTTTACTGTAAACAAGTATAAGACTGGACAAAAATTATGAAGCAACTATTTTCAGAAAATGGAAATAGGATGCATAGGATTGGGATCCCTAAGAGAAGTAAGCCCCACAATTGTCCTGGCTTTCTGCCTGGAAACACTTTTAGAATTATGGCAGAGGGAGGCAAAACTCAGCAGAGGATGACAGTCTATTTGCTGAGGAGACAAACAATAGAGTTCAGGCTGTTAAGAAACAGCTGGAATTTTCAGAGTAGAGTACTAGAAAGAGATGTGCAGAGAAGGGGCTCCAGAAATCTGAGTAGGGGTTTTCTTAAATCTTTAACCATATACTAAGTTGCTTATGTGCCAGTTGATACTGAGGCCTGGCAGAGACCAGCTGGTAGGAAGATGTAAGCTGCTGGAGGTCTCACAGTGCTGGGAGGCACATGGTTCTGATCATCTGGAGTGGACTGACCTTGATGAATACACTGGGCATTTAATTGAAACTCCAGAAAAGCCAGGCCTCAGAAGTGGGTTATTTTAGTCCTTAGAGTAAGGCTACTCTAGACCTGTCCTAAAAAGCCTGGAAACAAGCTTCCAAATGGCCAGTAAATTAAACATGTGCCAAAACAAAAATCAATACCCATTAAAGGAAGACACCAAAATCCAGACATTCTTGAAATGTTTCCCTTCGTGATCCAAAATAAGATATGAAAAGAAGCAGAAAAACAGGAACCATGATCAAGGGGGAAAAATCAATAGAAACAAAATATATGACGCATGTTGCAATAAACAGTCAAAGACTTTGAAGTTACCACTATAAGCCTGTATAAGGAATTGAAGGAAAAAATGGATATAATAAAGGAACAGATGGTAAATCTCAGTGGAGAAATAGAAACAATACAATACCTGAAAAAGAAAAAAGAATAGCTTGGGCAGCGCAGGCTTAGTGATCTCTAGAACAATAATAACCAATCTGATGTAAATGAAAGTGGAATAACAGAGGAAGAGAGGGAGATGGGGGAAGAAAAAAAATTTTTAAAGAAATAATAGCTGAAAATGTTGCAAATTTTATGAAAACTGTAAATTTATAGACCCAAGAAGCCCAACAAACTCCAACTGGCATAAACACAAAGAGAACCACTCCTAAGCACATGAAAATTCAGTTACCAAAGTAACAGAATATTCTCTTACCAAAGTAAGAGAATATTTTAAAAGAAACCAAATGGGAAATGGTACATTATGTACTAGGAGAAAGTAATAAGAATATTCACTGACTTATTTTCAGAAGTAGTGCAAGCCATAGGACAATGGAACGACATCTTTAAAGAGGTGAAAGATAAAAACTAGAATTCTTTATGAAGCAAAAGTAGTCTTCAAAATAAGGTAAAGTAAAAGAAATTTCACATAGAAATCAAGAGAATTGGTCACCAACAAATTTGCACTATAAAACGTGTTAACAGAAGTTTTTCAGGCTAAAAGAAGTGAATAGAAGATGGAAATGTTAAATATATATATAAAAAACAAGGAGTACCAAAAATGGCAAACATGAAGGTAAAGATAAAAGATATTTTTCTTGTTTCTAAAGTTCTTTAAAAGATAATCATTTAACGTAAAAAATAATAAGATATTATGGGGACTATATCAAGTAAAAGCAAACTATGGGACAGCAATGGCACAAAAGATAGAAGAGAGTTAAATGGTGCTTTACTGTGGTAAAGTTCTTATGTTGTATGTGAAATAATAATGTGAATTTGTGGTAGACTGCAGTAACTTAAGGATGCATGTAATAATCTCTAAAGCAATAGTTAAAAAAATTGAAAAGTTGGCATGAAAAGCTAAGAGATAAAATGGAATAAAATAGTATTCAATTATCCAAAATAAGTCAGGAAGGGAGGAAAAAAAGGAACAAAGAATATAATGTACAAAAAGCAAATAGTGAGATGGTAGACACAAACCCAACCATATCAATAATTGCATTAAATGAAAATGGGCACATTTCAGTTAAAAGATGTTGTCAGGCCGAATAAAAGTTCAAGGTACTATAGATATGAAGGCATAGATTAAATATAAAAGAATGGAGTAACTATATTGATACCACACAAAATGGACTGCAATGCCAGGAGCATTTCTAAAGATAGGGACATCTCAGAGACAGAGAGATTTCATAGTCATAAAAGGGTCAGTTCATCAAGAAGACACAAGGACCCTAAATGTGTTTGCACCTAATAATGACTTTAAAATACATGAAACAAAAGCTGTTAACATTAGGTGGAGAAATTGAAAAATCCATAAACATTGATGAAAATGTTTACAATCCTTCTCAATAATTGATAGAACAAAGAGATGAAAAACAGCAAATATAGATAATATCTAAATTATATTTAGGTAAGTCGATAATTATCAACCAGCTTGACCTAATTGATATTCACAAAACACTACATTCAATAACTGTAGAATACACATTCTTTTCAGGAGCACATGGAACATTCACCAAGGTAGTCCATATCTTGTCCATAAAAAAGTCTTAATCTCAAAAAATTGAAATGTTACAAAGTACTTTTTTTCCTAACTGCAATGGTTTTAAAATAGAAATCAATAATAAGCTGTCTAGAAAGCCCCCTAAATATTTGGAAATTAAACAACACATCCCTAGATAACCTATAACTCAAAAATATTACAATAAAAATTAGAAAATGTTTTAAGCTGAATGACGAAAAATTCCCACAACATCTCAGAATATGCATGATCCATGTAAAACAGTGCTTAGAGGGAAATTTATCGTTATATCAATAAGGAAGAAAGGTTTAAATTGAGTCATCTACACTTTTATCTACCAATCTAGAAAAAGAAGAGCAAATAAGTCCAAAGTAAGTAGAAAAAAAGAATAACAAAATTCAATAAAATAGAAAACACAAAGCATAAAGTTAACAAAGCCAAAAGCAAGCTCTCTGAAAAACTTAATTAAATTGATAAACTCCTAGCAAAACTAATTAATAAAGGAAAAGGAGAAAATTATCAGTATTAGAAATGAAAGAGGAGACATCACCACAGATATTACAGACATTAAAATGATAACAAGAGAATAGGGTAAACAATTTTATAACAAATTCAGTAACTTAGGATAAATGGGCAAATTTCTTGAAAAATACAGCTAAGAAGAAATAAAAAATCTAAAGAGTTCTATATTTGCCTTTTTAAATGGAATTCAAAATCACAAACCTTCTCTCAAAGGAAACTAGAGGCCTAGAGGAGGTCAAAAGTGAATTCTGTTAGCCAATTTAGAAAGAAATTATGCCATTCCTGAACACAGAATTGGAGGTAATATTCTCCAACTCGTGAAGCCAGAATAATCTTGACACCAAAACTTGACAAAGACGTAATAAGAAAAGAACAGTATCTTTAATTAATATAGACACAAAATTCTCAAATAATAGCAAATAGAATCTAGCAGTATAAAAGGAATTATAATACCTCATGACCAAGTGGGATTTATACCAGGAATACAAAATTGGTTCACCATTGGAAAATCAAACAGTGTATTTACCATATTAACAGAATGAAGGATAAAATTATATGATCATATCAAATGAAGAAAACACCACTGCCAATAATCTATAGCCATTCATGATAGTAACTCTCAGTAAATTAGGAATATACGAGAACTTCCTCAACCTGAAAAAGATCATCTACAAAACTATAGCTGATATCATACTTAATGGTGGAAGACTGAACACTTGCTTCCTAAGATTAGGAACAAGGTAAGCATTTTTCTCTTCTTTTATTCAATGTTATACCGAAAGTACTAGAGGCAAGAAAAAGGGATAAAAGGCAGAAATATTGAAAGGAAAGAAAAAAAAAAAAAACCATTTGTACTCATAGACATGATTGTCTATGTAGAAAATCCTGATAATTCAACTAAAAACCTACTAGAATTAATAAGTGAATATAGCAAGGTCACAGGATACAAGGTCAGTATACAAAAATGAATTTTATTCCTGTATACAAGCTGCAAACATGTGGAAAATAGAGTTTTATAAAAATCATTTATAATAGTATCCATGTATTAAAATATTTAGGAATAAATATAAAAAAAGATATTGAAGACCTCTATGCTGATAACTACAAAACAGTGACTAGTAAAATTAAAGATGATCTGAATAAATGAAGATATACCATGTTCATGAACTGGAAGACTCAATATTGTTAAGATGTCCATTTTCCTCGAATTTATCCATTCAGTGTTGTCCCATTATAAATCTTAATAGCCCCCCCTTTTTTTTTTAAAGAAACTGACAAGCTGATTCTAAAAACTAATGTAGAATTGCAAAGGACCTATAATAACCAAAATAGTCTTGATAAAGAATAAAATTGGAAAACTTACACTATCTGATTTTGAGACTTACCATAAAGCTATAGTAAATACAGTATTATTTGGCATAAAGATAGATACCTAGAACAACTGAAAGGAACAGAGAATCTAGAAATACATATATATGGTCAATTGCTTTTTGATAAAGGTTCTAAATAATTCAATCAAGAAAGGACAGTCTTTTCAGTAAAACAATTCTGGAAAAACTGGATACGTGTGAAAAGTGAACCTTAACCCTTAGGTCACACCAGACACAAATGTTAACTTGAAATAGACCATAGATTTAATTGGAAAGCTAAATGCATAAATGTTTTCTAAATAGATTTCTGTTCTTCAGAAATTAGAAATTGAAAGGAGCAAAAGACTTAAACAGATACTTTAAAAAAGAATATATACCAATAGCTAATAAGTAAGTACATGTGAAGATGTTCAATATTGTTAGTCATCAGGGAAGCTATTATGTATGTAGTAGAGTAGCTAAAATCAAAAAGACTGACAATACTAAATGTCAGCAAGAGTGTAGAGCAACTGATATGCTCATACATGGCTCACAGAAACATAAAATAGTACCACCACTTTGGAAACGTTCATCAGTTTCTCATAAACTTAAACATATACTTAGTATATGGCCCAGCTTTTCCATTTCCAGGTATTTACCCAAGAGAAATGAAAACCTATGTCCACAAAATGACTTGTACACGAACATTCATAGAGCCTTATCATAGTAGCTCCAAACTAGAAAAAAACTCAAATGTCTAGTAGGTAAATAGATAGATAAATTAAGATATATTCACACATTGAAATACTATTCAACTGTAAAAAAGAATGAAGTACTAATACCATATTATCAGTTATTGTGTCTGGATCAAAAACAAGAGCCAGATACAAAAGATAACATATGAAGTTCTAGAACAGATAGAACTAATCCATACTGATAGAAATGAGATCATTGATTTTCTGGAGTAGAAGGTGGGGTTGACTAGGAAGGGGAATGAGACAACTTGTGGGGGCTGTTATGTAAATGTTCTGTATCTTGATTGGGGTCTTCTTTACATGGGTATCAACATTAGCCAAACTGTACACTTAAATTGTGTACATTTTATTGTGACTTGTATCTTGATAAAGGTAGTTTTAAAATACCATTAAAATAAAATTAAAAGAGACTTCTGCTTCTGGTCAGATGGAATAATAGGACTGGATTTACCCTCCTATCTGAAACAACAAAACCAAAAAGAGACAGTCTATGGAACAATGGTTTTCAAGACACTGGCTATCAGGCAATGAAGAACAGTGGTCCATGAGATATAGGCAATTAATGAAATGAGCTCCGTGATTGCCCCAGCTTACTGGCTTACAAGAGTTCCTGGGCCATGGTGCAAGGAGAGAGAACCCAGGTGGAGCCATGTGGTCTCCCAAGGTTGAAGAGATGAAGCTAAGTGTCTGCAGAGACCAGGGTGGCTGGAGTATGCAGAACAGAGTGATACAGAGGAGTGAATTGCACAGAAAGAACTCCAGAGATCAGGAGAGGGTCTCCTAAGTATTCAGCAGAGTATGTTTCAGCATATGTATGAAAGAAAAGTGGGAAAAAAAAATATGAGCATAGATTTCCTAAGGTGGGGAAAAAAAATATGAGCATAGATTAGAGATAGCAGTGTTCAGCACTCACACGGGGCCAGGAATATTGCCTGTTCCCACCAGCCAATGTTGCCTGTTTTCCAGCCAGACTGGAAAAACTCATAATTGATGGGCCATTGGGTACTCAGGAAGAGTTTGCCTTGGTGGTGAGGAATAATTAGCCCTAGACTGGACAATGATCCAGACTGACCGAGCAGATCATTAAAGCAAGGCCTGAAAGAATCAAACAGTTTGATCCAAGTAACTTCATCCCAGAACAAAGCACAAGAACATTTATAGGAATACACAAATATCTAGCACCAGACAAATCTTTATGTCTGGCATTCAATCAAGGTTACCAGGCATGCAAAGAGGCAGGAAGACATGACCCATAATGAGAAGATTTAATAAATCAATTGAAGCCAACTAAGAACTCACAGAGATGTTAAAATTATCAGAGAACATAAAAATTGTCATTGTAATTGTATTCCGTGTATTCAAAATGTTAAGTAGAGACATGGAAGATTAAAAAATCAAGATCCTGGGACTAAATATCATGGAAGGACATATAAGACCTCTTCTACACAAAACTCTGCCGAAGGAAATTAAGGAAGACCTCAATAAATGGAAGAACATATGATGATCATGGATTGGAAAACTCAACTTGTTGAGATGTCAGAAGACAGTATTATGAGAAGATACTTTTCTATGTAGTGAGAAGAAAGGAAGATACGATGAGGCAGATGTGAGTTTGGTTTGGTAGTGGAAAGCTGGGAGTATTCCTGCCTAAATCCTAGTTTCTCCGAAGCAGGAGGCAGGGTTAACTGCTGAGGGTGAGGAGGTGTAGGTGGCAGAGTCATATGTTTGAGGAGAGAGGATGAGGCTCAAAATAGTCATAGTGGAGAATGAGAAAGTGATTGGACCAGAGAAACTATGTCAATGATTGGTAGCATAGAGCTGCTCTTGGAAGCTGGTGATGATGAGTCTGCACTGATGTTGGCATATCCCATTGGATGACTTCCTGTGGCCATGCTTGGCTGTTCTTATCCAGGCATGGAGAAAGGGAGGATTTGAGCTTTTTGCTAGCTGTATATGGAAAAGGAGAGCTTTATTAGCTGTGAGGGTTTCACTAGCTATGTATGTATAGTAAAAAGATGGAAGAGAATTTAGGATATCAGCAAGGACATCACTATAATAATGGATCATGAAATCTAAGGTGGATTATGAGGAAAAGAGAGGCCAAACAGATTGGGAAAAAATGGAAGTGTCATTGGACTGGACATTTCAGAGAGTTTCGAATGTTTATAGCAGGAATAGTTGAATAAATCAGCCAGCATGAGAGAAGGTTGTGGCCAGAGAGAGGAAGGCTTGAACTCATGATTTGGGGGTGATAAAATGTAGGATGTGACAGTAGGATCGGGTGGCTGAAGTAGCACAAAAGAGGTGGTTATTGGAGACTCATATGTCAAGGAATTGAAAAGCCAGGGGTTGGCCAGGGCGGGCTGGGGCTATTGGAGTCCCCCAGGGAGATGGTAGAACTTGGGACGGAGAGGAAGGCTGGGAGCCATGAGTCATAGTCTTCAGTACAAGATGGCACAGCAGAAGGGGAGGTCACGAGGCCCACTGGCACCATCCTCAAAGGATGGGGATTTTTGTTTGGTTTTACATCACAGGATGAGGGAGTATTGGCTTAGATGTGGAGAAGAACTGGGACGCACGGAGGCCCTGCAGTAGGCGAGGTGTGAAAGGGCTGCAGGGAACACAAGGCAAGGAGAACGTGGGATCCCTCTGAACAGTTGAGGTAAGGGAAGGCTTGCCACGACGGAGCAACAACTCCGGAGGGAACGGGGAAGGCTGAAGCTTCAGTCTTCAGTGGGTGTCAGAAGCTTCAGTCTCAACAGACACAGCCTGGGGCTTGGTTACTTTGGTGGCGTGGTCTCAGTGTCCGCCCAGCTGCGGCTAAGGCAGTGCTCGTGGCTGTGATCCGTGTGCTGCCCCGGCCCACGGTGGCTCCTTTGTCCGAGGGGATTACTGGTTGCTGTGGTTGTCGTTTCTCTGTGTTACAGTGGGAAGAGCTCAAAGTCAGAGGGCAGAAGTCCTGGCTTTGGTCCTGGTTCTGTGCTTTCTAGAGATGTGACTTTAGTCAATATATGTAACTGCTCCAAGCCAAGGTTTTTTCAGCCCTAAGATTAGATAGCCCCATCTGCTCCGTGATTTTCCTCTCAGAGCTGTCCTAAGAGCCAAAGAGAGAATGGATAGGAAGGGACTTTGTGAAGCGAAGGACCTTTCCACATGTGAGAGGTGCCCCACACTGGCCTGGCTGTGGTCTCCCGGGAGGTGGTTTCTGGGAGTTGGGAAAGTTCTGGATGCTCACTTGCCAGCATTTCTCTCCAGGGCCCCACACCTCCCCAGGACGGGGAGAGGCAGTTGGAGCATTAACCTGATTTCTTTAAGTCTGACTGTCAGAAGAGTTTGGTTTGGACTCAGGGATAAGATATTAATCCATTCTGAACGTCATTCTTATGAAATTCTGCTTTAAATAAATCTTGGTTTACATTGTCTGCCGGCATCCTCAGAGCCTCCAAGTGTGTGGGGCTTTTCAGCCTCTGTGTCCTGGAGCCTTTGGCTGCATCTGAAGGATTAAGTGGGTGATGGCATACACCTGCACACAGGTGTGCTGTCCCCCGGGGCCCACCTGTCCTTGAATCATCAGCTGTTACTTATGAACAGGCCTACAGAGATGTGCCCAGGAATCCCAGGGCCCCGTGTGTATTCCAGCCATACACCCCTCTTGGGCTATCAGTCAGGTGTGTTCTAGCATCAAACCTGCACCTAGAAGTATGTCCTAGGAGTGCAGGGGGGCATTGGCAGGTCAGGGGGGGGGGGCTCCCTGAGGAAGCTGGGCTCCAGCCGGGCATTGAAAGATGGGTAGGACTTGTAAGGATGGTAAATAAAAGACTTTCCAGCTCCCAGCAAATGGCGAGGCAAGCGGGGCCTGATGCCTCGTGCCCGTTGGAGCCAGTGAGTGCCCCAGGGCAGAAGAGCGGATGCCCAGTTGGGAATGCCCACCGAGGGAGACGAGGTTTCTTCCTCTAAGCCATGGGAGCTGTTGAAGGGTTTGAAATGAGGGGATGGTTGAGAGCTGCTCCCGGAAGGTAAAGCTGATGTCTCCCAGGTGCAGTGGAGGGAGGAGAGCCCTGGGGCTGGGGGCTGCCACAGTGGGGCGGGCGGGGTGCAGAGGTGGAGATGGAAATGAAGGCATGGACGTGGGAGGTGGTTGTGGCCTGTGCCCTCACAAAAGGAGGAGAGGTCTGTGGATTTAGATTGTCAAGTCCGGGGTGTAGATTGTGTGAGGGGATTCTTCTTTATGGCTTGTAATCATTGTTAACACAGCAGGTAGGATACATGCCAGGCACTGGGCTGGGTGCTTTATTCCATTTATTTTGTTTGATCTCCTCTAGTATTTTGGTGAAGTAAGTATTCTTTGCCTCAGTTTACAGACAACGGAATCAAGGCTCAGAGAGGTTTATCAATGCTCTCAAAGTCACACAGCTAGTAAGTAGTAAGGCTAGGAATTAAATCTAGATGCATCTGCCTCCAGAGCCCAGGCTGCTTTTCTCATCAGCTGGAAGCTCTTTGTGTGTGTGGTGAGGGGGAACCCTCTGTGGGATCACGTCCACTAGACCGTGTCTGTGCTGATACATCCTGAGCTGCTCTATTCTTGCTTTGTCTGGGGTTTTTTTTCTTCCTGAAATTAATTACCCAAAGCAGAGTGGAGCCATGGAATATGGAGGTTTCAGAGAAATTGATTTATGTTTCCTCTTAAATCTGCATGTGGACAAATCTCATTGCAGTTCAAGTGGTCCTTTGGGGCCGTGTTACTGGAGGGTGGATCTGTCAGTCCCCGAGCCTCCCGCATGACATGAAGCTCTTCCCCTTGGTCTCCCTCGGCTACTCTGTGAGCTCAGAGAAGACACTTCCCACCCACCCTGCCTTTCGATGGGCACTCCTCCTGCCCTTCTCGGCGCAGCTCACCAGGGGCTTGCCTTTTACATGGCCAGTGAGTGCAATTTGGCTGAATTTCCTACAAATATTGCTTTGGGGACACCCCAAAAGGGGGCTCAATCTCAGCCTCTTCCTTGGGTCCAGGTGGTCTCTGCAGACGGAACCCCCAGCAGCTCTTTGAGCAGCACATCCAGCCACTGGTCCATTCCAGGTAGTGTAGCCAGGCCCTGGACACAGCAAACTGTGTTGGCACCTAAGTAGGACATGCCCTGGGGGTGCTGGTGCCTTCAGACAGGTTTGTTTTTAATGGTTCTGCCAAACTCCCCGGCCAGACTTCAGGTATACATTATTCTTATTTTTCTTTAAAAACTGGAATCTATCAAGTCTAGCAAAGTGTGTTTCTTAAGTGACTTCCTAAGTAGCAGTATTTGAAGCCTGTCATGAAAATATACGATGATATCAGTTTGGCTTGTTTGATTGAGTGATATATTTCATTGAGAGAGACTGATGTCAGGCAGGAGAGCCCATGTTTTTGAAGAATACCTGTTAAAATATGTTTAAATAAAAATAGATTGAGATAAGTCTGTAACTTTTAGCATGCAACCTGTGTGGATTCTCATCACTGGGAGAAGTTTTCTGCTAGAAGTCTTAGTCTGTGTTTGGTAGCCATGGAAACCAACCCTTCAAAGAGAAGGAAACTCTTCTATCCTCAAACAAGGAAATGTAGTGAAAGGAAAGCATATTTCATTCTCAGATGCCTGGGATACTTTATTTCTGCATATGTGTTTGTTTGTGTGTGTGTGTGTGTGTGTGTGTGTGTGTGTATTTTTTTTAGACTTCTACAGGACTGCTACTTTTTCTGTTTTTGTTTTTTAATGGCACGATGGGTATAATTTTGGGTGATGGAAGTTACACGAGCACTTGTGCCCAAATATATTCAATGCAGAGCCCAGATGTCCATGTCTTTGATTTCTGATCATCATTAATGTAAAATCCACACTTACAAAAGTATTTATTAATTTATCTAGCCGATTCTTATGGAGAAACTACTAACGGCCTGGGTTTGTGTTAGGGAACTGGTATATGAAGATAAGACAGACACAACCCCTCCCTCCCAGAGCTTACCGTCGGGTGAGCAAAAGAAAATATTAAGTACCCAATTGTAGGACTGTGAAATAAATTCTACAAAAGCAGGATTCTAGTCCAGGGGATCCTATGGACATTAGAGAAATGTCCTCATATCCTCGGCCAGCTGAGCAGGGTGGTATCTGGAAGAACAGTTGAGGCTTACGCAGGGAATAGCACACACAGTGGCCTAGAGGAGAAAGAGAGCCCCTGCCTTGGGGGAAGTGAGTGGACCCCAGGGTGACCAGAGTATGGAATTTAAGGAGGCAGGAGAGAAACCAGTTGGCCACATAGGGGGCATGTTCATTCGCGTCATCCGCGGCCCCGGGGCCCTGCTCAGGGGGAGAGCCGTGTGAATGGCTGCTGAGGTTCCATCTGGGCAGGGTGGTCCAGCTGCTAAGTTCCTGCGTTTTGTTCACGGCAGACAACTCAACCTAGTGGTTAAAAGCCAGGAAACACCTACTTTGAAAGTGTTTTGTCTTCCCAAAAGATGGAAACTATTTTCTTTTAAAAGCATCTTCAGTCTTTTGTGTCAAGGAAAGCACCAAGGACACGAAAAGGGTATCACTTTGCGAAAATTTCATAACACACCAGGAAAAATTAGGAGGCAGGGAATCCCTTTATTTGTAAGGGACACCTTTTGAGGAGTCACCGTGGTTTATCTCAGTCCTGAGTCCCCAGGGAATAGCCATGATGTGGTCTGATGATTTAAGTGTGTGATTGTCAGAGACGTTTCCGTCAACATACCTCCGGTATAAACGAGGGCCCTCCATTCTCCCCCCTCCCTTTTGCCCCCAGCGGTTCCCGAGCACCCCCAGCGGCCAGCCTCCCCTGGAGAATGCTGTCCCAGGCCAGCTGTCTGCCCCCCAGGGACGTCACCTGGGAGGGAGCCCATCTCCTTGGCACGGGCCGGGTGCTGCAGTCCCAAGCCCCCACCCCACCCTGGCCTGTTTGTCTCATGCAGAGAGAACATCCTCTGACTATCGCTGGCTTTTCATGGTTGAGGGAAAACTGGAACAAAGACCATGATTTTTGATGAACTTTGAGCTGAACCAGTACCACTGATTAAAAAAATTTTTTGTTGTGAAATCACACATTACTGTTAATTTTTTTTTTTTTTTTTTTTAACAAAATACCTAGTTTCCTTGAGCAGAAACTGAATCTATGTGCTTTCCAAAAAATTAGATTTAACCATAAAAATGTTCTTTGAACCAAACTACTTTTTCATTCTGTTTCATTTCCTTTATGTCTGTGTAGGGGAAGTAATTTAGCGCTAAAGAAGGCTGGCCTACGCCGATAAAAATCAGTGGTTTACTTCTTCAACTTCCCCCTTCTCTCTGGCTTCATAATACAGCCTTTGTTTTTTGGTGAAATTCTGATGTCTCTGTTTTACTAGAAATCTGAGTCCTAGTGATTCTGTTGGTACTACTCATCGGAGGTTGTTGTGTGTTCTGTTTTGTTTTGGGGTTTTTTGGCATGTGTGTATAAACATCAAAGTGTTTAGTTTGTCTCATTTTTATTCATGTGGATCTGGTTAAAACAAATAGCACTGCCACCCAAGAAAAAAAATCCTCTATCTAAATCAAGATGATCTCCAGTGGCTCATTTATTTTATGGGGCATTTGAGAAACAAGACTTCCCAGAGCAGCCTGTGTGTCGTCTTGTGTCTGTGGAGTCCCGTGTGCTCAGCCTTTCCATCTGCGTGTGACCGCTGGCTGCAGGCCGCTGCTCGCTCTCCGAGAGTGTTGGCCGAGCCAGGCGTCCCACAGCTCAGGATGTCAGGGCAGGGGGCCTCTCTGCGGAGCATGGGGCTTGCCCCTAGGCCCTGGGGGCTCCATCGGGGCTTGGGGCAGGGAGTCTCTCCCTGGAGTGGTGCTTCCTGAGGAGGAATGAGAGCCACCAGGTGGGGAGATGAGCAGCAAG
This sequence comes from Eulemur rufifrons, assembly GCF_041146395.1. Taxonomy (NCBI): domain Eukaryota; kingdom Metazoa; phylum Chordata; class Mammalia; order Primates; family Lemuridae; genus Eulemur; species Eulemur rufifrons. The sequence goes on from NC_090989.1 coordinate 157,935,611, forward strand.
CTGGCTGTCACCTTCCTCTGGAAGAAAATGCAGTGGGAAGCAGAGCTGGCTTTCTGTCCCCACCACCCCCCAGTCCTGACCAGTGAGTGTCCAGCTCACACATCTCTTCCTCCTGAGCCAGGAGGCCGTGGCTCAGGCAGGCCGGGGGAAGAGACACTTGGTTTGGGGCCTGGCTGGTGGCCCTGTCTTGCTGTTGACTGGGCACACGATGTGGGGCCAGTGACGTTGCCTTGTTGAGCCTCAGTGTTGGCCTTTGTGGAAGGGACGTGAAAACCCTTGCCCTGCCTGTTTCACACCGAGGCCATGAGCAGCCTGTGGACAGTGAGCATAAAGATACTTTGAGGACTGTAAATCAAAACCCGAATAAACAAGAGGTCTGTTTCTGTTAGGGGAGGACATGGTGTGGACCCACGCTGTCTTGCAGAAACCCATGTCACTTCCAAGCTGTGCGGGCTCAGATTCTGCTGAGCTGCTGTTGGTTGTTGGGTGGGACCTGGGGCTGGCGCAGTCATGGGTAGAGGGCTGCTTACGGGGGCCGTGGGCTCAGGCTGTGCCATCGTGTGTATCTTTCCCGTCTCAGGGTCTTTCCGGGGCCTGGGTGTGGGGACAGGGCCATACCATTGCTCTGTAGTCAGAACCACCCCCACCCTACAGCCATTTCTTCTGAACTCACTCAGCCCTCATGCTTCTTGGGTGTTGATGCCACCAAACTTCTTGGCTGCCAGGCCTGAGAGAGGGTGCCAGACTGTTGCCCGGGAAAAGAAGCAGGAAATGGGGAAGGGACCAGTTCACAGTAGTCGGGTTTCCTGCTTTCCCTGGTGAGCCACAGAGGAGGCCAAGGAGACCAGCGTTACAGCGGCAGCTGGACACAGCGCGGGCCAGTGTGTTGCCAGGTGCCAGCCAGAGAGGGGCACAGCCTGTGTGGTGTGGGCCTGGGCGAGGCAGACTGAGGTCTTGGAACATCCCGTGCCCCGGCTTCCCCGCCGAGGCGTTTGTCTCTACCAAAGGCCCTGCTGGGTGCCCCTCTGGGGAAGGACTTACTGACGCCTTCTGGCCTTCCCACCACCATTGTCTCCTTATTTTGATCTCCTCTTTTACACATAACACCTATAAAATAAAGCTGATAAAAGTCCTATCAAACTTTCATCAGTTTCCCATTGCCTATACGGAGGTGATCCAAGTTCCTTGGTTTTGTATTTAAGGTCCTTCCTGGACTGATTATTGCCTGTTTTCTTTCTGATCCTCGACCCTCCAGGCCCCTGCCCTCTTCTTTCTCTGCTCCCTGCCTTTGCCTCCCAGGTGCCACGTTGGGGTGCTTAGGAGGGTGGATTCGGCAGCGAGAGGGGCTTGTGAGTCCCACCTCTCTGAGCCTCAGGTTCCAGATAAGGAGGGTGATAGCAGTCCCCGCCTCACAGCTGACACTGCCCAGGGAGGATGGGGTGGGGCGTTGTGCTGGGCTCTGTGCAGGATGCAGTATCGAGGGGGCTGCCTGGAGGAGGGGACACACACATCTGTGTCTTGGTGCTCCAAGAGAAGAGTGCTCTGGTGATTCAGAGGTGGGCAGAACACATTTGGATGGGGTAGCCAGGAAATATATCACCAAAAACGTGAGACTTGAGCTTAGTCTTGAAAGCTGAATGGTAATTCAAAGGTGGGAGAAGGCTGTGCTCATGTGGACAAAGGCTCAGAGGGTTGAGGTATTGAGAAGAGTGTGGCCAAAGTACAAGGTATACGTTTGTAGGATGGGTGAATGAGGCTGGAATGGAAGCTGGGAGAAGGTTGGAAGGCCTTGAATGCCAGGCTGAAGCATCTGTTATTGATTCTGGAGGGCAGCAGTAAGGAAACGCGAGCCGTTGTGAGCAGGACAGCGCCCGAGCGAAGTCCGGGTCTGCAGCAGTTGCTGGAGCAGGGAGGGAGGCAAGCTCCAGGGGAATGCTCTGGCTGCACCTCCCTCCGTGGCCTCCGTGGTGGGGTGTGTGCAAGCTGGCCTGCGTGAGGCCCATGGTAGTGTCCTGTTGGGCCATCAGGGAGATTCCTTACTGAGTAATTGCTCCTTAAAAAGGAGATGAAACGGAAGATTTTTCTAATGACCTAGAGACAGAAAATCCACCATGTGAGGCCTGAAAATGATAAGGAGAAATGGCAGGCTTGCTGTGGAGGCTGTTCCAGACGGTAGGTATAGGCTTGGACGTGCTCGCTTCTTGCTTCTGGGCGATTCCAGCAATTGTGGGCTTTCCGTCCTGTAGGGGGATGTAGCCTGGCCTCCTACAGGAGTTGGGAGTAGGGCTCATTTTGTTGGGTGCATTTTTTTGTGCAAAGCCTTCCCGATGCCTGTTTGCAGTGGACACCATGGGGAAGCAGACATGGGAAGAAATAAGTAAGAAATGGACGACACTGTCCATTCCTGCAGGAGCTTACAATCAAGCTGGCAAACCAAAATGTGTATGTGACAACATAAATTTGCATTTGATTAGTGCAGTTACATTTTCTAAGCACTTAAAATTTTTTTCTATTTGGAAATAATTTCAAACATACAGAAAAGTTGCAAGAATAAGAATAATACAATGAAAAATCCAATACCCTTGTACCCCGATTCACTCACTATTAATATTTTATCTCATTTGCTTTTTTGTTATCCATAAAGGGTATGGACTGTTTTTTTTTTTTTATTATTATAATTTATTACTGTTCTTAGTTATTTTGGTGCTGAAATTTTTTCAGATTTGGCCAGTGGGAGGCGCTTCTCTAGCTCCTGTATTCTTATGGCATGGCTCCGTCATGTTTTTGCTTTTGAGCACTTATTTTCTTCATCTTGTACCTACCCTGCCCCATCCCTGGAATTGGCCATTTCTCCAAAGACCCCTGGTTTCTTTTAATGGAGAATGGTATTAGAGATCAAGGTGTGGGTGCCACGTGTGCTCAGGCCTTGTGTCTAGATCCTTCCAACAGACAGAACTAGGAAACGTATGCATTTCTATACACATATACATACACATACTCATGGACCGACATCTTTTAAATATCAGACGTCAGAAATCAGACTTTAAAATAAACATATTTTAGAAATCGTGAGTTCACACCTATACCTCCAATTCCAGTCCGTTGCCAGAGGGTTCTTTCCAGTCCTCCTCCGTTCGGTGTTTCTGTGTCCCTCTTTCCATGGTGAGAACTCTGGCTCCCAACAACAGTCACACATTTACTCATTTGTTAAATCCTGTAATACATCTAAAATAGTTTCAGAATGGTCTCATCCACATCACTAGCCAAAAATCCTCCTAAAAAGAGTTTGGTGTCTGTCTGCTGTGCATCCCTCACCCCAGCCCTGCCCAGGACTGAGGGCAGGTCATCAGATGTTCACAAGCTGCTTGAATTAGTTGTGTCTTTCTCCCTCAGTGTAGTTATGGTGTTCATTTGAAATGCAGTCAGATTCGTTTGTTTTAATTCACTTTCAGTTTAGGGGTATTTTCCTTTCTTCTCATCCTTGTTGATTTAATTTAAAAATGCTTAATGTGAAGGACATTAACAGGGTTCCCACTGTCAAAACTACAGAAAAAGGTGCACTTAGGGGTGTCACTCCAACCTTAGTCCCTTCTCGCCCTTCTGCTCTGTCCTTCAGATACTGAGAGAGGTACGTTTTATTTCCCCTTCTTTGGTGTGCAAAGGGTAGCACTCGATGTGTGCTTTTTTGTCCAAACACTTCTTATTTCTCTTTACTTCTGGTCAGACATACCACAAACAAAATTCCATCTTGGAACAAGTGGCCTCCCAGCATGTAACAGTTGGATTTTTAGTCGCTTGTGAAAGTCTGACGGTTTCTACGATAGCTGTGATAAATAAGCTCTTTTAACAGTGACTGTGATTTAATCTCTGAGTAATGGGCTTCTTAGAATATGATGAATTCTTGTGCAAAATGGAGTCCCTTTTTTTTTTTTTTTTTTTTTTTTTTTTTTTTTATCATTCACTGAGGTTGTTACAAGGTGCAGTGGACTTCAGGGAGATTTTCTGGAACGGAGGGTTGGAGGGTTGGGTGTGATGGGAATGGGCTATTTTCAACTGAGCAGAGAGTGGTTCAGGCTCATCATGGTCACTCTGAGCCCTAGGATCCATGTGTCCTTCTGTGTGTGCCCCAGCTCTGATAGGGTCATGGCAGTTTAGAGCCCATTCAGAGCTATTTCTAATTTTTCTCCCATTGGTATTTGAGAAAGCTCTTCCATTTTGCCTTTTTTATTTCTCTCTTATGCCCAGATTCAACAACTAAAAATTATACACTTGAACTTAACATTTGTACAGTGCTTTGTGTTTTTTGAAGTTCCATCTTATGGAATTTATCCCTGTGAAACAGAAGAAGAGGCATCATTGTGTCTGTCTTGCATGTGGAAACTGAAGCTCAGAACAGAAAAGTGGCGGAGTTGGGACTAGAACCAAGGTCTTCAGACTTAGGAGCTCACATGGTCCAGAAGGGCCAAGGGAGCAGCTGGGTTTATCACACAGACCCCACCTCCCTGCCCCTGTCCTCCACCCTGTCCCATAGCCAACAGGAGATTTATGCCGCGTAAATCTCAGTTCTGTCCAAATCAGTAAGTGTTAGTTGCCTGCTGAATATCACGCCATTCGGAACTGTCTAAAATCAATTCAGAGGGTCTATGGTAACAGCTTTGTTATATGAGCTTTTGTAATAGTGACTACTATTTTAAATAAACCAGGACTTGGCAGGGTTTTTTGTTCTCAGGAACTTTAGTCATGGTAGGGTTTTATTAAAGACTTCTGCCTGCTTAGCTGCATCCCAGCCGCCAAGAATGTGCAACAGTGATGCAGCTTGTTACAGAGGAGATTTTTCTATTTCTAATGTTAAAAATGTATAAAATATGATATTAAAGCAAAATTTCATTTTATAAAGTCCTTAAGCTTCATGGGGTGACTCTTTTACTCTCTCCGTAAATTTTTTTCAAGAACTCATATATGATATGAATCCAAAATAAGAATACCCTGTTTAAATGTAATCACCTAAATTTAGTATGCTAAGTTCAGAATCAAAATGTGCAGAAAGATCAGCACTAGGATACCTTTTGGTATAATAGAATTATAGTTCCGCTTGTTCTTTACGATGTATTTAAGAAAACAGATTATGTAATTCACTTGACACGTGACACTCCACGCCCTTGTGTTGTTGTTCAGGGATGTGATTCTCTGTTGAGTGTGACTTTTTCAGAGTTCAGAGTAATTTGGTGAATTTACCCTGGGCTGACTTATGTATTTCCTATATCTCAGAAGCCCAGGAGGTTCTAGAAACCCCAGACCATTCTCAGGATATGGTATGTGTGAGCAGCAAGCCACTGCCCACGGAGTCCCTTCTTTTTTGAGACAGGAAGTGTTCTCCCCGAGACGAATGCTTTCTTATGGTAAGGTCAAAGCGCATGTCTGGAGCTGGGTCAACTCCTGCTCACTCTCCAGATCCCTGGGGTCAGGTCTCTGTGAGCTGCACCCAGCACACTGGGAAGCCTTGCCTCCTTCCTCACTTCCCAGAGAGTGAAGATGGACCAGCCCGAACAGAGCCAAGGATAGGTTCCAGGGAGTCCGAAAAGTGGGGTGATGTAGGAACAATGAGTGGGATCGTTTCTAATTGTGGGCAGAAGGTGGCACTTTGGCAGGGATTCCGGTTTCTTATCTGAAGTATCAGCATCACTGGGTGTTCAAGTGTCTGTTCGGCCCCTTGACAGCCTGGAGTTGAGGGAGGGGAGTAAAAGGGGCTTAGCTTGGTGAAAGCAGGCTGTTTCTCCATTTGTCAGTTGGGTGGGGTTAACAAGCCAGGTCCTTGAAAGAGAGATGCGCAGGTTTGAATCGGAAGGAAGGCGAGAAGACGGAGGTAACCCAAGGCAGAATCTCAGGGTCTGTGTGCAGACGCTGCATTGCTGTAACCTCACCTGCTTTCTGAGCAGCTTTTTAATTGTACTTACTAAATCCGTAATGTGCGTATCTTGGCTCCTGTAACAATTCACGGTTGGAAATGCAGACGGTTCATTGTATATAAAAATTGGGTAATCATCCAACTGACTCTCAGACTTGCCTGGGCGAATGTGGGGTCTTGTACGTATGCATAGATATAGGACTGCACACACGGAAGGTAGCGTAAACAGCGAACAGTTGGGAACATTTACACGTCTGCCAAAGCCTTTCCAGGGCAGGTGTTCCCATAAATGGGCAACTCATTGTACTGCCTCTTTCCCTCCTACAGGGGAGGCTTTCAGGGGGAAGATGGTGACAAATAGCAAGGGTTAAGAGAAATAGTAGTGCTTCGGTGCTCGAGTTCCCCTCTGGGCTGTGAGGTGGGTCTGCCCTGACCCTGTCCACTGCTCTGGCCTGAACATGCAGGTGGTGGGGAGGGAGCCCAATGTGGGCGCTGGGAAGGACCGCGCTCCCCCCTTAGAGCTCTCGGTTTGGACACAGGGGTCAGCGCACAATATGAATGCAAAGTTCTGTCCAAAAGTATTGAAGAAGCCCTAAACCGGGTACTCTCTGACACAGCTTGGCCCACTTGGGTCCCTTCCCTTCGAAGTGTGATGCCAGATACCTGAGGAGGCTCTGGGAAAGGTGGGGCCTCTCTGAGTTCAGGCCCCTGGTGGGGGTGTCAGAGGCCCACCGTGACAGCACATGGTGTTTTGGGCCGGGGCTCCCTGGGACCACTGTCATCCCGAAGGGAGCGAATTTTCTAAGAAATGATGCATGTGTGTTGGTGTGGTCTCTGCAACTCTGACACCCACAGTCTCGCTTAGGAAGACACTGTCTTATGTCCTGTCCACGTGTGTGGCTCCCATTGCTGTGCTAATGTGGCTGTACTCAGTGCTGTGTGTCCTGCCACAGTGTTGTGCAGCAGGGCAGGTGGCTCGTGGTGCAGGTCCCCACGGATGTCCTGACATGTGCGTGTTCTCTTTGCCTCCCTCAGAGAATTTTCAAAGGAAAGAGAGAAGGCTAAAGCACGGGGAGACTTCCAGAAGCTCCGGGAGAAGCAGCAGCTGGAAGAGGATCTAAAGGGCTACTTGGATTGGATTACCCAAGCAGAAGATATCGATCCCGAGAATGAGGATGAAGGAGGAGAGGAAGGCAAACGAAATAGTACGTAGAGCCCCTCTTGCTCCAGACGAGAGACACCCAGGGTGCGGTCCAGACCCCAGGCAGCGGGGTGCCTCCCCGGTGACCCAGGCTGCGAACGGGATGACCTCCTCCCAGACACCTGCTTCCTTCTGCCCGCACACATCACACAGAGACAAGTGCATCTGCACTGACTCTGAGTTTCTGCCTGAGGTTTGGGGTTTAGACTTGCATTTAGTAAGGTGGCTTTATGGCGAGGAGGGGCAGACATATTCACTGTTGCCCTCAGGAAAGCCGTGAGCCCGTTTCTGTGAGGGCACAGAGCGTGGTGAGACGTGTGTTCGTCTTGCACCACCAGAGAGGAGGTTATGGTTGCCCTCTCCTCAGAGTGAACAGCGGCGATGCACAAGAATTTGAAGAGCAGGGTCCCTCTCCACTTTTATGCCGCCTGAAGTGGCCCCCACCTGTGCTGACCATGTGAAGTCGAAGGCTCAGCCCACCGAGGCTGGGAAGAAACCAGTTCAGCATTCCAGGCAGTTGTTACGAGGCACATGAGTCAGTGACAACTGCTTTGCAGCCAACCCACCCGGTACCCCACACTGTGACACTAGGCACCTTAGAGCACTTCCTGCAGGAGGCAAAGCCTGGTAACTCAGTCCCTGGAATTAATTGCCACTGTCAGCCACGGGGTATGTTTTACCATATACTTTTCCCACAGACACGCGCTTCCTCTTGCTGGGGCCATCTGTGCCTCAGGTAGAAGTGGAAGCTGAGATCCCGCAGTGCATTTGACTAAGATGTTTGTGATTCGTTTCCAGTCTAGAACAGCTGTTAATAAGGACCGAGAACGTGATTCAAGGGTGCATGTCCTTTGAGGGGCCTGGGAGACTGAGTTTGGCCTCCCTTACAGAAGATGGCTGAGCAAGGCCCAGCTTGGGCAGGGCCCTCGGCTGTCATGCAGTCACTCGTGCGCTCTGCAAGGCCTGGGGCTGGGCACAGGAAGACCCTGAGAGGGCCTGCTGCCCTCTAGGGAGGGGCAGGCCTGCTCACACATAAATGCAGCACAGGGACACAGAGCCACGGGGCACGAGGGGAGGCAGGCATGTGCCACAGGAGCTGAGAGCAGAGGTCTGGGACAGGGCTGGGGGCATTTGCCCTGGGCCTTGACGGATGGATGGATATGAGCTGTGACAGTTCAGTGTCAGGAGAAACAATCTGACCTGGGGAGGCGCGAAGAGGCCAGGTTTTGGGGGAGGATGCAGTGGGCCCTGCATTTGGCTGGAGCACAGAGGGTGTGAAGGCCAGGGTGAGCTGCAGCAGGAGGGGTGGCACCTCTTCTGCAGGTAGTGGAGTGTGGCAGCTGGGGCTGAGAGGCCACGGTGGAGGGGATTCTTGACTGAATTGGCCTTTGCCTTTCTTCCAGCCTGGGACTCTGCTGCTGTGGGGTGGGGTGTTTTCTGTTGTGGGTGGTACGGCCCTCTCCAACCTGTGTGCTGATGGGGGGCCAACAGAGTGCAGGCCTCCCTCTTCCCCATCCTCCCTGTGTTTTGCCAGGCTCAGGAAGGGGCCAGGGCTTCATCACCTGAGGATCAGAAGACTGGGAGCATTTCTAGAGCTGACTGTGTTTGTCGAATGAGATCAGAGTTTATAAATGGACGTTCATTTGAGTCCCAAACTTGGTGATGTGTCTGCTAGGTGATTAGATGTAAGAAGAGTGTCTGCCCATCCTACGCACAGCTCTCCGTCGGGGGAGTTGGAGCCCACCTGGAGCCATGGCCTTGGCAGAGCTCCTGCACCCACAGTACTGCTGGCAGCAGGGGGGGGCAGCGTGGGGATGCCTGCCCAGCCCTTTTCCTCTTCACTTGCACACTGCAGCTCGGATGCTGCCCTCAGAGGTCCACCAGCCCCCTGCCTCCCCACTCCTAACCCCAACATGCAGCCTGTGAGGTATAAGCCAGGGAAAATATTGTCCCTTTTTCCAGGCAGGGCTAGTTTTTTGCTAGTTTGGATGTGTCCTATGGGGAGCTGACTGGGGCCCTCTTACAGGCCAGTGGGCTTTCACCTCTTTACTGCTTCACCTCTAGAAATAGAGACCCATGTTCCAGCATTGCTGGCATTGTTTGTGATGGAGTTGTATGGCCTGTGATTTGAGGAGTAAGGATTTGCACTAGGCTGAAGGCAGTGTCCTGAGGGTTAACTATTTTATCTCAGCCCAGCATTTCCTCTGTCCTGCCACTGCCTACAAAGAACCTGACCAGTGTAGTGACAAAATCAATTATTCTGCCTTTCAGAGAACTTACCGTGAAGGGAAGAGGGAGGAGCAGTGGCCTCGTGTAAGACAGAGTGCAGAAGCTGGGCCCATGGTCAGGGACCATGGTCTGCCGTGTGAGCCAAGAGGGGCGCAGTGATGCTGGCAGTGGGGAGGTGGGGGGATTGCAAGGAAGGCTCTGTGGGGTGAGCAGCCTTTGGCTGCAGAAGGTAGGGACAGGGAGCTTTTCAAGCTAAGGAAATGGCATCAACAAGGTGCAGAAAATGATAGATGTTCAGGGCCCTTAAATGCATCACTCAGTAATATAAATAAGGAAGAAACAAAACCCCTTTAAAAGTCTCGTAGATCTTCAGAATTAACCTTGTAGCTGGGTTCCCAAGCCCATGAAACTGCACTGTGTCTTTGGAATGTCAGCATTATTGCTTCTGCTGTGCACAGTGATGTGTGACTCAAAATGATTAACTAGCTTAATGTTTGATCCAGAATGGCAAATATTTCTGTAGTGCACCCTTGTTCTTTCCTGAGCTCATTTTGCCAGGTGCTGGGGCCTCCTGTGGAGCGAGTGCTTTCTGAGTCATCAGATTTCCAGGCCCTTGGTGATGAGGGTTTTAAATAAAGATGTAAATCTTAGACTGTGGGAACCATGTTGAGATTTAACTGCCTTAAGCAGAGAGCTGCGAGTCTCCTCCAGCGAGGACGAGGGGAACCTCGCTGAGCATAGACTTCGGCAGCCCAGACCTTCTGAGACGCCAGCGCAGTTGAGGTTTCCCCGGGGCCTCCTGTGGCCACCGCCATTTTCTTTCTGTCACAGCCAGAAAACCACGGGAGAGGAGGGTTCAGTGAGGCCCACAAGGTCCTCCTCACCAAACAAACAGTCGTGGATTTACCACCCGTCCATGCCAGGTCTGGGGCTGCCTGTGCATCTGATTAGCAGGTGGTAGAAGTGTGGGTGCCATCAGCACCAGTGTCAGGGTGTCAGCATCCTCCCTGGGAGTGAGATCACCCCACATGCCTCACACCCCAGCCCTGCTCTGATGGTACCTCTGGGGCTTCTGGCTTCATCCACACTGGCTTGGGGTGCTAATTCAGCTGAGTGCCCTTTTCAACTGGGTCCTGGATGTGAGTTGAGTAGTTTCTGTCCAGACGTTGAGGAATTAAGTGAAAGTGTGGGAAGCGGCACTTCCTAATTCCTGGACCTCAGCCTGGATGAGCAAGGGGTGGGCTATAGGAAGTCATTAGTAACGGCAGATGGCCACGAGCTCACAGGGGCAAAGGCTTGGGCTGGAGGGCATTTGGATGCTCCTTCTCTGGAAAGAGCTGCAATTGAGTTTTGTGACTTGGAATTTGGACTTCAGTGTTAGACAAACTACTCAACATCTCTTAGCCCCACTTGCCTTGTCTGCAAGGAGGGGATAAATATGTATCTACCCATGGGGCTATTGTGAGGATCAAAGGCTCCGTGACTGGCAGGAGTTATCATAGCTATAGTACTTGCTGCTGCTGTTGTTATCAGACTCCAGTAAAACATAAACAGGATAATTTTGAAGATTCTACTAGACGTCTAACCAACCTCAGGGTGAGGACCACTTTTAGGACCATTGCCCTATAGTTTGCTGTTCAGAAAGTATAAGTCTTGATGGAAACAAACCTACGACTGGGTCATGTTTGAGATATGGTAGCACAGCTTTCTGGCTGTTGAAGTTCATTTCCAGTTTGTCGGTGCTCGCTGTCAGAGAACAGATGTCCAGTCAGGTACTGGGAGGTGCGCTCACATTCCCTTTTCTCCCCGATCTGCTAAATGTCATTGCCTGCATCTGTGGTGCCCAGTGCTGGCTGTACGTTGCAATCACCTGGGGAGCTTAAACACTTCCTGATGCCAAACCCCACCCCCTAAAACTGATTAATTCTGGGGTGGGAGCCAGGGGTGGCTCTTTTTTATGAAAATTCCCTGGATGTTCTTCTAATAGGAAGCTCTAGGGGTGGGAACTCCTGAGTCTTGGATGCTGTCAGTGGCTGAATGTCGCACTGTTCCAGGCATTTACTTAAGCGAAGATCTCTACTTGAGCTGTCTAGTGACTGGTTACAGGTAGCTCTAGCTTTGTGCATTCATGAACTATTTAAATTGTCAATTTTGTAATTCGCCATTAAAAATCTCATGTTACAAAATTAATTGAATGGACAAAATTCCCTTCGGACTTACCTCCTGAGCATTTGGTAAATTTTCAAGGATAACTTATTTAACTTTTTGCTGAGCTTCAAGTTTCTTAAGAAACCCTGCCAAATCTCAAAGTGATTTTTTAGACGTATGCAGCTGCTTCTGAGTTAACAATGGAGTTTTTCTAGGGCCATTAAAATCTGGAAGCCTAGAATTCTATTTTAAACTCTTCTCATTGTCAGTGATTAGTCTTTAAAAAAAAAGTATTAAAAATAATGAAATCGTTTTAAAGGGAGCTCATTCTAAAATTCTGGCCAGAAAAGCAGGGCAGTTTTATTGTGGGAACTATTAATGATCAATAATCCCTCTAAGTGGGGATATTTGATGCCCGAGGAGGCGATACCTGAAGCTCGACTTGGACCACAAGGAAAGCCTCTGTTTTCTGCTTCCTCAGCGGTCGCAGAGGCTGCGGGTGCTGTCCCTGCCTGCGTCCCCCAGGACTCTGCTGCCCCGGGGCTCAGCGTACAGGTTGCCCTCGCCGCCTCCCTTTTGTGCGTGCCACCTAGGTGCCTCTCACTGGGATGCTTGCTTTGGGGGTGGGCAGAAAACCAGGACAGCACAGCTGTCTGTAAGCATAAGGCACGGCAATTTGTGGGTCCTATTTTAAAATATTGTGTTTTAAAATTTCGATTTATAAAACTTCTTTCATCACAATTAAACTACCTCAGGGCACAAGTTTAAAATTGAAAACATTCAATGAAGAGCTTTAGAGCAAGCAGCAGCGGGTGGAGTGGCACATGGTAGACGTGTGTCCGGGTCGGCTGCTGGGCTGCAGAGGCAGCTGGAGGTGCTGCCTGGAGAGGTCAGCGGCTGGACGCTGTCCCCGCCGGGTGGCACTGGGATCAGTCCTCTGCCCCAGGCGGACCGTCTCCACCGGGGTGGTGGAAAGTAGCAGTGGTTTCGAAGGGCACCTTCACATCTGCGCCACCTTGAGCCTCATACGAGCTGGTGGGAGATGCACTTAGGGATCATTGCCTCACCGTGGGGATGAGGAGGAGCAGGTTCTCCAGCCAGGCTTGCAGACTCCCAAGTCAGGCTTCTTTTGGTTTGTTTGTTTTTAATATATTTTAATTACAAAAGTAAAATAAGAATTCATGTAATATCAAAGTATATAAAATAAAAAATAAAATTCTCCTTTCCTTCTCCCTCGAGGGAGCCGGACTTGCAGTGTGGGTCCTGTTCTTTAGACCTCACTTTATGCACAGAAGAACATGTGATTTTGCATCGCCAGCATTCTCATACGTTCCCACCATGAGATGCTCAGCACAGATAGTTTTCATTGAACTGTGTGTGCCATAGACATCTTCCTATGTTTTTAGAGCAAAATTTTTGGTTATTTTTAATAAATTGCTGTTATAAAGTCTGCTACAATGGGCTGTATACTCTATAATCTGTGGACCTTTACCTGACGGCAGTTGTCAGAGTTGTGTTGTCACACTCATTTGTGCTATGGTGTGATTTATGTCTCTCTACCGGAAGACTGTAACTCCTAGGGGCAGGAGCAGGCTCTGTGTCTGCTCTCCATTGTGTGGCTGGCACCCAGCACGGTGTGTGTCACACACATGAGTACTCAATTATTTGTTGAATGAAAGACACAGGATAACCCTAAGTAGCATTTGTGGGGTGCTCTATGTGTCAGACACTGTTCCAAGGGGGCATGAGTTCGTAATTCCTCACACAGCTTTGTGAGATGGGAACGTGCCAGATGAGGAAACTGAACCACAGTTCCCAAGGCCACATGACATTACATGACAGAGCTGAGATTTGAACCCATGCTCTCCTGCAGTCTGCATGTTAAACCCACAAATGCATGCTGCTGTGTCTGCACACTCACGCTTATGTTCTTGGGGGTGCGGTTACAAGAAAGAGGTTTGCTGTGTCGGGAAGGATGCCCATCTTAGGAAGCAGGAGTGTTCTGCCCACCAAGGGTGCACGCAGGTGCGTGTGCCCCTGCTCCCTGGCTGGCTCCCCACGCTGCCTCTACGCTTCCCTTCCCTGGAGCGTGCAGCCTCTGCTCCAAAGACGAGCCAGCTAGGGGTGATCCTGGAATGATGGAGTTGAAAGGGGTTGGGTTAGAGATCCCAGAATCATTTTTTCTTGCACCCTGGTGGTCTTTGGAGAGTTGTAGCGGTGATGATGATAGTAACGGTGGACCATGCCTTGCCCAAGCTGAGTATGCTGCTTATATTACCTTATTTACTATTTACCTCTTACAATAACCTTATGAGGTCCAGGTCCAACTATTATTGACATCTTACAGGTGAGGAAACTAAGGCTTAGCCACATTAGGTAGCCTGTCCACAGTCATTCAGCCAGAAAGTGGCAGGGCTGGGATCAGACCTGGCGTGTCAGCGTGCAGAAGCCACCTTTTGAACTCCCACCTGTCCTGCCCATGTAGCAGTGCTGGTTGGAATCACACAGCCAGTCAGCACCCAGGACTCCCGGCTCCCTGAAGTGTCCTTTCCCTAAGGCCCTCCCTGAATGGGAGGCCAAACACTGGAAACCGTGATTCACAGTGAGTTACCTGGTTGTTGATTTGCAACAGTTTCCTAAAGACAGGTGTTTTGTGTAACAGCTATAGAACACGCACTTCCCCTCTACCGTTTATATCCTGGGCTAGAGGAGGAGGACTGGTTCAGGTTTGCATATTGAGGTCTGAGTCCTCTGGGCTGGCTGCCTTGGCCCCGCAATCACATTGCTCTTGCCGCCCTCTGCTGCTCTGTGATGAAATTGCCTGTGTTTAACCTGAAGGGGTCACAGTGGCCGACTTGCTAAAAGAGGATAAGAAGAAAAGGAAGTTTTGCTGCTTTCGCCAACGCAGGGCTAAAGATCACGGTAAATTACTGAGATTGGACTTTTCTCTTCTGCAGACTCTTTCCCCGAGATCTCTGATACCTTTTCTTTGCACATAGGCATCGTGTGAAATGCGTGTGCCGTGTGGTGTGTTTGGAAGATGCCTATATTTTAATTGCTTGATTTCTTTGCACTTGGTCCTGGTGTTTCTCTTCTTGTCTTTCTCCACAATGTGTGTCCTTATCAAGACTGCATTGCAGTTTCCTTTTTGTTTGAACTGTACCTTATGGAGAAGCAGCTGAACCAACTAAAAAAAATTATTTGATTCAGCATGAATATTCTTAGACTGGAAGACAGACTTTTTAATCACTTTTCCCCAAATGATGTTTTTAAATTTAAACTGTTTAGAAATTCCAATAATGTTATTTGATTGATTTTTTTTTTTTTTTTTTTTCCTAGGCTACATGTTTCAAATGGCTTCTTGGTCTTCCAGTCTCTGGCTGGTTTGCTCAGGACTATGCTAAAGCTAGTAGTGGCAGCTTCAAGAATGAAGTTGAAAGTTAGACTTTGGGGATGCAAAGATTTTGGAGCACTTGCCTTTGCAAGTGAGAGTGGGCTCATGTGGGAAACAGTTAAGTTTCCGGCTATGATCTAAAATAATGCTAAGCACACTTGCCATGAGAAACCCTGAGGTGGCAGTCAGGCCCATTCCCGACAGGCAGTTATGTGAGCAGCTGGTGCCCTGCTCTGCTCGAGTCACTGCCTGTGTTTCGACAGCAGCACAAACCTTGGCCTGTGTACACGGGCACACGCCACCTAGTTCTGCCACCGAGATCAGCCCTGGTCACATAACTCTGGAGGAAGAGTCTGTTTGAGAAGATTCAGACTGCAGGGACACAAAGCCAACTTCCAGGGGAGCAGAGGGGACACATTGCACTGTTGTCTTTGAAGTGACCTCTGCCACCATGGGAGTGCTGAGCGCGGAGGGTATGGGAAGTAGACGGGAACAACCCAGGCCTAGTCTGACCGAGGGTTATCTGAGAGTCCTAGTGTCATCAGAAGGCCTAAAAGTGGAAAGGAATGGAGAGATTGTTGGATATAAGCCCCTCGTCACTCAGCACATTGTGGCCCCAAGAGAAGGGGAAGAAGGAGCAGGAACTTGCCTGAGGCTGGACAATAAGTGAGGGGCAGAGATGGGGCTGACTGACTTAGCTTTAATGTTTGCAGAGGGTTTATGAACAGGAGGCTGGGATTGATGCAGTTCCTTGAGGTCTCTGGAAGAAGAATGGGCTTCATCTAAGCAGGAAATATTGTCATAGACATAAGAAAACATGACTTTAAAGACTGACTTAGGAATATTGTTCTGGGTGGGTTACCAGAATGAGATGAGTGGCTTCAGCCCCCAGAAGAGAAAACATCCCTCCTCGAGCCCACCTTCCTGAATGGGGGCACGGGCCTTGTGACTTTCTAAGAATTTTTGTGGCTTCTCCATTAGGTTCCTGAGATCTTCAGGGAGAGGAAGCAGCCTGATATTTTCAGGAAATGTTATTTTAGTGGGGATGGTCTTTTATTGACTGAAATAACTAGGGACTTTTAAGGAAGGACCCTGAAACTGCTGGCATCATGTGGGGCAGGAGCCCCGTGTGGACGCCATGCTGCCAGTGTCACTGGGTGCAGAAATAGCATCTTGGTGTAATTCTTGCTTGAGACATGGAGACCTTGGTCTGGCCTTGACCCACATCTCCAGGAAGAGTCTGGCTTCTTGCAGCAATGAGATGTTGTTACCCTACATGTGCACATGCCTTCAGGGGATGTCTGGGGTCATTTTGGACTTGGCAGGCTTGTTACATCATGGTACTGCTCATGCTTGTCGTGAAAATAAGATGAAAACACTAGATCTTTTTTTTTTTTTTTTTATTATTCATGATAAATTATTAAGTGAACAGTGCAAGTTAAAAACAATAATTTCATATTTTTTCCCCACCCCCCCTTTCCCGAGTCAGCACCTTCAAGTGTTACCACTCCCCAAACAGTGCGCAATGCACTCATTGTGTAGGCATACCCCCATCCCCTCCCCCACCCCCCACCTCAGTCTGATGTCCAATTGGTGTCGTTCCCAGATTTGTATTTAGGTGATGATCAGGGAAACCAATTTTCTGGTGAGTACATGTGATGCATGTTTTTCCATTCTTGGGATACTTCACTTAATATAATGGGTTCCAACTCTCTCCAGGAGAACCATAGAGATGTCGTATCTTCATCATTCCTTATAGCTGAGTAATATTCCATGGTATACATATACCACAGTTTACTAAACCAATCATGTATTGATGGGCATTTGGGTTGTTTCCACATCTTTGCTATTGTGAATTGTGCTGCCATAAACATTTGGGTACATGTGCCTTTGTTACAGAATGACCTTTTTTCCTTTGGGTATATGCCCAGTAATGGGATTGCTGGGTCAAATGGCAGGTCTACTTGAATCTGTTTAAGATACCTCCATAATGCTTTCCACAGGGGTTGCACTAGTTTGCAGTCCCACCAGCAGTGTATGAGTGTTCCTGTCTCTCCACACCCACGCCAACATATGTTGTTTTGGGTTTTTTTGATAAAGGCCATTCTCACTGGGGTTAAGTGATATCTCATTGTGGTTTTGATTTGCATTTCCCTGATGATTAGAGATGTTGAACACTTTTTCATATGTTTGTTAGCCATTTTTATATCTTCTTTTGAAAAATTTCTATTCATGTCCTTTGCCCACTTTTTGATAGGGTTGCTTGATTTTTTCTTGCTGATTTTCCTGAGTTCTAAATAGATTCTTGTTATCAGTCCTTTATCTGATGTGTAGTATGCAAAAATTTTTTCCCATTCTGTAGGTGGTCTGTTTATTCTCTGGACTGTTTCTTTGGCTGTGCAGAAGCGAAAACACTAGATCTTGATGTCAGATAGTCCTACTGTCCTGTAGGAAAGTAGCCACATTCTGCCCTGTGCAGTTGTCTAGCCTCACCCCTGCCCCTTCTTTTGAAAGGAAGGAGTGAGAAGCTTTAGGCTGCTGGGACCAGGAAGGAAATGGGAAAACAAATCCCTGAGTGTGGCTGGGGAGCGCTGGGCTCAGTTTGGCATGTGGCGAGTCTTTCCTTTGGGCTGCTGTGACTGAGGCCTCTCAGGCTGCTCCATCCTGTGTTCCACTCTGTTCCCTGGGGCATTGTGCCCCGAGAGGGCCCAACTCAGTTCTCCTGGGCAGGCTGCTGGACTCCTGCCCGCCCTCCTGTGGTGGCAAGGGCTTCACAGTGCTGCTTATCCCCTTCAGTCCTTTCAGAGCTGGGGGAATGCAAGGGAAACCCCCGAGTTGCTGGTAGTAAAACCAGACAGCTCGGGGGTGTTTCTGCTTCCTGCCATCATAGCAGGTCAGAGGTAAATGGATCTTAGTGATGATGTTGTCCTACAGCTCATCTTACAGATCAGGTTACTAAGCACAGGGAGGAAAAGGCACTTGTCCCCTTATCACCTAATGACGAGAACCAAGTTTTCCTGACATCTCTTCTAGAGTCTGACCTCATTAGCCTCCGTCACTGAAGGAAGCTGGTCTGAGATTTTGATGCGCTTGTTAATGGTGAGCATAATTTTGAGGCTGCCCACTTGGACCCACATGTAGACTCACGTGTGCTTGTTGACTTGCCTCTGAATTCACAAGCCAGGCAGATTTGGTTGAGAGGTATGTTGTCTTTCAGAATGAGAGTAGATGGAGAAATTTCTACACATTGGTGAAAATGCTAGTTATTGTGCTGGCCTGAGAAACAGTGGATTTTTTGTGATATGGCCTGTTATGGCATCCAGATCCAGTACAAGATCTTAGAAACAATGTGACTCACATCTGCAGAGAGTGCTCAAGTTGGGGCCTGGCCCAGGCGACCTACCCAAAGGCCTTGGAAACTCCCATTGTAGTCCAGGATGTGCTGGGCCACCGTCTGGCACCCTCCCCGCACCCACGGCAGCACCCACGGCCCCTGTCAGTGCACTGGCACTCTGGGCCTAAGGGTTCACCTGCTGCTCGCTCCAGAGATCCTGGTGCCTGGAATAGATTGCAAAGCGTAGCCCCTGAGCTTCCCCCAGATTTTCAGCAGGCAGATTGCAGTGCCAGTCAGCATCCCATCACAGGTGACAGGCTTATCCTGATGCCTGGTTTCACCCAGATTCACTGAAAATAGTTTTTGAATTTATATTAAAAAAAAAAAACTTACCCAACAAAGCTCTAAAGTTCCCTGGAATGTGTCAGGGGAAAGGTCTTATAGCTTCTCCACATGCAGACGGCCCCTGGCTTATTTCTGCAGGAGGGGCTGGCACCCATAGGTGACATGGGAGGGGGAGGTTTGAGGGATCTTCCTGCACCCCAGTGAGGCCTGGCCACTAGTCAGCAATTAACAGTGAATCCCTGCTGCACAGGACAGAGCAGTTGCCCTGAGCGGGGTAGTCGCGGTGCTGGGGAGCCAGGCAGGAGAGGTGCACGTGGTGCAGTATTTGCCCGTAGACTTACTCACCACGGGTTTTTATAACTCTTTCTGTCTGGGTTGTTATAAAACCCCAGTAGTCACCGGTGCAGCTTGATTTTTGTCAGTCACCAGGCTGATCTGCTGGAAGTGACCTGGTTATGTTCCAGATTTCTAGGGGTTAATAAATACATCCGAATAGCAAACCAACACTGATAGATAACAGACCTGCTTGGCTTTTTGGAACTTTTGATTTGTGGAGTTTTAAGTATATACCAGCACCAAACTGTATACCGGTATATTTAGGCAGGTAAGGCAAGCACAGGGCAGCGTGGCCCAGTGGAGTGGAAGTCAGCGCCTTCTCAGCCTGCGCTGACTGTCCCACGGCGAGGTGGCCAGCTCTCTCACCCGTGAAATCAGAGTTCATCTGTGTGCTCTGAGAAGCCCCTTTCAGTTCTAACAGCCTGGGATTCTTCTGTCTTGCTTTTTAAAAATGTAAATGAGATACTACTGGAGCTAAATGAGGTAAAACTCATATCGATTTATTAACATTTTAAAAAATGCCTAGCGCAAGTGAAGGGTAAACGGTTTTAATGTACAAACAAGGTTTTTGGTTATGCCCACCGGGCCTGATTTCTTCCATCCTTTTGAAAAGGGACATACTCTGTCTTGTGGTAGGGAGTGCGGGGCTGGACGAGAGAGTGAGGCTGCCAGGGCCTCAGCTGGGGCTGGGTTCCTCCACTCAGATTTAGGGACTGCATCAGTGTCTGTTTCCAGGACCAAAGGAGGTCACCAATTTCTGGCATAGTCACTGTCCTCTTCCTCCTCCCTCTGCCTCCACCCCTCCTCGGCCCCAGCGACAGCATTCTGGAAAAGATTGATTTATTATGTGCCTGTCGCTCTGTTGGTGTCCCTACAACAGGCTGAGTTAGACAGAAACTCAGTTTATGGCAGAAAAGGTGCAAAGTAAGAGTGACTTTGGCCACTTGGGCAAGAACTGAAAGCTAATCCACAAGTCTGGAAGGCCATTCACCCCAGACAGGTCTGTCTGTGCGGTGACAGGGGTGGTCAGGTGGAGGCAGCGTAGGGTCGGTCGCTTTGCTCCCAGGGAGCTCCAGGGGTGCTCTCCCGGAGTGATGGTCAGAGCTGACATTTGTGGGCTCCCTGACCACCCAGCCCCGGGGACCCAGCGGGCCTCATCTCATCTGTAGTCCTGCCAGCAGCCGCACGAGGTGTAGGTACTGCCTGTTTTGCAGCTAAGGAAGTGGAGGTGTGAAGAAGTCAGGTCACAGATGTGACGTTAAACTCAGATCTGGCCACCCCACTTGAAGGGCAGGGGCCGCTCAGAGAGCAGGAGGACCCTCCTCACTCTCCGTGCAGCCCTGACGCAGTGCTGTGCAGCTGTCATCCTCTCTTAGTGGCTGCTTGGGGAGTTTGGTTTTGTTTCTTGTCTTCCTCCCCAGTCAGTCTAGGGAACAACCCGTACATTTCATACACTGATAGTTGGCATGGAGCTAGAGATGCAAACAGAGGCATCCCCTTACATCAGCAGTATGCAGTTTATCCGTTTCAATCAGACTGTTTGAAAAATGAAGCTTTGGGAATGAAATGCAGTGACTGTACTCATATCAGCATGAGATAGAGTCCCCGAGAGTAAAAAGCCACAAAGATTTAGTCTGTTCAGAAGTTTGCTCTTTTGGAAATAATGACTAATGTTTTCGTATGATTAATATTAGAACCATGAGATAGTAAACTGTTAGAGATAGAAACAGCCTTCGAGATTGTGGAGTTAGCACCACCATGTCATGGACAGGAGAAGGCAGCTCGGAGAGAGGTGGCACTTTGCCCGGGGACAATCAGAACAGCCAGGGCCTGTGCACTCCCCAATGTGCTGCCCCGGACCTCTGACCCCCTTAGTGGCTGTAACGACCACCAAGGAGAACACTGCACGGAGACGACTCGTGGCCAGATTTGAAAAGGGTCTCCCCCTGGGATTTTCTTTGCCTGTCTCTGAAGGGAAGGGGGATGATAGGAGAGGAACCCACAACAATGAACTGCATTGAATTTTACAATTTTCTAGTCTTTCTGCTCAAGTCAGAGTGAGGAACCTGTGTGTGTGTGTGTGTGTGTGTGTATCTATGTGTATTAACGGAGTTTTTGTTAAAAGTTTTTCCATGATTGGATTGGGGCTGGGGGTGGGGGGAGAGGGTTTGATTTGTTTTTGTCTGTGCTTTTTTGCATGGACTAGCAAAAAAGTGAATCAAGGTCTTATAATTGGTCTCTTTTGACTTAGCTAACGAAAGAAGAAAAATGTTACTCTATGAGAGTACCAATAGTGTGATGTGAGTCTGATTTTTCTCATTTGGCCTTCGCTTTTGAAACCTTTGCCTGAATGTCCTGGATATGGCTGTTGAGGTTCCTGCTCAAGCAGGCTCAGTCCTTTGGACGCTTAAGAAAGGAAGCTTGTCTCAGGCCCCTTAGGAAACTCCTCTGTCAGACTTTTGGGCTCTTTGAGCCAGGTTCCACCTGTGTCCTTGTCATTAACTGCATTAGGCCTCTTGTCTAAGCAGGGGCAGCAGGCCCATGGACAGAGCAGACTGATCCAGCCCCTTTTCCCTCCGAGCCCAGCTGGGCCTCAGAGCCTTCACCACAGTGCTTGAGGCACCATGTGTACCAGTTTTTGCAGATGAAACTTAAGGCGTCCTTGCCAAGAGGGCCATGTGGGCAGAGCCCAGAGCGGGAAGCCTTTTCTGTTGACACCACGAGGGCTATTGGAAGCAGTCACCCCCATTCAAAACTGTGCATCAGGAAAAGGAAGTGCACATGTTTGGGTGATTGTCCCATGTTTCCATCTTCAGTGACCACCTCTCTTACCCACAGAGCGGAATTAGTTGTTCTTTACTCTGGAACTTCTTGCACAGACCCCTGCGGCAGCTTTCTTCACCGTTAATAGCAATCTTCTGGGGGTCGCCTCTCCCTGGTGCTGCTCCAGGTGGGTGCTTTGGCCCCCGCACCTCCTTCCCTGCCTGGCCTCCAGCAGTTCATGACGTGCACAGGTTGAATCAGGTACTTGAGAAAAGATGCCCATGTGCCAGCTGGTGGCACGGGGTGGTCCCTGGACCTCCTGACACTAGCGGGTGTGTTCCCACGTTTCCTCCACTTGTGCTCAGGATCATGCCGTGGAGACATGAGACGTGCCCGGGGATCCCAGTGGCACTGGGACCACAGTCAACTTTGCCCTCTGCTCGCTGGTTGGTAAAAACCTTCTCCTTCCACCCCACACCTATGCTTTCTCGTTGCTCTAGTGCCAGCTTATTTAGTGAGAACTTTCTGCATCTTAGCTTCACAAGCTCAGCAGAACTTAGATGTCACATAAAAATGAGCAAAAAAGGAGTAGAGATCTTAACATTTTAAAAAGATTTTGTGCGTGGTACCTGTATGCACTGCCCCATCCATAATAGCTCTTCTCCTTCAGTATATTTAGAATAATTTATTTATGAAATGTTAGGTCTGTTCACAGGTGTTCTATATACACCTGTTGGGACAGGTAAAGCTGTGTCTCTGTGATGTTTTGGTGGCTTCTCAGTGTGATCCCGGAGATGAGGTAATCAAGTTGGTGCCAGGCCCAGGGACAGGATTCAGTCTGGCCCCTCGGCTCCCTTTCTTGGGAAGTATCTGGGTGGACAGAACTTCCTCCTGGCGGACGACTCTGTGGGCTTTCTCGGCGTCACGGGAGTGGAGGCTGGCCTGCAGTGGAGACGCCTGGCTCCTGAGCCCTGCCTTTGGCAGCCAAGCCCCTGAGGGCCCTCACTGCCCTCCTCCCGGTCCCTGGGGGTCTGCCTGGCGGCAGAGGTCCGTATCCGGCCTGCTCCTAGGTGTGCAGCGCCTCCAGCGCGCTGTCTAAAGCCCTCTCCTCTCCCCACAGCTAGCATGCCCACCAGTGAGACCGAATCTGTGAACACGGAGAACGTGAGTGGCGAAGGCGAGACCCAGGGCTGCTGTGGGAGTCTCTGGTGAGTGCGGAGGCCACTTGCCTCCCTTCCCCTCCTGTGGCCTCAGAGAAGCAAGCAGTGAGGCCTGGCCTGCAGCGGTGCAGGAGGGGCGGGTGGGCGCCCCCCACCCCTTGGCATTCTTCCTCCTGTGCCAGGCCCCTCGGGGGCCCCCCACATTTCACCTGCTGCCTCCCGTGAAGTAGTCCCTGCTTCAGCGGAGCTGGTGAAGAGAGTGCCAGTTAACCCGGCCACCCCGCTGTGTTCATTAGGTGCTGGTGGAGAAGAAGAGGCGCGGCCAAGGCTGGGCCCTCAGGGTGTCAGCGGTGGGGGTAAAGGCCTGATTCTCCTTCGAGTCTGAGTTTGGCATCCATGCTTTGACAGAGGGGCTTGTATGGCGGAGTTGCTGACTAGAATGTGCTACGTACTTTTTCCCTTCACTCACGGTCCCTGCCCAACCGCAGACCCAGCGGCTGGGCAGCAGGGCCCTGCCTCCGCTGCACCTGGCGCTGCTCCTTGGAGCCGTGCACCACCCTCCCCTAGCGGTGGAGGGCGGCTCACAGTGACATCGCTGGCTTTTCCTAGATGACCTGGGCTGCAGCCGTGGGGCACCGGCAGTGCGGAATGTGCTGAGTACTGCCCGCTTTAGGGGAGCCCCACGTGGTGTGGTTTCGTTTGCGTCTTGCTGATATCCTTTAGGTCTCATCTCTGTAAAGTTACAGGTGTAGTCTTTAAGAGAACTCAATCTTGCTCTTGGCAGAGTTTGAAAAAAAGAATGTGATATGGGCAGAATGTCAGCAGTTTATGAGATGACTTTGCCTCCATTCTCTTGCTCTGCCCTCCCTGCGACATCATGAAGCAGGCAGGGAATGAGTTTGTCTTGCCCATTTTACAGATGAGAACACTGAGGCTCAAAAAGGCATGCTGCTTTCCCACACCCAGCCACTTGGTGAACAGCCGCGCCGGGGCTCCTGGTGCAGTGCTCCTTTTGCCACAGTAGCGGCAGGTGCTGATGTGGAGCGAGTGGCTGCGTTGTGGGCAGGAGGGGCCCTGCTGCCTTCCGTTTGGGGTGGCGGGAGAAGGACCTCTGGCCTTGCTGCCTGTCATCAGGGCCATACAGGGAGTCCAGCTGAAGAGGCTTCTCCTGCCTGGGCCCTGGAGGGTGCTCCGGCTGCCTGCCCCGCACCGGTAGCACCTTGATTTCTGCTCTAGCCTCCCCAGCTGGCCCGCTGCGGTGATCGGGGTGCTCGGCCCAGGCGTCTGTGCATGGCTTTTCCCATAGCGGGAATGACGGGGAGCGTGTGCTCAAGCCTTCTGAACAGGAATCTTAACGCTTTTTGTCTTTCTTTCAGTCAAGCCATCTCAAAATCCAAACTCAGGTCAGTATCGTCTTTCTGTTTTTTCTTTTGCCTGTGTGTTGCGGTTTTTTTGTTTGTTTGTTTTAACTTCTGAATTTTACATAGAATTGCTCTGGACTTGAGTTTTACTGTGGGTTATAACATTGATACCAACTTTCAGCCAGTGCATTAAATATTATGTGTCTGCCGCAGGGAGCAGTGTGGTAGGTACTGAAGATCTCCCCTCAAAACAAACCAACAAGACACAATAACGAACAGCTTTTTGCCTCTCGGTCCTTCATTTTCTGAGTCATTTCCCTAAGACAGCTACCACTTGTCACTTTTCTGCTCAAAGGCTTTCCATAGCAAGGGGGCAGTTCAAGAAGCCTCCTAAGGTGCTGGTAATGTTCTGTTTCTAGATCTGGATGAGGGCTACATGTTCAGCTGATAAAATTCATTGAACCATATACCTGTGATTTTGTACTTTACCATATAAATGTTATTTTTAATTAAAAACATTTTACCATTATATATAAACATTAACTTGAGGTAGACATAGAACTAAATATAAAACCTAAAACTACAAAAATTTTAGAAGAAGACATAGGAGAAAATCTTTGTGACCTTGGGTTAGGCAAAGTTTTCTTAAGATAGACAAACACCCAGTGTACTGTCCATAACAGGGAAAACTGATAAATTAATCTTCATCAAATTTAAAACTTTTATTCTTCAAAGGAAAACAAAAAGATAAGCCACTGAGTTGGAAAAAAATATTTGCAAACCATATTTAATAGAGGACTGGTATCTGGTATATGTAGAGAGAATAATACATAAAGTACTGTGTCAATCATAAGAAGACAACCCAATAAGGCCAGGCACAGTGGCTCACGCCTGTAATCCTAGCACTCTGGGAGGCTGAGGCGGGAGGATCGCTCAAGGTCAGAAGTTCAAGACCAGCCTCAGCAAGAGTGAGACCCTACCTCTACTAACAATAGAAAAAATTAGCCAGGCAACTAATAATAGAAACAAAAAATTAGCCGGGTGTGGTGGTGCACACCTGTAGTCCCAGCTACTCGGGAGGCTGAGGCAGGAGGATCGCTTGAGCCCAGGAGTTTGAGGTTGCTGTGAGCTAGGCTGATGCCATGGCACACTAGCCCAGGCAACAGAGCAAAACTCTGTCCAAAAAAAGAAAAAAACAGCCCAATAAAAAATGGGCAAAAGATTGTGACAGGCATGTCACCAAAGAAGAAATGTGGATGGCAAATGAGCATATGAAATGACCATTAGTTGTTAGGAAAACGCAAATTAAAATCACAATTAGATACCCCCGCATACCTAGTAGAGTGGATCAGATTTAAATATCTGACAATACCGAGTTCTGACAAGTTCTGCTGATCAGTGGGAATTTTCATATAGTGTGGTGGACATGTCAAATGACACAGCCATTAAAAAAAAAAGTTTGGTAGTTTATTATAAAGTTTAAACATATGGCCCAGCAATCCATCCCACTTCTAAGGTGTTTCTATAAGAGAAATGAAGATATATGCCTACACACACAAAAAAATTTTACATGAGTGTTTATATCAGTTGTATTTGTAGTTACCTCAAATTGGAAATAATCTAAATGTTCATTAAATGGCAAATGGGCAGACAGTGATCCATCCATGTGATGGGATACGGCTTAGCAATAAGGTGAGAACTACTGGGACATGTAGCAACACAGGTGAATTTCAGAAGTATTCTTGCTAAGTGAAAGAAGCTGGCCTCAAAAGGCTACACAGTATAGAATTCTGCTTATACAACGTTCTGGATAAAACAAAACAATAGTGCTAGAAAGCAGAGCAGTAGTTGGCTGGGGGTGAGGATGGTGGATTGATTACGAAAGGCAGTGAAGGAACTGCTTTGAGTGATAGATATATTCTATATTTTGATTGTATATACCTAAAAAGCAAATTTTATCGAATATAAATTACATCTCAATAAACCCGATTTTAAAAAAGTTAAGAGCCCTTCTATTGCTCTGTGTTGCCAAAGGGCATATAAATGCCTTCGTAATCTAGCCCCTGGCTCACCCTCCGCCCCGCCGGTGACATCCCTCCCATGTTCCCCAGGTCGTAGCTGCGCTGGACTGTTCTCAGTTTAGAGGTGCCACATGCTCTGTTTCTGCCCACCTCAGTGCCTTTGGCCATGCCGTCTCCACTGGGTGGAGTGCCCTTCCTCTGCCCCCTTGGGGAACTCTTACTCATGGATCAAGACCCAGCCCAAAACCCTGCTTTTTGGAGAAGCCTTCCCTGACTCTTCCAAAGAGCACTGTGGCTCCCTTCTCTTTGCTTCTGTACCCTGCACCTTGGGAACAGCGCTCGGTGTGGATTTACAGTCATTATTTCCACAACCCTGTATGCTTCTCGGGGACAGGTACTGTGGGACTATGCCCTCTTCACCTCCACCTGCCCGGTGCCTGGCACGTAGTCAGTGCTTGGATGCTGGTCTCGTGGAAGAACAGGCCTGGGCCACCTGGCACTCAGAGCCCAGCGAGGGGCCAGGTGGGGGTGCTGCAGGGTTCCAGAGGATGGGACGATGAGGTTTCCTGGATTTGGGAGACACTCGTGCCTTGTCACCATGCTGTGAGATAGACCCACCAGGGCTGGGTCTTTTTCAGGCCACTTTGCTTGAGTGTGCTGAGATATGCATCCCAGGAGAAACCTAACTGTGAGTGGGACAGAGCCTTTAGCATCCTTGGTAGAGTTTTTCCATACTGGCTGTTATATTTCTAGCTGTTCTTTCCATTGGAAATTGCACAGCAAGAGCAATAACAAAATACACCTTGCCTGATCCATGTCTTAAAGAGTTGGCACAGGCCGGACGCGGTGGCTCACGCCTGTAATCCTAGCACTCTGGGAGGCCGAGGTGGGCGGATCGTTTGAGCTCAGGAGTTCGAGACCAGCCTGAGCAAGAGCGAGACCCCATCTCTACTAAAAATAGAAAGAAATTATATGGACAGCTAAAAATATATATAGAAAAAATTAGCCGGGCATGGTGGTGCATGCCTGTAGTCCCAACTACTCGGGAGGCTGAGACAGGAGGATCGCTTGAGCCCAGGACTTTGAGGTTGCTGTGAGCTAAGCTGATGCCACGGCACTCACTCTAGCCTGGAAAACAAAGTGAGACTCTATCTCAAAAAAAAAAAAAAAAAGAGTTGGCACAACTCTTCTTTTGCTCGCTTCCTGGGTTACACGTTTTTTGGGTGTTTGTTTTTTGTTTTTGTGTTTTTTGTGGGGTTTTTTTTTTTTTTTTTGCATAGCAACATAGCTGAGTCAGCCAGGGCTGCAGCTTGGACAGCCTGGAGATCCTCTTGACTCAGGCTCCTAGAGGCAGTGCCCTGTTGCCGTCAGTGAGGCGGCACAGTCTCCAGAGGGCTGGCCCTTCCCAGGGATCCGGGTCCCTGAGCAGCAGCTCATGGTGCACTTGACCAAACCACCCCCTTGTGGCAGGGAAGGTTTTCCACAGGGGAACAGGCTAAGGCAGAGGATATTTTCCCTAATTACAAACAGGAGCGGAAGGTGGGTGGAGGACATGCTACTTGTCTGTTTGGCTCAGCTCATTTTATTTTTGTGAAAACACGATTCAATATTGGCTTTTCTCCTAAAGGTATATTTTGAGCATCGCTAGTTAGAAAGGGCACCTGATGACTCAGTATGAAGACTCATGTCCTACACTCAGCTTTGACAACTCTGCCAGGCTCTGGAGGAACCTCAGAGACTTAAGAAATGATGGAAAGTTTCCTTAAAAAGAAAAGTGTGGTTTTGGAGCACTTTGCTGCCTGATAAATTCTGTATGGTGATTGAGATGCTGTGAGACATGTATATAATAAGCTAAGTGGCTTTCTGCACTGATAGCACGCACAGATCTGCATCCCATATGGCGGGTGTATGCACCGCATATGTCTGGGAGTGCGATTTTGCATCTGCACGTGAACCTATGAATATCTAGATTTTCTAGCCCGCATAAGGGCTGCATATGACAGATTCTGAAGTTCTCTAAAGCCATAAGGAAGGAAACTGATAGCATGATCAAGTCAAGATTATACTTTTAAAAGTTGTGCTTTAAGACCAATGTAATTTTTATCATGAGGTCTGTTGATTTCCATGCCATTTGTTCTCCTCTTTCTTACCTGCACTCCCACCCTAATCTGGACCTCCAGAGTGAAAGCCACATTGTTTCTCAGTTATGTTCACTGGACACTCAGATGCTGTATCTGTCGCCTAGGGAGTAATGTTTGCTTGTCTTTCAGTCGACGCTGGCGTCGCTGGAACCGGTTCAATCGCAGAAGATGTAGGGCTGCCGTGAAGTCTGTCACGTTTTACTGGCTGGTTATTGTCCTGGTGTTTCTCAACACCTTAACCATTTCCTCCGAGCACTACAACCAGCCAGATTGGTTGACACAGATTCAAGGTACAAGCAGAGGCTGTTCTTACTTTGTTCTGAGCTGGAGATTCCTGTGGCTGTCCAACTGCTGTTGAGTCTTATCTCATCGATACTTAACATAGTGTTAGAATGTTTCTAGTGAGGACTAACTTGGAAGATGGTAGAACCATCCAAACACATGCAAGCACTGGAGTGAGGGCCCAGCCTGTGCCGTGTGGGGAAGCACGTTGGAGCTGGCTGATGCCGAGCATGTAATTGTCCTCACCCTGAGACAACCTAGGATCGAGGAATCTTGGAGTTGGAGGGGCCCTCATAATCCCCTTCCTGCCTCCAATGGGGAAGCTTTATCTTCCTGCATAGTATTTTCGGCAAGTGGTTTTGATTCCCCTGCTTTGAATGGCCCAGCAGTGGGGAGCGCGGAGCTCATCTCCAGAGACAGCCCATTCTGGGCTTGACAGTTTTGAGCTATTGAAAAGTTCTTCCTTATATCAAGTCCAGTCTCTTTCCTTCTACCTCTCCAGCCTGCACGGTGGTATTTTCTGCTGTTAGAAATGACAGTGATAAGTGGCTGCTTCTGATATAGCATCGTGCCACAAGCAAGATCAGACAGATCTTTTTGTGTGTGATGAAAAAAATATAATATGATGGTCTCAGTGCAGAATCATAGGCTTTTAGGGCTGGAAAACTTCAGAAATCATATGATGAGCTGCCCTTCCCCATCTTGTAGCCAGTGAAACTGAGGCCCAGAGAAATCGAGCAACTTCTCCAGAGTCACACACCTGGGTCGTAGGCAGAAGCAGGACAAGAGCCTGGCAGACAGACAGACATCAAGGTTAAGGCCACATCCCTGCCACGGCTGAGAGGGGCTGACGGGGAGGGGTGCGAGGAGGAAAGGGGCATCTGAGTGTCTCCCACACGATCCCGAGGACGGTGCCCTTTGTCTTTCCAGATATTGCTAACAAAGTCCTCTTGGCTCTGTTCACCTGCGAGATGCTGGTAAAAATGTACAGCTTGGGCCTCCAAGCATATTTCGTCTCTCTTTTCAACCGGTTTGACTGCTTCGTGGTGTGCGGCGGAATTACTGAAACCATCTTGGTGGAACTGGAAATCATGTCTCCCCTGGGCATCTCTGTGTTTCGGTGTGTGCGTCTCTTAAGAATCTTCAAAGTGACCAGGTGAGGAAGCATGTGTCTCCCTGCGGGTGTCTCCGGACCATGAGGCGGCGACCAGTCACATCCCTGGTCAGGTGACGCTCTGCTCTGTCCCACCCAGGTGTTCTGAGCTCACACCCTCGTTTTGACTTATAGGCACTGGACTTCCCTCAGCAACTTGGTGGCATCCTTGTTAAACTCCATGAAGTCCATTGCTTCGCTATTGCTTCTGCTTTTTCTTTTCATCATCATCTTTTCCTTGCTTGGGATGCAGCTGTTTGGCGGCAAGTTTAATTTCGATGAAACGCAAACCAAGCGGAGCACCTTCGACAATTTCCCGCAAGCACTTCTCACGGTGTTCCAGGTGAGCCCCTCCTCTCTCTCCCTGAGAAGCACGTGGTGGGCAGCAGCCAAAGCTCTCTGGCCTGCTTGTCTGCTCACAACTCAGTAAGATAATAAGATTCCTTGTTTTTTTTGTTAACAATCTCTGCCCTAGTAATGGCCCTGGTCAATCTTGTGCCTTTAAGTTATTCATTTTGTATTGTCCTCCGTCTGTGTGATGTGATTTAATGTTTTATAAGACTACTAGCTATATTACAAAATAATGAACCAAAATGCTTTCTGATTGATTTTATGAGGTTCCTGTGAAATAGACTAAAATTCTCTTATTCTTTGCTAATTTTGATTGCATGCAAGTGTATAATCCTAGTTATAACAGATTCATGCAAAGAAATGAATTCTGAAGCCTCAAGGCTTTGGTGTTCAGTCAAGGGAATTGGGGGACAGGAACTGTGGAAGCCTTGTGCCCTTTCTGTCCTCCTGTGGTGGGGTGAGGACACGCAGACTCGGAGGGTGGCGGTGCTGTTGGGGCCCCAGCGGGCACTGGGCTGAGAAGGGAGCGATGGTTGCGGAGAGGCACCGATGGCTCAGATGCTCAGAGCAGCGGCACACTCTCCACCTCCCCTGACTCTCAGCCGAGGTCTTCCAAATCCCCTGCCTTGGACAGAGCCTGGCAGGTGAGTTTGAAAGACTCATCTGTCCTCATCACTTTTCACGTGTGATGTCAGCTTCAGAGCCCTGCAGGAGAGGCAGGGAGACATCATGGGAAGGCCGGTGGACAGATGAGTCCCCTAGCGACTGTGCCCATGCGTGGCTCTCTGACCTTGAACAAGTCCCTTATCCCTTTTGGACAAAAACACAGAGACTAAAGGGAATGATCTGTAAGATTCTTCCCCACTTTGTCATTTTGAGGTATGTGGAATTACTGCTGTAAGCCATAGTTTTATTTTTTCAATTATATTTAAGTTTTGGCTGCTGATCAGGTATTCTTTTTTTCCTGATTTATTTCAGAGAACCAAGTATCTTTTAATGTTGTTGTGCACGCATGTGGCACAAAATTCAAATGTTACAAAAGGATCTAAAATGACAAATAATTCTCTCACCCAGGCACTAATTTTCTCTTCTAGGAGGCAGCCACCATTAACAGTTTCTTGTGAATTCTTGGGTCTCTATTTGCTTATAGATATAAATCAGTTAACCTACCTACCTGTAGATGACTTTACACACATGGTAGCTTACTCTACAGACTGTTTTGCGTCTTGCTTTTATCACTTAAAGGCACGTAAAGTATCCTCAAGAGCCTTCCTGCTTTGTCCATGAAAGGTCACCTTTTCCTCGTAAACACTGCATAAATTCTGCCTGAATTATGTACCATAATTCGTGTAACCAGTCCCTTGCGGATGAATGCCGTTGTGTTCAGTCTTGGCCCATGTAAACAGGGCTTCAGTGGGTGACTGTGAACATACATGATGGGGTAGATCTGAATGGAATTGCTGGTTTAGAGGGTATGTCTGTTTTAAACTTCGATACCTTTGCCCAAGTGCTCTCCGTACAGTCGTATTAACTCACCCTCCACCGGCCGTGCGGACACTGCCCACTGCTCTCTGCCTCTCACCACAGTGGCTGGTCACACTTTTTGCTGCCGTCTCCTAGGGGGAGATGGCATCTCATTGTAGTTTTAATTGATACTGTTCTTATCAGGAGTAAAGCTCAATGTCTTTTCATACAACTACGAGCCATTTATAGTTCCTTTTCAATGAATGACTTTATTTTTTTAAATTGCCCATTTTTCTGTTTGGTTGTGATCCATAACAGTTTAAAATTTTAGGATATCTAGCACAGACAGAAGGTAAAAGAGCTCAGGCTCTCTCTCTGTCTCTCTTGCTGTCCATATTCATCTACTTGATGATTTATCAAGTATCAGTAGAGAAGATTAGATTTAAAATTTCACGTGGTTGGTAGTAACTACTGTTAAGGGAGTTTTAAATTTACGTGAGGCATTTAAAATTTCCTGCTTCTAAAATTTCGTAGATATAATTCTCCATTTCTACAGTTGATTATGTGGAAAACTAAGCAGCAGTCAAAAAGAGTGAGATGATTTTTCTGACAAAGAGGGTCTTCAGAGTTTATTGAATTAAAAAACAAACCAGTTGCAGAAAATTCACATAGCATGATACTCTTTATGTCTAAACACTCAGAGAAGACATCCAGTGCTTGTTTTCTCTGAGCGTACGTGTGTGTGTGTGTGTGTGTGTGTGTGTGTTGAAATCCGTAGACGAAGGCTCCAGAGAGACACACTGGGGAGGGGACTCGAACTGGGCTGGGATATAATCACAAGGTACGTAAGTCTTAAACGTAAATTTTTTTTTTCACTAGAAGAATTAACTCATCTATTTATGAAACATTTAAAAATAATGTTTTGGGAGAACTCTATGGGCTAACAGCGGATTTGTTCAGTGCAGACTGCATGGTACGGATTCGGACAGCCCCAGGGCGCTCCGAGAGAGCAGCTGTGAGCTGTGCGTCCGCCTGCTGGCTGACTCCGGTTTCGGTTCCTTAGATCCTGACAGGTGAAGACTGGAATGCTGTGATGTACGACGGCATCATGGCTTATGGGGGCCCGTCCTCTTCAGGAATGATTGTCTGCATCTACTTCATCATCCTCTTCATTTGTGGTAACTGTATCCTTCAGGCTGACCAGGGATTTGCTGCCGTTGTCATCGTCGTCTTGTTCTTTCTCTGAATTTCCCCATGGCGGCGGCGGCGGTGGCGGCGGCGGTGGTGGTAGCAGTGTGGCAGGGAGGTGAATGCCTTTCCCTCGTTAGCACAGTGTTGCTGGGGGACAGTGTTGTGTAAGTGGAGCTCCGGGGTGGGGGGCTTTGGGGACTGCAAGCCGGGGGAAGAAGTGTGAGACGGCACCAGTGGTCATCCAGCTTGGCGTCACTTCCCCTGCATGGGTCCCAAGGGGTGGCTCAGGACAAGGCCAGGTGGTTCTCCGTGTCACCACCCTTTGGAGATTAGGGGCACATCTATGTCTTCTTAAGACCCTTCATGACCGATGTGGAGCCATCTTCGGTGGATTGACCTAGGCTCCCCTCAGCCTAATTTTGCTTTGCTGGTCTGTCCTCAGAGATCAAAGGTCCATTGGCTAGCTGCTAAATTATGATGTGCAACTTTTCTCTGACTCGCTGTACTCCTTTTCCCAGCCAAGAGGGGACTCCCTAACCCTGGCCTTCTGAAATTGGCCCTTGGATCTGTATTTACCTTGTTCAGACCCTCCTGACCCCACAGTCTTTGGGTGTGTCTGTTTTATCTCCAGGTCCTGCAAGCCTGTCACAAGACCTGGCATACGGGGGCCTTGATGGATGTTTGGTGGGTGAGCAATGTACAGACCATGATACCACCTCTTGGTCTTCACCCTTCTATTTTATAGGGTTCTGACCTGGATTCTTCTAAGGAGGCCCAGATCCCTTTAAGCTGTTTCCTCCTTAATCTTATGTGGCTCATTGATGAATTTTCTGCAGTGTAGCAACCTCACTGCAAACTTGCCCCATTTTCTACAAGGAGGATGCTTTGTGCTACCAGGTATTCTGTGAAAACCCCCATCTCAACACATACACATCCTCCTAGTTCCCTAACTCAGGTCTAAGGCCCCTTCCTCCAGGAAGCCTCCTCTGCCCTGTCTCCCACCCAGAGATGAGCTCTCCTGCCGCTGAATTCCCATCAGATTTTATCCATGTCTCTTACTGCACGTAGGCTCTGCCGTCTACTGGAATTTTGGGGGGGGGGGTACTCCTCCATCCCCCAATTAGATGATAAGCTCCGCGAGTCAGGAATCTTCTTTTTCACCTTTGCATCTCTCAGTATAATACAGGACCTTGCACATAGTCGGCCCCAGGTAAATGTCTGTGAAATGAATGGTTAATATTTTCTTTTTCTGCTCTCCTCATGATTGACCCTTATTCTGGACTTAAGTCTGCAGAGATTTATTCCCTGGCCACTTCTCTCTGCTCACGTGTCGAGTTTTCTTTGTGAAAACACTCTGAGGCGCTTGGGGAGTTATGCTCTGTCTCCCTCAGCTAGAATAGACGCTGCAGTCTGTGGTGTCTCCTCCGTGCCGGCAGCACCCAGAACAGTGCTGGCACAGTGCAGGTGCTTGGTAGGTCTTTTTCAGTGAATTCCGGAGCACACCACTGTTCAGGAGGGTCTGGATAGTGCCTCTCAATGCAGGTGATGGGTTTTTGTTCCTGGAAACCATCTGTTCCAAGCTTGTAAGGTCTTCCTGTGGCTTATTACTCTGGATTTGCTTTCTACTACCTAAAGAGTTGAGTGTCATTGCAAGGCTAGGGAGGTAATTATTCCTCAATTGAAATCCTTGAGGGGAATACTCGGTACAGCTAGACCCAGACACTACCACCTGCCTAAGCCACCATTACCCCATGCCCGTCAGAGCAGTGCTCCTGCTACCCGGCCGTCTCCAGCCCAGGACAAATTGCTTCCTCTGGCTCACTGCAGCTCCAGTGAAAAAACAGGCTAGCCTGTCAAAGGCATTTTGAATGTCTTAATGTAATTCACTCACGTTTCTATCCTCTTTAAAGCCTTGCATAGATTAGTCAAGCGTGATGTCCCCTTACAGAGAGCTCCTCCTCAGGCCCTTGTTAGGTTATGATGGTTTATGTGTTCAGCAACCTGTCCGAGACTGCAGACTGCACAGGGCATGGGGGACGGTGGTGTGCTGCTCCTGCTCGGGGTCCCTGGGCTCCTGAGCTTTTGCCTGCGGATGGCCGGGTGTGCAGCAGAGAGAGGCATTCGTCACATAGGGGAAGCCTTCTCATCTCTTGCCTTCTGATCCTTGTGCTTCTCAAGAGTGTACTTAACTGCTAGTGAGTGAATAACAAGCAGGCATCTTCTGATTTGGGAACGTTCTTCAGAATACTTTTTAAAAATGAAAACATTCAAGGAAACTCTGTATACAATATTACAGTAAGAGCGAAGAAACATAATTTGTTTAATCACCCGTCTCGGTGATTTGCAAAGAGAAAAAAGTTTCTGCTGTTTGTAGAAATCAAGTCCAACCACAATAATCAAAGACCTAGCCACAGTGGAACTGTTCGGAAGAAAGGGCAGCACCGTCTGGCAGTGAGTCGGGCATGTTATTGTCAGTCGGTATTTGTGGAGTGAAGAAATGAGTGAGTTATGCATAGACTCTGAAGGTCACTTCAAAGGATAAAGTCTGATATGGTTTTATGCAACAGGCAATAGGGACATCATTTGAATAACCTGCAGCTTTCAAAGCAGTCTATTTTGAAAAGCATTCCCTTGAATATGTACATTATGGTATGTGTTTTAAAAGAAATAAAAAACACACAGAGTACTCTTTAATTACACCATGTTTATGTTATGGATTGTTATACAATGTATAACATAACTGTAGGTACATGGATGTATAGAGTTACACACATACAGGTTTTCATGGGTTTTAGTGGATCTTAATTTTACTTCTTTCCAGACTGTCTTCTTACAGTTTTTGAGTTTTTATTTTGTTTTGTTTTGTTTTTTTACAAAAACAGAGCTCTGGTCCTCTGGTTTTATCAAGTGAGTGTAGCACTAGGGACAGTCACTTGCTACCAGCCTCCCAGAACGCAGAGGGACGTGGTGTTACCATTGTTGACTGTATGTAGTTGCAATCAGAAGTGTTGTTGTGCCCTTAAATTTTTCAAATTAGATATTCTACTGAACGTCTTCTTGGCCATTGCTGTAGACAATTTGGCTGATGCTGAAAGTTTGAACACTGCTCAGAAAGAAGAAGCAGAAGAAAAGGAAAGGAAAAAGATTGCCAGGTAACCCCATTTTCCCCTGAGGTGTTGGCCCAGGGGCTGCTTGGGGAGCCCCACGCAGGTGGGGTCCGGTGGGCCCTATGCTTCAGGGCAGCTGCAGCCCCCACGTCGCCGCTTTGCAGATGGTGGGTGACTGTGTGGTGCAGACCAAAAAGGATGGGATTTTGGGCAGAAGCCAAGCCCTTGACACTTGTCCCTCAGAGCTGCAAATGGGAGTCACATGTCCCTGTGCTTAAAGAATTGCTGCAGTTAATTTTGGCGTCATAAAATAAATGATGCATTCAATGCTGATTAGCTCTTGGATGAGAATTTTAATAAGATGATCTGTGTAATGAATCCATTGCACTGAGACTAACAGAAGCTCTGAGTTTGGGTTGTGCTATGTTCTTGCTGTTAGTGTTGTTTCCAATTAAATTCTGTCCTTCACTGGGGCACTGTTGGTTCAGAATCCTGATTAGCATTTTTATACATAGTTATATGGTTATTTGGTTTCTTATGTTCTTTTTTCTTCTCTGTAGAAAAGAGAGCTTAGAAAATAAAAAGAACAAACCAGAAGTCAACCAGATAGCCAACAGTGACAACAAGGTATTTATTCTAAAATACTTGTTTCAAAGTGATTCTGTTGGTATCTCCAAAAGTATACCACTTAACACTGTGGAAGTATCTTACGTATCACACCTGTGATATTTTGGTGTGAAAGAGTATAGCACACTGTATAGATACTGGCTTCCTGGGTTGTGGAGGGAGGGCAGTTAGCTGGCTCCTAACCAGAATTCCACCAGAGAACCAATATTACAGATATTTAGTTGGTTTGACCACTTTTTTTTCTTTATTGGAGTAGTGTGGTCAGACCTGACCCATGGTCAAGATGACATCAGCATCTTCTGAGTAGGTATTAAAATCAGGGATTTTTAATAGATTTCTATTTCCAGAAGCAATCCCAGGATCAGGTGGTCTGGGTGGCGTCAGCGCTGCACTGTCAGACTTCGTCCCACTTATGACAGCTCTGGATGTCTTGCTCATCTGTTCCTCAAGTTGATAAATACCGTTTGGGTGGCAATCATGTGTCAGACACTGGGGATTCAGTAATGAGGAAGATAGACAAAATCCCTGCCGTCCCGGAGCTCACAGTGGAGCAGGAAGACAGGAGTGTGAGATGCGGGTATCACACAGCGTGTGACTGTACGGGGATGGGAAAGGACAGAGCCTGGATGGGGCTGGGTATCCATGGCCGGATCTCCTCATCTGCCCTCAGGCCTCTGTCTGAAGCAGAATCACCATCTGGGGACGTCTGCCTGTCCCTATGCACTCACACACAGACACACCTGGGAGAGAAATCCCATGCCCTGTGCTGAACGGCCAGGGTGGCTGTTCGCTTTGGCCCTCTGAAGCACACTTAGGTCAGTCTCCCCTCCTCCCCAAACGTCTCTGTCGTTGCAGGTTACAATTGATGACTATCGAGAAGAGGATGAAGACAAGGACCCCTACCCACCTTGTGACGTGCCAGGTATGCTGGTGGTGGCCAGAGACAGGCTCTCAGTCTGTGCATGATGTGGCTATGCTGCCACTCTGTGACAAGCCGCCAGCCAGCAGCATATGCATGGGGCTGCTGAGGCCACTGAGGCCATGGGTCCAGTCACCTTGGGGACCAGTTAGCTCCACTCTCTCCTGTGGTCCCAGCAGCACGTGTAACCCAAATTCCAGGGGGTGGAGAGGGAACGTGTGCTGAGAAAGCTCTCCGGGAGTGCCCACTGTCACTACTCACCTGCACTTTTACCTTTGACTGCTGCCTTTATTGGCTGATGTGGTAGGACTGGGAGCCGGGGACCCTGTGGGCTGACCATGGCTTGAAGTCCCACACACAGTTGTCCAGGCTAAGCTGAGCCAAAGAGGTTACAGTGGAAACAGCCAAGTGCTGGCAGGATGGCAGTGAGAATCCCACCACCACCTTTATCTGCCGTTAGATCTCACCCTGGTGGGAACCCCATTGGCACAACTATACACGCTCTCCAGACAGGGATGCTTCTCAGCCCCATGTGCACTCGGCCCATGTTCTGAGGGAGCAGGAGAGTTTTCATTAATGTAAGCAGGTAGATGTTAAAGTTTAAGCCAATTTGGGTTTTTTTGTTTTGTTTTTTTTTTTTTTTGAGACAGGATCTCGCTCTGTTGCCCAGGCTGATCTTGAACTCCTGGCCTCAAGCGATCCTCCTGCCTCAGCCTCCCAAGGTGCTGGGATTGCAGCATGAATCACGCACCATGCCCAGCCATAAGCCAAATTTTAATGTGAAATTGAGAACAATTTAAACCCATATGTACTCGTTCATGCCTATAAAAAAAAGTATTTCATTTGAAGTAGGTGAAGAGGAAGAAGAAGAGGAAGAGGATGAACCTGAGGTTCCTGCTGGTCCCCGTCCTCGCAGAATCTCAGAGTTGAACATGAAGGAGAAAATCGCCCCCATCCCTGAAGGGAGCGCCTTCTTCATTCTCAGCAAGACCAACCCGTAAATATCTCATTTCTAGTCTTATCACTGCGTGCCTCACCAGCGCCTCTACAGCCTGCTTGCCGGTGGCTGGGGCGGGGGAAGGGGAAGTGAGTCATAGCCCCTTCTGGGCCCGAGTGTCCCTGGGGCCCCCAGTTCCTGCCGACCCCTCTCCTGTTCCATTGCCTTTGCCCTCAGTCCCTCTCTTCCTAGCCTTCTTGTTCCTGAAGGGGTGTGACCAGGTCCTGGGGGGAGCCCCAGTCTGGATTCGCTTCCTCTCTCAACCCCTGCATGGGGACAGCAATGGGGAGATGCCTCGTCCTCACCAGATATTCCACTTGGAGCCCACTGCACTGTTCCACACGTTGGCCAGCCATAGGACCCTCTCTTACCAAGGGGATTGTCATTAAGATGCTCTGTGGGATGAGAATTTTGTGACCAAGGTCTGCACAATGCCTTCATCCTGAGATCCCATTTAGTTGATCATTTTTCTGTATTGAGTTTTGTGATAAGTAATATTGTGCAGTGATATTTTATCGGTTGTAAGTATCCACTTCAGCTCCATAATATGCTGCTTAAAATAGCATTTCTCATGTTCTGATGATAAGGTGCTCACCAGGAACATGGCAATGACTCACAAGTACTGTACGAGGAAGACGTTTATTTACTAGCTGGTTTCTAGGTTTTAAATCATCTGAGATTGAGTAAAATGCCAGGGGGAATAAATGGCTCCTGGAAAGGTTTCTAGAATTGCAAAGTAGGTTTGGGCTGTCGGAGAAGAACTCCGTATAATTCATAGGCCCCAGGGAGACACAGGTGGGA
The DNA here is from genome assembly GCF_041146395.1 of Eulemur rufifrons. NCBI lineage: Eukaryota > Metazoa > Chordata > Mammalia > Primates > Lemuridae > Eulemur > Eulemur rufifrons. The sequence continues at coordinate 157,974,841 of NC_090989.1, forward strand.
AGCAGGGCATGCCGAGTCCTTAGAGATATGAAGGTTTGATGATACTTTTTACAGCTCATCACTATTTGGATGTCCATTAAAAAGAAAAAAAAAGGGTTATTAAACTGGTGTTACTGACACCCACAGCTTACTGTGTAAACATACATTGAGGGAATAGGTTTATTTTCCCCAAAAGCTGCGAGCACCCCTGCACTCACGGCCTCGGAAGGTCTTCTCAGACTCAGCTGCTGACAACCTCCAGACCCTCCGAGGGGTATATCTAACATTAAGCAACTCCAAAAGGGAGGACTTGAAGGAGGGGTCACCTTCATATAAAGTTGACTCCAGTTTTGAAAGTGAAAAAATCTTTTTAAAGGAAAACCTATCTCTGTTCTATATAACCACCCCCCAAATCCTTAGATTCTAGGGAGGATGACTGAGGCTAAGGCTATTCAGTTGCTAACTAGCCCACGGCACATCAGACAGCAGCGAGCTCCTCACGGCCTGGAGAGCCATCGTTGGAGCCCAGGGTCTGGGGTGCTCGACGTGACCTGCCGTCCTTACATCACCGGACCGCAGGAGTCCGCGAGAGCCCTGTCACATGGCGCAGTAGGATCCTTGCGTGTTAGCAAGGATGCAATCTTCACTGTCTAAGGACTGCTTGGTGGGGGTCAACTCCAAAATTTAAAAAATAACACGTATGACAAAATTTCCAGACAATAGGAGATTTCCCCCATCCTCAGCTAGTGCAGGTCCTGTTTTAATACAGCCCTCCTGCAGTATAAGAAAGGGATTTGTCTCTTTGTGAACTGCTGAGGTGGGGTCTGGCCTCGGCTTCCTTTTAAAGGCAGGGACAATAAGCAGTTGAGCTTTCTGTTGTACTGGAGAAACTTCAGAGTCACGCAGACCTGGGTGGGAAATCTGCCCCTGGTCCTTACTACGTATGTCACCTTAATGTTCTGTCATATCCATAAGCCCCAGTTTCCCTAAGGCTAGGAGGGCGGGCAGTAGTCCCCACCTCTGAGGATGCAGTGGGATGGTCTCTGTGACGCCCCCAGCACAGAGCTGGTCGTGCCGCAGCCCGCAGGGGATGCTTCGTGGGGGTGACGGCCAGTTCGCTCTGGGGCACCTGTGCCCGGTCAGCACAGCAGACAGCTGCGCCCTGCCTGGGGTCTCACAGCCCCACGTGTCTGGGCCCTGTCTGGGACCATGTCCATGCAGCAGCTTCTCCCTGCAGGATCCGCGTGGGCTGCCACAAGCTCATCAACCACCACATCTTCACCAACCTCATCCTCGTCTTCATCATGCTGAGCAGCGCCGCCCTCGCCGCCGAGGACCCCATCCGCAGCCACTCCTTCCGGAACACTGTAAGCCCCTGGGAGAGGAGAGGCAGGTGGGGTGCATGCTGGGGTGGTGCTGGCCTCTCTCGGCAGAGCCATCGTGGAGATAGGACCTGGGGGGCCTGCAAGGTGGCAGCTAGAGGCCCCTCATTCACCTGGGAAGACTGGATGTTTACGGCTTGTAAGTGCCAGAGAGCTGCTGTTTTAGTGGGATAGATATTAATGGAGTCGTTAATTTTGAACTCCGTTTTAAATACTCTGCAGTAACTTCTAGTGTATTGAGGGACCCTGCTCCTCTTCCTCTTTGTGCCTTGACAGTGACATTTACGTCCATCTTTTCCCCTCCCTGCCCAGATTCTCACACGCACCTATTTGGAGATGCATGTCTCCTGGAAGCATGCAGCAGAGAGAGGGTAGCATTGAAACCAGGTGTGCCACATGCAGGGGCTCTCATTTTGGGCTGGTAGGGGAAAGTTCTATCTTACATGGACTTAAATACACAAAGCTGCTGGGTCCATTACTGAGGAGAAATGCAAGTTAGGGAGAAGATGGGATGTCGAGTTGAGGCATTCCGTGGAGAGGAAGAACTGTGGGTTTTGGCGTGGCAGAGGTGGTTTTCCAGTCGGCCCTCCATATCTGTGCTTCTGCATCTGTGGATTTAGCCAGCCATGGATTGAAAATCAGGAAAAAACTGCATCTGTACTGAGTGTGTACAGACTTTTTTCCTTGTCATTCCCTGAGCAATGCAGTCTAACAACTATTTACATAGCATTACATTGCATTAGGTATCATAAATAATCTAGAGACGATTTAAGGTACCCTGGAGGATGTGCGTAGGTTACATGCAAACACTACACTGTTTTATATCAGGGAGCTGAGCATCTGTGGATTTTGGTGTCTGCAGGAGATCCTGGAACCAATTCCCCATGGGTACCAAGGGACGACTATACTAACAAAACACGTAGAGAACTAAGTTTTTATTATTCATCAGCTCTGTAACTTTAGGATGGTGCCCCCTCCCCCACTACATCTATGTTGGAAAGAAATTTGTGCCTAAATTAGTTCTTGCCTCAGCAGCCCAGTTTAGCAGTTGAGCTAATTCAGCACTGAGGACAACCCAAAGGCGAGACAGCTCCAGGGACGCAGTAGCCTGTGGACGCTCAGGCTTGGCTATTGGAATGCGGTGTCAGGTTATTACCAAGAAACCCTCCCAGCAGAGGGAAGCCTGCACGTGTTCCAGGCCGTCAGGTGTCGCAGCCTTGCCTGGCTGGTGCCTCTTCCTGTGCACCAGATTGTTAGAGACTTTAGGGCTAAGACACATCAGCAGATCAGGGCCCCCCAGATTCTGTCGTGACAACCAAGCCCTCATGTGGCCTCTCTCCATTCCCGGTGCCTGGCAGACCCTGTCTATCAGACTGATAAAACACGTGCTCTGATATGAAGGGAAAACTGCTCTCCCCGAGCCCGGGTTGGTGCCAACGTAAAGGTGACGGCACTGAGCCCGTCTCAATCCGTCCTCACAGATGAGGGCTTTTGTTAGAGGTTTGCAAGGCCGTCTCTCGCTAGACATTCGGATGGAATTAAAGACCTCTGTAGTCATTGAGTTCCATCATAAAAATAAGACACAAGAGAGAAAATATGTTTGAGACTAATATTACAGACTAGGTTGGGAGCTAGTCGGGACTCAGATTGACAAGGGGTTAATTTATGCTGGGGCTTCACGTTCTTATTTTTTATTATAATTGTGCCTCTGTGAGTTTATTTCCCTGCTTCTTTTCCTAAAAATATTTATTGTTCTTTTTAAAGAGATGTACATATGTGTATGTGTATTGCTCTTAAAATTCTGCAGCATTGTGTATTTTTTTAACCCATTAACTGCCATGTGAGTTGTATTTAACTCACGCTAGTTTTGAGCCCGGGGCCCCATGAAGCATATGTAACTCACACATCTCTTCACCTTGGGAGCTATGAGAACTATTTTTCAAGTTGCATATAACTCTCACACAGAAAACAATAAAAAAGAACACATTTTTCATTAAATTAGAAAGGATCATTTTGTTTTTGAAGTTTTTATTCTATTTTACTAATAAAACACCATGGCCTCAAGGAAAAAGAATTATTTGAGTGGGCCCAGCAAGGCGAAAAAACAGAGCTGTGAGAGAGCAGTGTCGATGCAGAGCAGTGGGCAGGAGGAAGACAGGAAGTAAAACTGTCCCTGGCAAACTTAGCCAGCTGGGCACATCTGTGGGGGAAGGGTGTTTATTCTGTGATGAAACAGGCCAGAATACAAGAGGACATGTGGACACTTCTGGCTCTATTTGAGGCTACTGCCATCTTTTTTTTTTTTTTGAGACAATCTCACTCTGTTGCCTGGGTGAATGCCATGGTGTCAGCCTAACTCACAGCAGGCTCAAACTCCTGGCCTCAAGCGATCCTCCTGCCTCAGCCTCCCAAGTAGCTGGGACTACAGGCATATGCTATCATGCCTGGCTAATTTTTTTTCTATTTTCAGTAGAGACAGGGTCTCACTCTTGCTCAGGCTGGTCTCAAACTCCTGACCTCATGCGATCGTCCTACCTCGGCCTCCCAGAGTGCTAGGATTACAGGCGTGAGCCACCATACCCAGCCCTGCCATCTTTTTTTATGCTTCTCTACCAATGTGAAGCTTAGCTGGCTGACAGCATGCTTCATTCAGCCAAAGACACGTTAAAAATCCAAAATGTGTATAAGGCTGTGATTTACCTGGTGTCACAGGTAATTTGTAGATGTCGTGCTCCGATGAGAAAAAGTTGCTAATAAAGCACTTTTAGAAATGAGCCTCTGTCTGTCCAAGATAAGAGCCTGGGAAGAGAGTCAGCGTGAGTGGTTAAAGGGGCAGGGATCCCCACATACTCGTTTTTGGTCACAAAGAGGACCCACAGTGGATGAAGGTAAGCATTCACAGCAGCTCTGCACTTCCTCTCTGCAGTGGCAGCGGCATTCCGGGAGGGCAGGACTCCGACTGCGTGGGGGGTTGTGCCTGTGGGCGTGCGGCTGTCGCAGGGTGTCCAGGTGCCTTTTCTCACTGCCACGTGTTGTGCCTTGCAGATACTGGGTTACTTTGACTATGCCTTCACAGCCATCTTTACTGTTGAGATCCTGTTGAAGGTAATGGCTTTTTCCTTGCTCCTCACGTGCTTTAAAGCAGCTGTAGCATTAACAGTTGCGCTTCTTTGTTTGCCTTCCAGATGCTAGGTTACGCAGACTATGTCTTCACTGGTACTTTTGCATTTGAGATCGTTTTGAAGGTAACAGGTTACCCAGCCGTGTGTTGAAGGGCTCCTCCTGCGTGTGAGACACAGGAAAGAAGCGTGAAGTGCTTTTGACTTTTTGTTTACTTTTTTGTCTTCTGTGATCAAGCTAAACTTTTTTTTTTTTTTCAACCAAACGATTTTTTTTTTTTTTTTCTGTGACCATTCCAACTTGTTCTTGCCGTTTCTTTTTAACCTTTGAATGCATGTAGGAGCTACTTTGGCTTCGTGATAGTGGTTGAGAATTATATTTTGCTCCTTTTTTTTTTAATATCCTCTGAAATTTATCAATGGATAACAGAAACATCACTATGTGTGAACTTTCTTCCACCCTTCCTGGCATCAGAGTCAGAGGAAAAGCATTTATCCTATGAAGGGAACATCTATCTTCTTATTTCTCTGACTGCATTATGCTTTTGGTGGCCTAAAATAGTAACATGCTATTTTCTTGCAACAGGATTTGCAAGATGACTTGATTCTATTTGTGTTAAGGTATTTTCTATCTGTTTTAATGGATGGGCTTACATTTATACAGACAAAAGGAGCACCCTTTGGACAGGGCGACCTAAATGTACTGCCCATGCATGAGCTAACAGTTGCCATTGCTGCATGTGGTTTGTGTACTGACTGTGAAGGCTGCCCCATGGGGGAGCCGTTCCTCATGTGCTCAGAGGGTGGAGACCACAGCAGAGAGCTGAGAACCCCCAAGACTGGCTGAGAACTGCAAGGCGTGGGTATTGTGTTTCTGGGAGAACATGGCCTGTGAGAACCATCAGAGCAGCCACCCCCTGTTGGGGAGACGAGCTGGGAAACGAAGACTTTCAGCCACAATTTTCTTTAAGCTGTTTTAGTGTGCATATCAGGAAACATGTATTTTATGCAGAATACTGTGGAACTTGGGCTCTTTACAAAATCTATAAAATGGAACCTCAATTAACATGACCAGGGAATTTAACATTTAGTTTCCTTTGTTTTTGTTTTTGGTTAATGAAACAGCATAAAACCAACCAACGTATGTTTAAATGTTTATTAAAAACCTTCTAAAACTTTGAGTTCATTTTCCTGCCTTTGAACCACTGAATTTGGTTGACAGCTCTCTCCTAAGTCAGAGCCGTGCGGTGGGATGGAGACCAGACCTGGTCAAGGGCCTCTGTTGTCACGACTGTGCATGCTCAATGCACCGGGGTGGGCTACGTCTGCCTCAGTTTCTTGTTTTTAGGATTTGCCTTCTCCACTTCAAACCGAAACGGGAAATATTCTACTAAATGTCTGTTAGCCTGGTTAATTGAGGTTTTATTTTACTCTTCACATTTTTAAGTTGTTAAATGAATAAAGTTACTCATTAGCTTTGGAAGAAATGACATTCAGGGTTATTTAAAAGGAAAAAAAATCATGTTGCTCTTTTAATTTCTGTAGACTTGCCTCAGTGACTTAAATATTCTAAGGTTTTCTTCATTTTGAAGCTATTTTAGAGAATGGATCAGAGAATGTAGAATCACCAAGAAGCATCTAATGTTGAAATGATGGTTGCTGGCAGCCTTGGGGAGATTTGGAAGGCCGTTTAGCTGTATGGTTAAACCCTATGAAACTGACATTTTTATAGGCCAAGAAGGGTTTCATATTGGCAGTTTCATTAAAGTTTTCATAAAGTTATACTATTTCCCAACTCTCCGTCTCTTCTGTATAATACTTATCTGAGCTTTCCCCCAGCCTTTTTTGCTTTTTATTAAATAGATGGTAAGCTCTATATATTTTGCTGTTTTTACTCTGGGGAAATTCCTTACTAAACTCTTTTTCCATCACCAGTAGGAATGTCGCTGGAGCACCCATAGCGTGTGCCCCGGGTACCCGTGGGGTGCGAGGAGAAAGCAATGAGACTGCCTTAGTTGAGACGCCGCATGTGGCCTCCTGGCCACGCCTCGCACAGGCTAGAGGGGTCAGACTTGCAGGAGACGTTTAAAATGGGTGTCTTATAAAGGACCGTTAGGGGACGATAAGGGGCCTGTGTGGAGATGCGAGGCCAGTGTCTGCACAAACAGAGCCTGTGCGCTCTGGACCCAGCCCCGCTGGGAAGGCCTGGCTGTGAGCACGGAGGCTGTCCTGGGCCTCGGAGAGACCCGAACCGGCACTTCGCGGGGAGCCGAGCCGTCTGGCCAGCGACCGCATTTTGACACACGCGGCCGTGTGGCGTCTCTCCTGAGACAGGCTCTCTGGACATGCCGACGACAAATTCATATTTGAAATCTGTCGTCACGGTCATAAAGCCCAAATGGATCTTCTGAAATGTATCTGAAATAAGCTGCCCCTTTTCAATGTTTGTTTGGACAAACTATACGGTTGCTCAGCCTGTTGGTTTACATTTCTGGCTTCCTGATGTGCACTTGTTCATAAAGTCGTGTTGACCTCAGGATTTTGTGAAGAGCCCAGGTTTCTTTTCCTCTGGAAAGAAAAAACAGTAAATCACCCCTGATTCTGCTTATAGATGACGACTTTTGGCGCTTTCCTCCACAAAGGGGCTTTCTGCAGGAACTACTTCAATTTGCTGGACATGCTGGTTGTTGGGGTGTCTCTGGTGTCATTTGGGATTCAGTAAGTATCCGGGGGGCATACCCAAGACTGCCGGGCAGCATGGTTTATGTAAGGAGTTTTAACATAATTCATAGAAGCTGAGCATCAGTTTTAGTTATCCAGAGTTGCTTAATTTGATGCCATGCCAGAAAGCATTGAGACAATTTGTGTTTCTTGTGTTTCTTTTTTTCTTTTTGTGCCCATTGCTAGGTTAGGCTTATTACTCTCTGTGAAATTAGCTTTCAACTGAGGTGGAAGAAATCTTGACCAGGAAAGAGGGAAGCTGAGTCCCAGTCCCAGCTCCTCCGGGCCATTTCCAGGGCCTGGAGGGCACCCTCCCTCGGGATCCCGGTCGCCTTCTGTGCAGGAGGGCTGAGGACCCGGTGGCTTCTCAGGGCCCTTTCAGTGTGGATATTGAAGACTTCTCTTGATTTCTAGGATGCAATAGCTTCTATGACCTTTTCTTTTAGCCTCTGAGATTTTTCAGCTAGGAGGAACCAAGGCTGAAAGTCAGGGCCCTAGGTCCTTTCCTGGCATTTCTGGTGAGGCGCAGTCGTGGCTGGACGCTACCTGCCTGCCCCGGGGTCTGAGGCAGAGGCTCCAGGGGACCAGCAGGGGTGGCTTTGCCTTCCTGCTGACCTGTGAACTCCTCTGCTCCAGTGCCGACCATCAGTGCCCCCATATGAGCACACATGCGTGCACACACACACCCCCTAAGCCAAAGGGACATGGAAAGGACCCCCGCTTATCACAGCCCTCAGTGTCATGCTCCTCACCTCCCACCACTGCACTGGGGAGGGAGGCCTGCAGTCATAGGTTGGAGGGACATCTGCACTGGTATCTTTCCAACCCCTATGGACTCCCAGGCTGTGCCTGTCCTGTACGGCTGCAACCCTTAGCCTCTTCCTCCTGAGCACATGCTCTGGCCACACCAGCCATCTGGGATGCTGTGGGTGCACTGCCTCCTCTTACACAGGGCCTTTGCACGTGCTGCTCTCGGCCTGGAGCCCCTCCCCTTTGTCTAACTCCTGCTGCTCCTTTGGGGCTCGCCTGGCTATCACTGCCCCACCCCCCGAGGCCTTCCCAGGCTTGTGTTCTCCTAGCCCAGCACATGGCATTTGCCCCGCTGTCACATGTCCCATGCTGAGGTGTGATTGCCCAGCTCTGCCACCAGACTGTGAGCTTCTTGAAGGCCAGAGAAGCACCAGCACCAAAGCACGACAGCAGGTCTCCAAACTTAGAGAACCTGAAGCCTAAAAGCCAAGTACTATGAATACATAGTGTTTACAGAGAGTGAAAAGAACAAAGCCGATTCGTAAGTCTCATCTCTGCAGAGGTTAGCTGTGTGCCTGTCGGGGCCTCTGAGTACCTGCGGGCTCGGGAGGTGCTGCGTAGCGTGGGCTGGAAGGAGACTGGGGGTGAGTCATGGAGAGAGATCGGCCCCATGTGGGCACCGTGCAAATTGTATAGTGGATTAAAGTAAAGGTCAAGTGAAATAATCTAAGTGTTCTATCCACCATAGTGTACTCCGCCTGCCTCTGTCTGCTCTTTCCCTAGATCCAGTGCCATCTCCGTGGTGAAGATTCTGAGGGTCTTAAGGGTTCTGAGGCCCCTCAGAGCAATCAACAGAGCAAAAGGACTTAAGGTTTTGATCCCTCCCCTCTAGACTGGGCTGGCTGGGGTTGGGGTTGGCTGTAATTACTGACTCTTCTGGGCCGCAGCTGAGCTGAGGCCTGATGGGTTTTAAAGTGGGTTATACATTTGAAAAGGCTTTCTAGCCAATTAAGCCACCTGTGCTGAGTGCTAATAGGATTTTCAAAATCATTTATTTTTGTTAATTCGTTTTTCTTTATGATTGTTCATTTATTACTTTTTTATGAGTAGTACTTCTTTGTGTTGATTTTAGTCTTTAAATCTATTCTCGTGCAGATTAGACAAAAGGCTAGGGTTCTTATTTTCGTAAGTCCTCTTTGGGGTCGGGTGCCCTTTGGGCCTGTGTTCCAGGCAGTGCTGTGCCCGTGGCATTTCTTGTGACTAAGCTGACTGCTTTGGGGGCAACCAAGGAGGGCCCACTCGCACAGTGCTCCTCATAGGTCTCTCCCTGAAAAGAACAGCCTGGAAAGCAAAGCACAGGGGACCACAAAGGTGGAAAATGATACACAAATGCACATAAACGTAGACTCTCTTGGCCGGGAATAGCTCACCTCGTGGCTAGGATGACAAAGGACAGTAACAGCCCTCTGCCCTCTCCCCAGCACGTGGTCCAGTGCGTCTTTGTGGCCATCCGGACCATCGGCAACATCATGATCGTCACCACCCTCCTCCAGTTCATGTTCGCCTGCATCGGTGTCCAGCTGTTCAAGGTAGAGGGCAGTGCCTTCCAGCACAGAGCCAGGTTGAGCTCCCTAAGGGGAAGCCTGCGCTTGACCTCCTGTCTGTTTTCTACCCAGGGGAAGTTCTATCGCTGCACAGATGAAGCCAAAAGTAACCCTGAAGAGTGCAGGTGAGTGTCCGGGCAGCAGAGTGGGCACATGGAAGAACAAACAGAAAACTTCAAGGATTCACTTGTGTTAGCATTTCGGGAGTTTTTGTCGTGGAATGAAAGAGACCTGTGTGCTCAGCTCATGGCTGGATAGATGGTGTTTTGTTTTGTTTTTTTAAATTGAGGTGAAATTCTCATAACATAAAAACCAACTATTTTAAGGCTACAATCCAGTGGCATTCAGTACAGTCACATTGCTGTGCAATAAACGCCTCTATCTAGTTCCAAAACTTTTGTATCATCCCAAAGGAATGGATAGGTGGCTTCTTTGGACGTTTGGTGTAGAGTCTATAAACAAGGTGGGAACACCCTGAAATAACGATCGTGCAATGCCCCAGATAGCTTCCCCTACAGCCATGTGGACGCTTTCCCTAAACCAGAACTTGAAAACTCAACTTCCTGGTGTTCAGGCGCTGGCTACCCGCTGCTGACAGGTCTTCCAGCCTGCCTTTCTCCTTGTGCCTGTCACCCACACTTTGGGCGTGTATTTCCATTCACGAGAACTGGCAGAGGAGAGAGAAGGTGGGAAATATTCGTGCCTCTTATTCCAGGATACGCAGTGGCTACGTAGGCAGGCACGGAAACCACTGCCTAAGGTTTAAGACTCTGCAGAAGGCTGCATCTCCTCGCCCATTAGAGATTAGCTGACTGTGCTCTGCTTGCCTTGGTTTGGAGTTTCTTTGAAGCAGGTGGTGTAGTCAGCACCAATTGCAATTTGACTGTGTGTGGACCTCTACCTCCAGAGGCTCCTTCCCACGGGGTTGTGGGGTGCGTGGCACCCCCTGGAGGTGAGCAGTGCCGCCGCAGTTCCCTGGTAGACTGGAGACACTGTCCCTTCCTTCTCGAAGCTTCTGCTTCCTCATCTGTAAAATAAAGATGTTGGATTCGTGGGTTCCTTCCAGAAATGGAGCTCTGTGAGAAATACTGTGTGCCAGAAATTATGGAATTCTTTTGGAGCAAAAATTGGGACTATCGTTAGTAAAAAAAAAAAAAAAAAAAGAGAGAGAGAGAGAGATTTTATTAAAACTAAAATGTGGATAAGAATGTACCTGGGCTTGTTTCCCAGAGCTTTTGGAATGTTCTATGGCCAGAGCTTTGATTCCTCAGCACATGCTTCGAGCGCATCGTATGTGAGAAGCGTTTGCTGTCCCATGGTTTCGTTGGTTAGCAGACCAGTGGTGGCAGCCCGGCTGCTCTGAGAATACACATTGTGCTAATAGTTGTTCAGCGGTTACTTGAACCACAAAGCGGATCACAGGCAGGGCGCGGATAGGAGAGACTCCGCCTGTGTCGTGCTCAGCTGAGCGGCCTGGCTGATGGGCTGAGCACGGCGTGCCTGGAGGTGGGATTGGGACCGCGTGACCGACTTACTGCTGCTTCCACCTGCCACGTGTGAACCAGATGACCCACGCTTCTTCTTGTCTCCAGGGGGCTTTTCATCCTCTACAAGGATGGGGACGTTGATACCCCTGTGGTCCGTGAGCGGATCTGGCAGAACAGTGACTTCAACTTTGACAACGTGCTCTCTGCCATGATGGCGCTCTTCACCGTCTCCACGTTTGAGGGCTGGCCCGCGTGAGTACCAAGGGCGCCAGTCTCCCAGGGGCGTCTGCGTGCTCAGCCCTCCCTTCTGGAGTCAGTCCCACTTCTGTCCTCCGCCGTCACAGGCTTGCCCTGTGGCTTTTTCACTTGGGGCCGCCCGTCAGTCACTTCTTGACCCACAGGGCTCCCCTGTCCGTTTAGGCGAGTGGCTTGTGAAGCAGGGATGGCAGGTCCTGGGCAACGCCTCTGGGTGGGAGCCGGGAGGCCCCAGAGGCGTTGGTCACAGGGACTCCCGCTGGTAGCTGTGGCAGGAAAGCTGCCGTGGGCTGCTCCTTGACAGGGTCTTGGTAGTGTCCCGAACCACGCGTCCATTCCTCTCTCATACTTAGCATGCCAACGCGTGCCGGGCACAGGCGGTGCCCTCGTGCCGTCTCTTTCACTGAGGTGCTCGCTCGCTCACAAACCGTCCTTTAGACACCAGCTCCGTGCAGCGTGCTGTGTTCCGCACTGTGGGAAACAGAGTTGTCTAGACGTGCTTCCTCCCTTCAAAGCCCCAGTCTAGTCAGAGTGTCAGGTGGTCAAGCCAGGCAGGAGGCCTGGTGTGTCCTAGATGTGCAGAACAGGGTTTGAAGGACCGCTGGGATTTTAGCGGGTGAAGTAAGAAGAATAGAAAGGAGAAGGTAGAGTACAAAGGGCAGGTCTCCCGTGCCTTCATGTTGCTCTCTGCTTTCTGATGTCCCAGCACCAGCTCCTGTGTCAGAACATCTGTACATATATAAAGCCCTGACTGTCCCGCTCTCACCCCCAGAGGAGCTGCAGAAGGTGGGCAGGCTGGGCCCCAAAGGCTGGCAGAGCTCTCAGGTACATGTGACAGTCAGATATTCTCAGGAGCTCCTGTGGGGTTTAGGGACGGTGGGGTGGGGCTTGCTCATTAGGGACTTGGTCCTGGGAGCAGAGAGGCATGGAGGAAGCCCCTTCCCTCTGTGGAGGCACTGGCTGTGGTGTCAGGTTTTGAATACTTACTTTAGCAAAGCACGGTGGCAGCTGGTGGGAAATGGACGAATCTGGGACCTGGGGCTTGGAAGAACTGGGCTCAACTCCCAGCTCTGCCCCTGAGGAGTGTGACCTTGGGTGCTTTGCTGCCTCTCTGAGTGTCCATACAATGGGTGTGACAGTAACGTCTGCCTTTCCAGATGGAAGTGAGGGTCCAGGGAGAGGATGTGAGTGTCTAGCACCGTGCACCATGGGCTGGGTGCCCCAGAAGTGTTGCATCTGCGTCAAAATAGGGGTCAGTTGAACATGGGGGTGTTACAGTAATTTCCTTCTTCCTATGAAGAGTTCTGCTGGGCATATATTTAATTTCAGTGCATATTTCAGTTTGTGGAAGCTCCCTTAGTTCTTTGGAAATACTCCAGTTGGCTGCTTATTGTCTTTGCCAGTGCGTACAGTTTTCAATTCCTCTGGGGTCTCACACGTGATGTTCTTCCTCTCCGTGCATAGAAAGGAGTGCTATTCAGTATCGGTGAGATCTGTTGATTTTCAGTCCTCAGAGCTGTCTGTCAGTGATTGTATCCCTGGTGCTCCCTCCTCTAGGTACTGGCCGTTGTCTGGGCCTGAGGCTCGGGAGGCTGTGTCCAGAGGCTTTGGGGTGGTGCCAGTGCTCACGGGAGGAGTTCGGGAGAAGGAGACCCCTGGGAAGGCAGTGGGCTGGACTGCTTGGCAGGCCCTCACTTGGTTTTTCTGCTCTTCAGGTTGCTGTACAAAGCTATCGACTCGAACGGAGAGAACGTCGGCCCAGTCTACAACCACCGCGTGGAGATCTCCATCTTCTTCATCATCTACATCATCATTGTAGCTTTCTTCATGATGAACATCTTTGTGGGCTTTGTCATCGTTACATTTCAGGAGCAGGGGGAAAAAGAGTATAAGAACTGTGAGCTGGACAAGAATCAGGTTAAAGTCACACACTGTTTGGGCTTCTGTCCCTTGAGCCAGAGTGGAGTGCCTTCTCTTTTGACTACTTACCCCACGCCCAGGGAGGGGCGCCCACCTGCCCTCTGTCCCTGAGGCTGGGCCTTGCTCAGAGCGTGTTCTCAGCCAGTTTGAGAGTTAGGTTGCCAGATACAGACTAGGTGTTGTAATGGTGGAATCTATCCTCAGACCTGTTGTGTGGAGTCAAAGAATGCCTAGGCCACCTTCTGTGGTCCTGACCCACTAGTGATGGCCCAGACTCTCACAGGGATGCTGTGGCCAGAGGCTAGAAGACACTGAAACATTTACAGTCCCTGCTGAGAGACAGTCTTTAGTATCCACTCAGGGCCCAGTGTCTTAACTCTGGTGCTATTGACATTTTAGGCTGGATAATGCTTTGCTGTGTTTCCTGTGCTTTGCAGGATGTTTAGCAGCATCCCTGGCCTCTACCCACCAGTTGCCAGTACCACCCCCATACCCCAGCAGGGATGACCAAAACCCCTGCAGACATTGCCAGATGTCCCCTGGGCGGGGGTTAAAGTTGCCCCTGGTTGAGAACTGCTGACTTAGGGGGAAGTACCCTGCACCACCACAGGGAAGTCACTAACTTCAGATCTGGAGCTAGGATCATACCAGCAGCATCCTTTATCTGACACCTTGTTTCAGCCAATCTGGCAGAAGGAGTGGGGCCTTTGGCTCTGGTTAAGAGGTGACATGAGGGAGGCAGGAGCCCTGCACGTCCCCGGCATCTTCTCTGTGACCTTGGGCGCATCCTGCTGCTCTCTGGGGCTTGTTGCCTTCTCTCTAAGTTGAGAGCATTAAGGAGTTGCTCATTAGAGGTTCCTGTCCGCCCTGAAAGAGTCTGTGAGATCGAGATTCTGTTCTGGGAGTTTCCCCCAGGCCGTTTATCAGTAGCATCTCTGTTTTGATGACTACGTAGAAAGCAAGAATGATCTGGCAGCGTGGGCTTCCTGGGGGGAAGTGGCCATGGCATGCTGAGGCAATCTGTCCCACAGCTGGCTGTTTCCACTGGGGGAAATGTGAGGACTTGCTGGCTCGATTTGGAGGAAGATTTTCCTTCGCGTTGTCAGGGTGTCCCTGCAGACTGCACCAGGGACAGTCCAAGGGCAGCCTGCCCCAGTGCTTTGCTCACCCAAGGAAGACGAGTGTCAGGGCCAGCCAGGCAGTCAGCACTGGGAGTGTTGCAGCACCTGGGGTCCGGAACAGGCTCGAATCAGGGGCCCTCTGGAGTCAGCGCAGCACCGAGTCCCAGCCAGAGGGACCCCGTCTGAAATCTGCATCCAGCGTCAAAGCAGAAGAGTGGGGGCAGATCTAGGCCATGATGCTGAGCTGAGGGCTCTCGGGGCTGGAGGGTCCCTCTGGGCTCGCTGCAGCCCCTGTCCCCAGAGTGAGTGTGAAAGACAGTGCTCTGGCCAGGCCCCAACCTGAGTGCAGTCCAGCTGCTTTACTGACCACATCCCAGGGAGTCTGAGATGAACATGACAAGCTCCAAAGTCCCAAAAGCTCCCAGATGGACACACAGATAGTTTGCTGTAAGACATTTATGGTCACCGTGTTCTGGCTCCTGAGACGTGTCTCGTGGGGTCCATGCTGGAGCAGCCAGCAGGCTGCCAGTCTCAGCGAGTGAGCACAGCCCCTGGTTCTTGAGGATTTCTGTGTCTGTGGTTACTTGGCTTCCTCTCCTGGAGGATGTACAGGCAGGAGCACTGTAGACATGATCTGCTGACAGGGCAAAGGCCTGGGCCGAGTCCTCACTCCTGTGCTTATCCGTGCACTGCAGGACCCCGGGAAAAACAGCTCAAACCTCTGAACTCAGGATTTTTTAATAAGCAGAGTAGAAGCTAGATGGGTGCCCTGCTTACCCCCGGGGTTGCTGTGAGGCAGAGAAGGCATGGAGGAAGGCCCCTGGGTGACTCCGAGAGGTGCCAGTGGGGGGGAGGGGGCTTGCTCATCACTTCCACCATTGGCTGTGGTCCCCGCCCAGGGGGTGCTGAGTGTGCTCGTTCAGAGCAGATGACTGCGATGCTTCCTTCCCCAGAAGTGCTCAGAACCCCGTTTTTGCCCTTTTCTGCCGTTGCAGCGTCAGTGTGTTGAATACGCCTTGAAAGCACGTCCCTTGCGGAGATACATCCCCAAAAACCCCTACCAGTACAAGTTCTGGTACGTGGTGAACTCTTCGCCTTTCGAATACATGATGTTTGTCCTCATCATGCTCAACACACTCTGCTTGGCCATGCAGGTAAAAATGGAGACAGCTGTGGGGATCAAGTCTGGGCATTCTGCACAGCCCCGTACCCCAAATCCTGAGGGTGGAATGCTGCCCCCTCACGAGAGGATGGGTTTCATTTGCTGATGAGTCTGGGCTCTAGTTTAGCCAGAGTCCCATTCTGGCAAACAATTGTCACTGTAGGAGTTTAAGATCGCTCTTTTGTTTAAGAGACTGTCTGCACTGTATGACGGTAGGTAGCATTTTCTTGGAGCCTGAGTGTGGAGTGTGGCATTCAACTTGGTGAACGTTTACTATGGGCGTCCTGTGGCCAGGTCGCAGGTGAGGACTAAAGCTCTGGAGGTGGACAGCCATTTCAGTCCTGACTTTACTCCTTACCAGCTGGATAACCTTGGGAAAGCTAAATTCCCTGAAGCCTTGCTTTCTTTACTGGTAAGATGGGGAATCTGTCATGCCTCCCTGAGAAATAAGGTTTATGCTAGGTAATTCTTGTCAGGCACTTTGAGCTCAGCCTGTCCCAGAATAACACCCACTGTTGGAAAACAAAACATAAGTCACATTTCTGTCCTCTAGTGGCTCTCAGTATGGCAGTGGGGAATTCTCCAGTTCATGATGTATTGCATTTGACCTGAATGATGGCTACTTCTTGCTTACATTTGTGGCAAAGAATGCAATTCATTTTAATTGGCCAATCCCAGTCACAGTGTGGTATTAACAGTGAGCATCTTCAGAAGTTATGTTGCCTGGTAGATATTGCACGAGGACAGCAAGCAAAGACCGGGGTCTAGATCCAGTTTCTGCACTGACTTTAGGAACTTGAGCAAATCAAACCAACTCTCAGTGCTGTCTGGAACGTGAGTCTAAAGATAGGGATAAATTTTCTGGCATTTTTCTTAACTTAAGCATTCTTTATGAATGAAAAGGACCTTATGCTGATGGAGGGAAAAGTGTAAAGTCAAGGTAACACTGCCTTTTATTAAACATACACCTACATGGCATAAAATTTATCCCTAACCAAGTTCTACCTTTGTTCATAGACATTTTGGTGGTTTCTGCATTGCGCCCTGGTCAAGGCCCTGAATATAGACCCTGCCAGAAGAAAGGGTGAATGCCCTTTTTCCTGAGCAGAGGAAATGGATATGTTTGTCCCCTTCATCATTCAATCATCCTCATCTTGTCACGGACCCCGTGCGCTTTGTGGGAGTTCACCCTGTGACCTTGCAGTCCTGGTCGAGGTGGAGTCGTTGGGAGAGGGTGCCGGGCTTGGGGGGACCTCCACTTGCGAGTTGTGTCATCGCGGCCGAGTCTCTGAGAACCGCACCTCTGTCTCCATCCGCAGCACTACGAGCAGTCCAAGATGTTCAACGACGCCATGGACATTCTGAACATGGTCTTCACTGGGGTGTTCACCGTTGAGATGGTTTTAAAAGTCATTGCATTTAAGCCTAAGGTGAGTCGCCAAACCCTCTTTTCAAAGGCTGTTGCTGAATCACCCCAGAGAAGCATCCGCTTCCTGTTAGTCTTGTGTTACTGAATTATGCTAAATTGTCTGGCTGCTAACTGGGTTACCACCTGAGAACATTAAAATCTGATTAGAGTATCTGTGTACATGTGGGAAAATGAATCTGCAAACACAAAACTCATGAAAACAATTCTGAGAAAAAGAAGGGAGGAGAGAACTTGGAACTCTGTAGACTGAGATTGTTCTGAAACCAGATTTGCTGTTTCTAGAATAGCATGGATCATGCTGTTTCAGGGAAACCCGCCTCGTTCCTTGAGCATTGGAGAAAATGTTTGACCATAAGCCCATCAGGAAGAATTTGACCCTGATTTTACTTTCAGACTTTGGTTTTATTTGTTCCGGGTCTACAGCATCCTTTTTACCTTTTATGGAAAATGCTAAAACCAGCCACAGACTTCTCACAGCCATACCATCTTTTGTTTGTTTAATTTAGAAAAATTTTGCTTCACATTAAGACAAAACGAGACATGAAATGTGTTGAGCTGTGCTGGCGACTCAGCATGTCGTGCCTCCTTTGGGGAAGGGAGTGGATCCGGATCCACGGTTGTCGGTGGCCGCAGCAGAAGACGCAGTGTTGTCAGTGTCGGGCGCACAGCTCTGAAACTGGGCTGGCCGCAGATTCCTGCTCCGCCACTTGCCAGCTTAAGTCACTCAACTGCTCTGTGCCCAGTGTCCTCATCCATAAAATGAGGGCGCTCACAGTCCTGTTTCATGGGATGGCTGTGAGGAGCAAAGAATTACTATATATGCAATGCTTGAAATCCTGCCTGGTGTGTAGTGCCATGCTGCAGACAGATGTCACCCACTGCTGCTGTCACCGCCACCACCATCACCGTCAAGCTATTATTAGTACAATATTCCCTTGTTCTAAAACCGTAGACAGAGGAGCCCATGCCGGGCTGAACGGTGGGACGTTTGGTCCTCAGTTTCTTTCCTAGCACAGCCTGTGACTTTCAGAGTTAGAGAATGCCAGAGTCCGGTGACCCAGTTCCATGCGATCTGTGTGTAAGGTACCTGCAACACTGATTCAAGTAAGACGTGGGTTAGGAAATGGATGGTTTCACATGCTCCATAGTTACAGGAAATTCTAATTCCAAACGTTCCTTTCTTTAATTTGAATTAATCTCTGCAATCTTTATCAGATCTTTGTGGACCAAAAAGAAAGGACATTTGTAAGTGACCAATTGGGGTGATTGCAGTGGGGTCAAATTTGGCACCTTGTGCATGGCCAGATGTTACCTCCTGTGACTTGTCCATATCTACATACATAAACATTTCCTCCTCTTCCAAATTCATCTTAATTTCCTTTGAGATTTTGGTTTGCTTCCCTCTCACCTTTACTTCTTTGAACAATATTTGTCTGGACTGATGGAAAAAGTTGCAAAGTGAGAACATCGAAAGTGCTTGCGAAGTGCAACATGGGACACGACTGTGGGACATTTCCCAGATGGCTGTGCCATGTCTTCCCTTGCCTGGTGATGAAGCTCTGAAGTTTCTGAAAGCTTGTTCCAGGCTGAGGAGAAAGCACACTCCCCCACCGTGTGTGTGTGTGTGTGTGTGTGTGCGTGTGTTTGTGTGTGTGCTCGCACCCTCTAGCAGGCCTTGGCGCACTGCTGTGCCCAGTAAATATCCAAACCCAGGAGGAGAGGGCAGTGGCGTGTGAACAGACGGGTGATACCAAAGGGAAATGAGTAGCTAACTTATAATCAGTACTGATAGATCAGAGTTTGTAAATAGGTGGTTTCCGCTAGCAATTGTGCTGCTTTTTAGTTTTACTCAGCAAGATAGCTTCGTAGCACAAGACAACCTCAGATTACCACAGAGAGAACTTTGAAAACAAAAGCAGCGACAGCTTCCCTGCACTTGAGGAGCCCTGTTCGTGCATCCACCAGGGCCAGGGAGGGAGGTTTCGTGTCCCTTGTGCCTGGATGAGTGAGGGAATCAGTTCACCCAGAGGCAGGATTCTCCCTAAAGTTCTTCCTGCCCTTCTTCTCTCTCATTGTTCTCTTGGGTGTTAACAAGCCCAGCCCAGGCAGGTGGTCTTTCACAGAGAAGCCAGTGGGCCCCTCCTTCCCGGTCAGTGGGGTAGTCGGGCTGAGGAACAAGGCGGTCAGAGCTGCAGGAGGATGGATATTCTGGGGAGATGGCCAGAGGGGACATCAGCCTCATCTCAGGAGAGTGTCTCTGGTGAGGAGCTTGGTGGCAGGGTCCCTTAGGGCAGCCTTCCCCACGTTGTGGGCTTCCCTTCCAGGGGGACTGTCAGCATCTCTGTCAGGAGAGACGGGGTTGTGGTTGTTTTGTAAAACAAATACAGAAAGTGCAGTTACAGAAATCCTTAGTTGTAGGAGGCAAGGGCTAACAAAAGTCGAGAAACCTGACCCTAAGAACTTCTTTTATATAAGGAGAGCGACCACAGTCAGAGGGAAATGAGCCCAGGCCAGGTGAGGTGAGGCTGCCCAGCGTCTACAAGCAGAAAGGGGCGAGGTGGGAAACCCAGGCCTGGGAGCCTCCCTGGTGGGGCAGGAGAGGAAGGTGAGCAGAAGCCACAGAGCAAAAGAATGGGGGAAGGTGAGCAGGTGGTTCAGTTTATTATGTTAATCCCCCTAAGGAGAATCCACCAGCTGGCACTGACTGGGTGCAGGGTTTTCAAAGTAGGCCATGATTCAGGTAAGACACACACCTCATTCCCCCGACCCTTCCTTCAGTATCCCCAGGGGAAGCTGCTGGACTTCTCTTGCTCCAAGGAGAGAGATTCACAGAGGAGGGCCTTTTGCAAAGCGCTGGTCCCAGCAGGTGCACGGAGCACTTCTGTGGGGTCAGAGGGCCTGGTCTGTCTGGGGCTCCTTCTTTGTGCTTCTGGGTCACCCCTCTGGTGTTTAGTCCAGACCACCTGCTGCGGCCGTGGGCTCCTCTCCAGCAACCACTCTGTGTTCCCAAGTCTCAGTCCTTAAAGCGTTTCCATCTGAATTCTACCCTGAAAATGTCAAATTTACATTGCTCTCCACCTGAGCTTGTTAAAAGTGATTCTCTTCACTTTTAACGGGTTTGGGGAAAGAAGAAAGTATCTCAGTGCTGTCACCACGCTTCTATGCAGAGCCGAGCGAGGCGCACCGGGCACTCCCTGCTCCGGGCTCCCTGGCCTCTTAACTTAACAAAGTACCAGCGATCTCCCTAGTGTTCACTCTCCACCTCCTGGAAGGAAAATTTGATACTATCTTTTCAGTTCTTCAGTGGTTACACCTATTCCAGGAGATTTATTTTTAATGTCAAATGAAGCTTGAAATGTTTCTGTCCTTAGACTTTTATGTTGGGCTTCTTACTGGGCTGCATCCTCTCCCCCTGTCCCTTCAACACCAAGGTTTCCCAGCCCTCCCTCCTGGTCCTCTTCTCGCCTTGTAAGATGCTACATGCTAGGGCTTCAGTGGCACCCCTGGGGCTCCCAAACCTGCACTGCCCTCCCCTCCCCCAGGCCACCCTGCCTGCCTTTAAATGCTCTCCCTGCCTCTGCCCTTTCTGTTCACCTGCCACACACCCCCCTCTGGAAGCCCAGAGCTGACCAGGCCACTCTTCCAGTGAAATTCTGGCACCAGCCACCTGTTGCTTGAGAACAAATATATAGTTTTCTTAGTCTGATATTCAAAGTCCTCCATGAAACACTGGTCCATGTGTATTTCTGCCTCCTTCCTGCCGCTCCCTCTCTGCCATTTCTTCTTCCCCACCCGCTCCCCAAGTGTTACCATGCTAGACCTTACTATGCTCACATGCCTCTGTCTAGAAGCCCTCTCTGCAATGTCACCTCCTCCACGACACCGTCCTCACCAGCCCAGCCAGAGTCAGCCCTCCCTTGGCGTGTGCGTCTGTTAGATGGTCAGCCTACATCAACGTTGCCAACATCACTCCGTACCTGCCTCTCCACCTGCTGACAAGCAGCTACTTGAGGTGACAGGCTGAGTCTTCTGTCTTTGGGTCCACAGTGCTTCATGTGGTGCCTGCCACTCGGTCATTATGCAGTAACGATGAGGGAAGGAAGAAGTGGACGAGCCTGTAGGTGCAGCCTCTGGGTGTGAGAAGGCACTTTTCTATCGTGGGGTATTTGGGTGGAGCAGAGCCCCAGAGTGGGATGTGTTTCCTTTAAGCCCCCACTTTACCTCTGGAAAGGCTGTGCTGGTTAGAGAGCTGTCAGTTTTAGTATCTACCAAAAGTTGGCACTGTGGTCACCCCTCAGGTCAAATACTGCCCAAACCACCCCCGCCAGAAGCCAGTAAGTGCTCTGGCTGCCACGGTCAACAACATAAGGCAAGTGATTCATGTAGGCTTCTTCAGGTCTGCAGACGAGAGGCAATGAAGGCAGCGTGAAGATCCTGGACTTGGGCTGCTTCCCTTGTTTCTTGTTTGCACCCATTCCATAGACATTGCCCTCTCACCGTGCCGCGCTATGCTGGATCTTGGCTAGACGGCCAGGAACAGCAAGGGCACAAGCTCTGTCCCCTGGGAGCCCACTGTCGGGCAGGGGACAGACATCAGCAGACAGTGAGAAAATAGGGTTCTTAGAAATAATGGAGCGCCCTGGCCCCAAGGCCCACATTAGTCTGGTTTATGATTTTACGTTTCCAGAGTCAGAAATGTTTCTAAGCTAGAGATGTTACTGCATGTGGCCGACTTGCTTGGTCTTTTCAGACAGGTGGAACTAGATAAAAAAAAAAAAAAATAGATTTGACTGCTGGTTCTACGTGAGAGGCCCTGGCCTCAGAGTTCAGTGGCAGGAGAACATGTGGTCACGGGCCGCGAGCAGAGAGCGTGGAGGTGGGCCCGTGTCTTACCTCTGCTTACCAGACTGCAGGGTGCCTTTGGTGGGGACAGGGTAGGGGAGCGGAATCATGCTGCTTGCCAGTGAGTTAGTGAATAGGAGGCTAAACAGGGAAGCAGTATGTGGGAAGGAAGGGAGGGCTGGCATTTGCTGCCTCCCTGGAGTCTTGTCAGAGCCACCTGGTCAGAGCCTGCGATTCCAGCCACCTGCACCAACTCAAGCCTCCCGTTGCCTAGGTTAGGGCTGTCAACTTTCAGTCCACGAACTGTTAGGATTTTGGCACAATTTTGTGAGTGTGAGGAGTTTTCTGGAGAGAAAACCGATGAGATTGTCAGACAGTTCCAGGACCCAAAAGGAGTGTTGAGCCCCTCTCCTGTTGACTTAAAGGGTCTCACCCACCGCAGCGCACCAGAACTGAGAGTAGCTTGTCGGCTCATGGGAATCACTCAAAGGCGGAAAAGCTGATCATTTTGCAGACAGAGAGGAGCTATTCAGGCATAAACTGCCAGAGCAGGTGAGAGGGGCCGGCCCCAGTGCCCATGTGGCGGCTTTGGCCTCTGAGGAACGGTGTGAAGGAGCAGGAGAGAAACAGAGCTCTCGGTACCAACGCGGCAGGCCGGGGCAGGGCTGCGGAGGAGGAAAGGAAGGGCTTGATCTCCGCTGCTCTGTGAGAACTTTGGAGCTCTGGCTGCTGCTCACGACCAGGCATTTCCCCAAGGCACAATCAGCCCCCAGAGGAGAGGGCAGGGATCAGCGTGCTGTCTTTAGCTTTTGCGTTGCTGTTAAGCCCAAGATGAAAAGTGCTGGCTCTGCTGCTCTGAGGGTGGCTGTGGCTCGGTCGCCAGAGAACGGCTTGTTACCCACTGGCGACAATATAAAGAATTTAGAAAAGGACCCAGCGTGCTTACAACCCTGGTACCTCAGCCACAGCATGACACACACTAGTTCAGCCGGCTTTTTCTTTAGGACACCTCCTTGGTGAAGGAACCACTGTGTTCCTTCACGTCCTGGGCCTGCTCTTTATCAGGGCTCTCAGGTGGGGCATCACTAGTCTAGACCTCAACGGCTGCTACCTGTCCTCCATGCTGCCGGCCAAGAATCACGCATGCAGGAGGAGAAAAGCTAGCAGGCACGAGCTATGGTATTTTTAAGTAGACTTTCCCATTAGACTTTTATACACAGATGTCCCAGTTGGGTGCAGGCTAACTCCTTTGTCGGCTGTTAGACTGCTGAGAGAAGAGGGGTCTGGGAGTGAGGCGGTCGGCGGGGGTGAAATGTGAGAGGGCACCGTGATTGCAAGGTGGGGGGGAGGTTAAGGATCAGTCGGAGAGCTGCGCGCAGTAGCATGTGCCTAATCCCAGTGACTTGCGAAGCCGAAGCAGGAGTATTGCTTGGACCCAGGAGTTCCAGACCAGCCTGGGAAACACTGCAAAGCCTTGTCTCTCTCTCTTTTTTTTTTTTTTTTTTTTTTTTAGAGTAGGGTCTTGCTCTGTCACCCAGACTAGAATGCTGTAGCGTCATGATGGCTCACTGTAACCTCAAACTCCTGGGCTCAAGCAAGCCTCCTGCCTCAGCCTCCCAAGTAGCTGGGACAGGTGCGCACCACGATACCTGGCTAATTTTTTTTGTAGAGATGGGGTCTCACTATGTTTCCCAGGCTAGTCTTGAACTCCTAGGCTCAAGCAATCTTCCTGCCTCAGCCTCCCAAAGTGCTGGGACTACATGAGTGAGCCACTGCGCTTGGCCAACCCTGTTTCTTTAAAAAAAAAAAAAATTCAGAAATCACAGCTGTTGGGTAGGGAAATCTTAGATTATTTAAGATGAAATTTGAAAAGCAAGCCATCAGTTAGTGTAATAGCTCCCCCGTAAATGCATCTGGAGGGGCTAACAGTAACTAGAATAAACATCCCCACTGCAGTCATTGGGACAGTCAACATGTCCACATGTTCTATAGTGTCACAAAGGCTGTGACTCTAAGTGGCTTCCTCTGGGTCTGCATCTGGTCACAGTTCCTGGGACCTGACGCTTCGAAGTACCTTCTGTTCTGGTTTTCTTAATATGGCACTAAATGTACCCAGTTATAAGCATGCTGGGCCCCTTTTTATATAATTCGTACCTGAATTTTTATTTCTAAAACACGTCCTGGCTTTTTGGGAAGACACAGCTGATTTGGGAAGACAGAGTCGTTGACCTTGGCAGTCTGCCCCCTGCCAGCAGAAGCCCCGGCTCCGTGTGCCGTACTTCCCAGGGCGCTGGGAGAGGAAGGCGCTAACTTAGCACCTGCGATGCTGCCCCAGGGGAAGATGTAAGTTGTGGCTCATCCGTGCGGATTTGTCGGTCACAGTGGTGCAGATGTACCTTTAGCGTTGTGGCAAGATATGAGGACCGGACAAAACAAGCACCGGGCGCAGCTGGGTGACAGCGGGGTGGCGGGTGGCAGGGTGGCGGAAGGCAGAGACGTGGCCCAAGCCAGGCCCTAACTGGGTTCTAGGCTCTTCCAGGTTGGGGTTGGTGGGGTGGGGACAGAATAGACAGCACAGTCCTCGTCCCCGAGGCTGTCGGTGTGGTGGACCTGCAGACAGAGGCCCCACGTGCAGCGGGCAGGGCACGAGGGAGGTGCAGAGTTAGCTGGTGCAGCGCGGACAGCCGGGGCCCCTCACAGAGCAGGTGTTTATCTGACCTTGAAGGAGGGAGTGAGTCTGAGCAGACGGAGGTGGGGTGGGGCAGTTGGGATTGCAGAGGCATCAGGAGGTGGGGAGGAACCTGGTGGTGGTTTTGAGGGGTGGGAAGAAGTCCTCTGAGCCGGGAGGACAGAAGGGGAAGGGAAGAGAGCGAAGGTTGAGGTGGCAGGAATCTGGGGCTTGGACGTCCTCTTCACCCCTCAGCACTCTTCCCCCACAGAGCCTGCAGTGGCCTCCGTCTGCTGGCTCCCACCCCCACAGCCACGAGTGCGTCTCTCCGCTCTGGTCTGTGCTGTCTCCCTGGAAGCCTTCCCCTGTGTCCACTAGACCGAGAGCTCTTTGAAGACGGGGTCTTGTCTCGGCCATCCTGCCACAGGGCACGGCGTTCGCAATGCTTGCCGGGCTGGTGAGGGGGAGGAGGGTTGCCGGCACATTTGAAGGGGCACAGAAATGAGAGTGTGCGGAATGCCTGGAGACGGTGCTCTTTACGTGGGAGGGGAGCCACGAAGCCAGCAGGAGACTGGACACCCCAGAAGGAGTGGGAGAACCTTCCTCTTCTGTCAGCTCGCAAGGTTTTGGGGGTGTCACTCCAGGCATGAGGGCAGGGTTACCAAAATATACCCATCCGTCCTGCAGATGTTCTGCTTGGGGTGGTGCCGCTCAGAACCTGGGTCTGTGTGTGTGCGCACGTGCGTTTTGTGTGTGTGATTGTGTGTGTGTGTGTGTGTGTGTGTGCACGTGCCCTCTCTCACACGTAAAGGTGCACAACCTCCCTGCTGTGTCCCTTTCCACCAGTGGACAGTATTGTTGCCTCCTTTGGCTTTCCCAACCCACCTGGTTGCCATGGGTGCTGCGGGGACTCGGATGTGTCCCCCTATGGTCCGTGTGATGTTTCACTCATACGTGCTCATAAACATCTGCCCTCGCCTGCTCTGTCCAGGGGTATTTTAGTGACGCCTGGAACACGTTTGACTCCCTCATCGTAATCGGCAGCATTATAGACGTGGCCCTCAGCGAAGCAGACGTGAGTATACACCTGGCGTAGCTGCTGCCTGTGTCCTCTCTCCTCTGTCTGTGCACACTCCGCTCCCTGCCCTGCAGTGGCATCACCTGGACAAGTCACAGATCCCAATCACTTGATCTGAAACTAGGATTTCCTAATGAGAGCTGCGGGAAGGACGCCGTGTAGGGCAGAGCCTTATCCCAAGGCCTTTGCAGACACAAGTCACCTCTTAGAGGACAGGCTTCTTCCCGGCACTTACCCTGGTCACCAGGAGGCAAGAGAGGATAGAGCATCTCTCGTTTTTATCTGCTGTGTCAGAACCAATACCCAAAGTGATGTATCTATAATGTGTTTATTTTAAGGTGATGTTTCAAGTAGCCAGGTGGCATAATGCTAGAATGTTTCCCTTTTATAACACTGTCCTTTTCTTCTTTTTTCCTATTGTGCTCCCTGTCCTCTGTGGCTTCTGAATGCTTGCCCTAACAGCACTATTTCACTGATGCATGGAACACTTTTGATGCCTTAATTGTTGTTGGTAGCGTCGTTGATATTGCTATAACTGAAGTGAATGTAAGTAGCAAACTTCGTGTCCTCTAACGTGATCGTTTTCATTCAGTCTGCTGTAGAACAGACTAGAAGCTCTGCCCTGAATCTCCACACACTCTAGAAATGTAGGCACAGTTTTTCTTTGGAAAGACTGAGGATGATTTGTATCTCCCCCCTTTCACCTCACCTCCGTCCCTTCCCTGAAAGACAGTGGGGAAGTAAGTGTGGAATTGCCATTCTGGAGCTGAAATGATTTTCTGAAAGATCTTATTAAAGTTGTGAGGGCTGGGGGTTAATTGGGAGAGTATGTGAATGTTGTCCCCCACCAGCTGTGTGACCGTGGCGGGTGGCAGACTGCTCTGTGCCCCAGCCTTGCCAGCCGTGAACAGAGTTAATGGTGTGTCCCTCGTGCCCACAGTGGTTCTGTGAAGGCACAGGAGGGAGACCCCACAGCCGTGTTCTGAGCATGCGGCGGCGGCCGCTGGTGCCCTCACCTGTCCCCTAGTCTGCTCTGAGTCTCAGGTGACACTGGTAAACACCCGCACTCTAGCGCCCCAAGGGCTGATGCCGATGGCAGGCTGCTCAGGACAGGAAGGAGGGCCTCGTGCATATCAGGGAGCGGCTGTCACTGCTTCCTTGTTATGTTCACTTGAATCATTTGACGGGGGACCAAGTGCAGTAGCGGCATGGTAGGCAGAGCGACCCCCTCAAGAAGCACCCTGAGAAGCCCCCTTGCAAAATTAAGAAAGGGAGCACCACCTCCCGCCCGGCTCCCTGGGGTCTGCTCCATGCCAGACGGGGAGGCCTGGGCAGGCAGAAAGGGCCCTGTGCACCTGGTCTGTCCCCAGCCTGGCAGCAAGTCTTAGTGGGAGTCCAGTGCACGTGCCCAGTTTGAGCCGTGCATGGAGGGACTCTTGTGCAGTGTTGGCCTCTGCTCCACGATGCCAGTCTGGCCTGCCCCTGCCCCTGCCCCACCTGGCCAGCATCTGCAGGTCCTTCCTGGTGCCCAGATAGCCTGTCTCACACGAGGACCGTGAAATCCCTTTGTGCCACCTGTCTGGGGCCAAAGTGATTCCGGAGTGTGAATATGAGACAGCCGTCAGCCTGGCAACCCCAAGACCTGGCAGGTCAGCCCTGGTTCTCAACTGACTTGTTGGGCCCCGGCCTCAGGTCCCTCATGGGTCAAATGGGGGGAATAATATCTGGCCCTGCCTTTACAGGTGTGTTATGGTGGTAAAACGATCTGAATGTCTGTGAAAATACTCGCTAAAAAAACCAAAGTGTTAGCAAGATACAAGGGTATTATTGTGAGCTTTTCCCTGTAATAAGTGAAATGGACTGTAAGATATTACCTTCTCCATGAGTGTGTGATTTAAGCCTCATCACACCCAAGTTTGTGCCGTGACAAGATACTAAAATGTATTTTACAAGATGTAGGTACACGTGTCCCCCAACCTCTTGAAGCCCAGATATGTGCAAATTCTACTTTATGTGAAATGTTCCATAAGTCAGCTATAAAATTGCCATTCATGATATGTAAATGATGCTTGGTTATAAAATAATCTGGTGCTAATGGGAGAACAGCAGGTTCCTAACTGGGCTCTCTCCTGAGTTTATGGCCAGACATCTGCCTGCTTAATTATCTCACAACACAAAGTGCTCACAACCTACATCGAGGTATAGTTACACGAAGATTCTGGAACAGACCCTTATGTAAGTCAGAGGCTGTCTGTAAAGGAAATGAAAATGCAATGAACTGTCAGCTCAGCAGGTCTCCCTGGAGCGCTGGGTGCTTAAAGTGCTGTGCAGGTGGTGGTGGGAATGCTTCCTTTCTGGGTGCCAGGATGTGGCCAAGGTATGTCCACCAAGTGGACACCTGGCCCTGTCACGCCTCACTCACCTGCTCGTCAGCGTCTCAGGGTTGCCCAGCTTCACCCTGCATCAGTCAGGAAAGGGCAGGTCTGCGCTGACGTTTCTCATTAGCATTTGACACGGGCTATCTGTACAGGACAGGCTTTTTTGCAATTCGACTTGCAAAGCCAGACTGGCAAGCACTCCCATACTGTGCTTTCAGTCAGTGACCTTTCCCCTGGTCAGCTGTGGCCTGAGACCAGACACTCCTCAGCCATGGCAATGCCAGGTCCCCACCCTGGGCCATTAGAATACCACCTTGGGGAGATCTGTGCTTCTCCACTGGGCCTTGGCACAGAGGGAAGGCCCAAGGCCGTCTTCTCATTTAGTCCGCCTTTCGGCATACGTGCCCTGGGCATCTGCCATTCTTAGGCTCTGGGGAGACACAAGATAAAAAGACTGGGTATCCTTAACCTCTGGCATAAATCTGTACAACTGGAACTGTTGGTTCCTACACCCCCCGGGCCCCCCACACCTAGCTCGCCAGGGGAGTAGTGCACGTCACATCCTTGCTGGCCTTGTCCCCTGAGCTCCGGGGGCAGCTGAGCATGAACACCCTTGGTTCATTGTTGGCTGGTTTTAGCTGCCATAAGTTATTTTTTGCAATGTTTAACCTGCTGTCCTCTCTCCCCCAAACTCTGTTGATCTTTCTTTTCTGTTGCCTAATTGATTTTCATATTGGTTTTATTTTTAGAAAATTGTAACGGCAAGTATATATAAGCATATATACGGTGAAGTCGTTGTTAAAGCAAAGCACTTCTAAAGACTGTGTGCTTGGTTTTGGCCTCCCCACCTTTGGTTTTACTGCGTTTCACAGGACGTGCTAAGGACCGGTGGTGGTCATCTAAATTGTTCCCCATCCCATATGTCGTGGCCTCCAGCCTGGGGCCTGAGCTGGGCTGTCTTGGTCAGTCACACTTGGCTCTGTGACTTGACTTGCCAATGTTAATCTTCCAGAACTAATTATCTGGCCCAGAAATGAGAAGAGCTTGTGGTTATATTCTTGGCAAGGACATTTTGGATGGCCCTTTGCACCGTCCTGTTTGCATGCTCACCAGCCCGCTGCATCCTGCTGTCCCCTTCCCGCGTCCCCCCACCTTGCTCTGCTCCTGGTTTGGTAGCTCTTGTGGGCTTGTCTCCACATTTGGTCGTGACATCACCAAGCTGCTAAAATGTCAGTTGACAACTGGTGGGCTCACTCTTGCTCCCCCTGGATGCCTGTTTGCTCCTTGAGTGGTGAAATGGCCCCAGCAACACGTTTTCCCTAACCCGGGGATGGCTGTTGCTGACGTTTAGTCTTTTCCCATCGTCATTGTTGCCTGAGAGGCAAAACACTTGTTTAGAAGCCATGTCTGCCTTGTTATTATTTACCAAAGAGCATGTGAAAAGTCAGCAGGGAGCTCACTCCCAAACACCCAAGAATTGTCCCTGCCTTGTCAGGTACCCAGTTTGGACCAGGTGGCCAACAGCTGCACTCAGCTTCTTGTCCCGAACCCACGGTAAGGTTGTTCAGCCCCCTCCCTGCTATGCTAACCTTTTTCTAGGAACCAGGTCACACTGGTTGTGGACACAGACCCAGCAGCCCCAGATAAAGAAGCACCCCCAGAGGTCTTACATGCCAGGTCAGAAGTAGCTGGGGGAGGGGCTCCCCCAAAACTGGGTTCTCCAGGATGCCTTGTATTAACTGACGCGACTCTTCTGGGATGCCTGTTTGCTTCCGGTCTGAATTGGAAATCCACATCCTCTCTGCTCTTCTGAGCAAAGATGGAATTAATACAGAAAATACAGACTGATTCCATTGATTCTATTTGGGAAACCCAGGGTTGTTTTGGCTTCCGCAGTTGTAGACGGCTGGCCCAGAGCCTGTGTCTCGAGAGCCTGCTGACGAGCCCTGTGGGCAGAGGCTGGAGAGAACATCAGGGGAGCTGCAGGAACGTGGGGATCTTTCTGGACCATGATGTATAGTTCAGCCTCCTGAGGCCACCCCCCTGAGGTCACCCCTACTGTCTCCCTGTAGGGTTCCCAGCTGAAGAACGTGACATCTCAGGGTTGAAAGAGGCTACTAAGGTTGTCCAGCCCAAGCCCTCAGGTGACACTGGAATTACCCCTGTTGAAAACTGTTGACCAGCCCCCCAAAGTCGTCTTTGGAAAGCTACCTGGGGAGCACATCCTTTCCTAATCCCGTGTCTTCTAGGGGCGTCCTGTGGGTGCTCCTAGGAGCCAAGCACACTGTCAGCTCACTCACGTTCCGTCTCCACCCACCACCAGCCCCCTTCCTGTCCAAGCCTCCTCCGTCCCTTGTGAGGAAGGTGGGGCTGGGGTCTAAGCTGTGTGTCCAAGCGCTGAACCCTCACCAACTCCGAAAGAACCCCCTGCTCAGCTGTAGCCATCTGAGTGGGCCTTTCTAGCGGCCTCACCCCACGTGGTCACCCCAGACCTACAGGAACTCGGCTGGTGTGGGCAACCGGCTGAACACCCTGGCCCAGGACTGACGCGCTCAGTGCTGGCCGCATATCACAATCACCTGGGAGCTTTTGAAATTCCCAGTGTGCCGGCACACCCCGGATGAGTCAGATGAGAGTCTGACCAGATTTTGTTAAAGATTCCCCGGCCGTTTCAGTGTGTGGGCCAAAGTGAGGGCTGGCCTGCCCTTTTCATCAGCTTGACATTTGTAGTTTGGGCAAAGCCATCCTTGGGGTCCTTCAAATTTGTAAGATATTTTGGCAACTTGCGCTGCCCCCCAGTGCTGCCAGGCGCATGCTCCCCTGAAGCAGTCCTCCCGGCCCAGTGGCGTGTGGTGGGATCGGGCGTGTCGCAGGCACACTGAAGGTACATGTAGCTTGGTGTGCTGTGTGCTCTTGCCTTCCTTTCTTGCACGTTGTGCTGTCTTGTCCCTCCATAAATGCTGTCTCCTCCTCCTTTTTGTTTAAACAAGAGAATACCCAGAGTTTGAAGTTCATAGTCCTTGATTTGTCATCGTCCGAAGTTATCAGCTGAAGAAGGGACAGACCCTTGAAAGTCAATTTGGCTGCTAACTTTCACACCCTAAGGAAGGGGGTCCTAATGGTGTGTCAGACTTGGGGTGGGAGAGGAGGGGTAGACAGGAGGGGTGTCTTCCCCGACCAGCAGGCCTCCTTGTTCTCTTGCAGGTCTAACACACAGGTTACAGGCATTTGAAAAGTCTACCTGCAGAGTGCTCTGTCTGGCGCACACTGCCGCGTGCACGCACACACGCAACGCGCACACACGCAACACGCACGCTCCCCCTGGGTGGGCAGGAGTGAAGCCTCCCCGTGCACAGACGTAGCGAGAATGACATGGGGGACAGTGAGAATGCTGGAAAACTAGTTCCTTCATTTGTTAAAGTCTTCAGTTGAAAAACATTATCTGGCCCTATAAGGAGATGTTATTTCTTTTGAGGTGAGATAACAGAAGAGGAAAATAGCAAGTTAGCCTGGGTGTTGGCAGATCTGTCGCAGAGCCCCCATTCTGAGCATCCCAGGTGAAGCGAGGACCCCTTTTAACTCTATCAGAACCTGTTCGCCTGGGGTTCACAGTCACATCGCTGCATTTCAGTTGTTCTCTGATGTGCTCAAACCCCTTATTTTCTGTGAATTTTATGGAATTTCTGCTTGGTCTTGGGAGGTAGCCCTTAATGAGAGAGAGGCTTCAGACTGAGCCCTTCTTCCCCTGTGTCCCCAGGGGAGGGGGCCATCTGAGAAGTGTGCACATGTGTCCCTTGGCCATACAGGAAGCCCTCTTGGAAGCCCCTAACCAGAGAGCTTCATTTCTCTCTCTTGGTTCCCAGGTAGATCAGTTGCTGCAGTAGAGATGGCAACACTGAAGGGAAAAGAAAAGCTGGCACATCCTGATTCTGGTTCAGTTAAATTACTGGCATTAATTTAAAGGTGCCTCCTGGTGTTGGTTAGAGCTTGCTTGCAGCTCCCCTGCATTCTCTCAGACACTTACCAAGCACCGTTAAGTGCCAGACCCCTCCTGGGCCCCGAGGGGAGCGAGGCCAGGTCGCCGCCCTCCTGGGCAGCAGGAGGGCACTGTCATCCGGTCTGCAGCAGAGCCAGCCGTCAAAGGACGTGGAGCCGCTGCAGCTTGGGGAGCTGGTCCTACACTGTTTTTTCTAAAGAGTCTGCAGACCTGAGCTTTCTCTCTTAGGAGAGCAGTCTGAGCGCAGTCTGAGCTGGGGGGCGGACAGTGAGGCTTCTATAGGGAAACCGGCCCCTCTCCTCCTCACAGGGACTCGGTCTGTCCCACTCCTCAGCAGCCCTGCCAAGGAGGCCATCATCGGACACACACCGCCCAGGCGTTTGGTCCCGGGGGAACAGAGCATGGGCCAAGTAGTCTGTGGACTGCAGCAGGCGCCACTGTTTGCCCCGTTGCTAAAGCCATTCCCTTCCCTGGGGTTAGGAGGCCTGCTGCGGGCGGTTAGTTCCTGAGACCCACAGCCCTAACTGGGCACAGTGAATAGTGTCCCCACCCCGAGAGGCAGAGGCGCACTCTGTGCTTCTGTCTCTGGGGGCAGCTGAGGTCTTACCGCACTGTCTTCACTGGATGTCTGTCAGCCAGGAACGTCGTGTCCTTGGATGTGAATTGGAAAGTGGTAGTGTGTCTGTGTCCCTGTCAGTGGCTGCCCCGCCCAGGTCCAGTTCCAGGCAGAGCCACTGGTGTTCCCTCAGGGAGGGAGCAGTGTGTCGCCCAAGGACATTAACCACACGTTTTTTAAAAGGGGGGACTGCTCTCCTGAACCACCGATTCCTTCCCGGTTCATTAATGCCTTTCAATCTTTGATTTCTTAAAGCCAACTGAAAGTGAAAATGTCCCTGTCCCAACTGCTACACCTGGGGTAAGATCAGTGACTAGTCCCCAGGGGCTGGGCCTTTTCCTTGAGTTTATTTGGCCGTGTCGAGTTTTCCACTGGTTTTCTGTGTCCTCCATGATGTCCTCAGAGCAGTGTCTGCGGTGGTCTGCATCCATCATCAGTGTCCAGCACTGCTGGCCAGCGCGGCGTTCTCCTCTAACACAGTAGAACACGTGGACATGCATGTGCTGTGTGGACGCAGTTTCTCAAGCTCTGTGTTGTTAGCATGTAATTCTTCCTTCCATATCATGCTTCTTAAGATAAAAAGGCCCTAGAAACACATCTTCAATTCTTACCTCTGTCACCTTTGCATCTGTTGCTGTTTTTCTGAAAGTGTTGCATGTTCTACTTTCCATTGGGTTTGACCTCTCCATGATAACCCTTCAGAACTCTGAAGAAAGCAATAGAATCTCCATCACCTTTTTCCGTCTTTTCCGAGTGATGCGATTGGTGAAGCTTCTCAGCAGGGGGGAAGGCATCCGGACGCTGCTGTGGACCTTCATTAAGTCCTTTCAGGTAAGAGCCGCGCTGAGGGCTTCTCTGTTTGTCTTTGAAAACCATACATAAGGCAGTGATTGTCCCCTGTCCCAGAGGCCCCAGGCTCCCTCCGCATGATCGCTGTGTGGACCCAGGTCAGTAGAGAACGTGGGATGCTGGAAGGACCCACTTCAGCATTTCTTAAGTCACATAGGGTTGCTTCCTTAAGGGAAAGAGAAAAGAAAGCAGCGAGGACCCATAGCTGAGAGATCTGCAGCATTTCCCAGACTGGGAGACATGTGGCGTCCCTGAGCCTCTCTGTCTTCCCCAGGGTGTCCAGTGGTGACAGTCCCAGCAGACTCCCTGGAAGCCTGACAGCCTTTCTCTGGGACAGCTTCTCCTCGTGGGCTGCAATAGTCCTGTCTGTTGCTTGTGTAGATTCAGATCAGAGACCCTGCACCTGGGCCAGCTCACCATCCCCAGTGTCTGGGTTATCCAGAGCCTGGAAGGATGGGAGCGTTCAGGACATTTGTCACCTGTGATTCTCTAGGCTGGTGCAGCCCAGCTCTAGATGATTCCTGAGTAGAACAAGCTGCTCCTGTACCCTACCCCGGGTATTCTAGTCTTCCGGACTGGATCCACTGGGGAGGAGGTGAGGGGTGGGGATGCAGGTTCTGGTTAAAAGGTGCACCGATGTAGGGAATTTCTGGATATGCACAAACATTAGAAAGGGAATCCTGGCCAGGCGCGGTGGCTCACGCCTATAATCCTAGCACTCTGGGAGGCTGAGACGGGCGGATTGTTTGAGCTCAGGAGTTCAAGACCAGCCTGAGCAAGAGCGAGACCCCGTCTCTACTAAAAATGGAAAGAAATCATATGGACAGCTAAAAATATATATATATATATATAGAGAAAAATTAGCCGGGCATGGTGGTGCATGCCTGTAGTCCCAGCTACTCTGGAGGCTGAGGCAGAAGGATTGCTTGAGCCCAGGAGTTTGAGGTTGCTGTGAGCTAGGCTGATGCCACGGCACTCTAGCCAGGGCAACAGAGTGAGATTCTGTCTCAAAAAAAAAAAAACGGAAAGGGAATCCTACATTTTCTTTTTTGAAATTATTTGACAAGTTTTCATTCAAAAGTAATACAGTAACAAATGACGCTCTCCAGAGGTATGTAAAAAAAAGTTCAGACTTGCCCCTTTCTTACCTCTGGGGTAACAGTGAGCATTTTCCCACAGTGAGTGGGTTTTCAACAAGTAAAGGGGAGAAGGGATGGCATGGGGGTGGGGCAGGTGCAGACACTCAGAGATGAGAAGTCACAAGCACAAGTCCTGCTGGGGAGAAGGGTGGGGGGAAGAGGGTGTGGCTCTGGGGGGCAGGGTGGAGCAGGGCCCCAGAGGGCAAGCCTTAGTCTCTGGGAAGGCACAAAATCCTCCACAGTTGTTATTTATGTAAAATACCGAAGCTTATCAAAGAACTACTATAAAAATACAATGAATTCAGGTGATAGTGTCATCTTTTTAAAGAAATTATTAAACTTCTTAAAAAAGATTTGGTCTACTATACATAAGAAAGGTCACAGAGCAGTGGTCCATGAAAACTGAGCAACTGCCAGCAAAATTCTAAACTTTTGGTAACCTAGGAAGAAAATGCGTAGACGTGTGGTGAGGAAAGGCTGAAACTAACCCTGTGGGACTCTGTTAAACAGTCCCGCTGGGGGGACGGTGCTACTGCACCAGGCCAGGCTGGCAGTCAGAATCCACAGCTGGCACGGGTCCGAAGACGGTGTAGCCGGAAGTCTGTGAGCCACTGACTTTCTGATGAGCTCTCTCAGTTAGGAGGGAAAACGGGTGCTTTAAGCGTGTGTGCCTGGAATTAAGCCTGATGGTCTGGGTACCCCACGCACATGGGCACACTTGTCACATGATAGAAAAGCAGTTGAACATTAGATGCAAGGACTGGGGGCTCTGATCAGATGTATGTACCTGTACTTGGTGTTTCCGAAGAGAGCCCAGGCTTGGCAACCACCCAGCCAACTCTTCTTCCCTGGCCCAGCCCTCCAACTTTATGGTTCTTTCAGGTGTGCATTTTAAGAAGGGTAGTTTGCATTCTGCGGCAACAGCCAGAAAGTGGTTCTTCCCTTCTGGCCTAGTAATTCCACTCCTAAGACTTCATGCTAATTAAATACTTCAACAGAAAGCAAGGTGATTGTCCATGAAGATGTTCCTTTGCGACATTACCTACAATCGACCCCCACCCCAAACATGCCCACAAAAGGAAGTGGAAGCAATCGAAATGTCCAGCATTTTGGGATGGTTTGATCAATTATAATTTCACAAAGGAATCCAATAGTAAACGTAAGAATTATCATGAGAGGGACTTGTCTGTGTTGAAGCTGTTTGGGATCAGGATGCAGCGTTAGTGGCCTTGGGAAGCCCGCCCTGCCTGCAGCGCCATGACACCAGGCGTGCGCGTAGACGGTGCACTCAGGACCGCAGCAGTGTCGGGCTGGGATTTAAAAAGTTCTTCCTCGCTGCGGGTGTCCTTTCCCTGTAATGTGGAAAAGAAGAGAAGCGTGTGGCCCCTCGTGGGTCTTCTGGGCCTGTGCGAGCCGTGGCAAGGCCAGGCAGTGGGCGCTGAGCCAGGTGCACTTTCTCTCCAGGCGCTCCCGTATGTCGCCCTTCTCATAGCCATGCTGTTCTTCATCTACGCGGTCATCGGCATGCAGGTAAGCTCCGCTACCTTCCCTCAGGTGCCCTTTTGCTGGGAAGCCCCAAATCTGTAGCAAGAGTACCCTGGCCAGCGAAGTAGAGAGACAAGGTCGTGATTTTTTTTCCGCCGAATGTCTCTGGTGACGCGATAGTGAGATGACAAAGATGTAGCTTCTTAGGAGTGAGCTCCGCAGGAAAGAGCCAGTGCCGGGAGAGCCCCAGGCTTTAGAGAACCCGGAGAGGTTAGAATGCACAGAGAAAAGCTGTGTTTCTTGGCTCTCTATGCCCCCCAACCTAAGTCTTGGGAGAATCGATGGGTTGAGAAAAGCCACAGTCGATTTTAGCAGCAATAGGCCATAGGAGACCCACGCAGAGGAAACGCCATACTAAAAGAAGTCACAATTGTCAATATGGGTGTTGTATTTTCTGCACTGATGTTACTCAGAAGATATTTAGTGATACAAAAGCCAATTTATATTCTGACAAATTATGCTTTATCAAAACCAACTGAGATTCTCACTTGAAACAAAATACTTCCAGTGGTGAGTAGGACTTAACTGGGGTGGTTACTGCGCTTCAGTAGCTCACCTTTAAAAACAGGCATGAAACCAGGCTCCCCTGGGACCTTGGCCTGGGGCTGAGGGGCTGCGGCCTGCTTCCCAGCTCCTCCTGGGGGTGGGAGTGGGACTGGGCCTCACTGACAGCTGGGCCCTAGCACGAGGTGGGCTAGGGGGACAGTGAGAGGGCGGCTTCCAGGAGGAGAGGGGGTTGGGGAGCAGCAGGGAGCAGGCTCCTTGCAGATCCTGCACCTGCTCAGACGTCATCTTTCAGATAAAGGAGGAATGTGAGTGAGAAAGAGGTGAAGTGATTCCAGGGGCAGAGAAATGGTGGTGCTTATCTTATTTTTTATCCTGAAGACATAGAAGCATTTGCAGGTCTCTAGGAATCTTACCTGGAGTTATGAGACAAAAGTCAATATCCTTGAGCCCTCGTAATTCAGCAGCCCATGGGCTGTGTGCTCTGAAGGGTCTTTTATCACATAGGTTCTCATACAAAGAAGGGACACCTGAGAACTGCAGAACTGTTGCACACACCACCCCAGATTCACCCAGCAGGCATTTGCAGGCATCAGGCACTGCTAGAATGTCAGTCTGCTTCCTCAGTCCCACAAGTAAAACAGATTGCTGCCTTCCCACGGCCCTAAAGGTAAAGCCCACTGGCACCTGTGGCTTGCAGCCCTGCCGTGGGCCCCCACCCTCATCTGCAGCCTGATCTTCTTATCTGTCTGCTCATTGTTCTTGTTCTTTTCATTCCCCAGGACACCCGTGCTGTGTCCCCCTGCTCCTGTGCAGGCGGCTTTCCCTCTGCCTGGAACACTCTTCCCCCTTCTCACCACCTGACTGACTGCTACTTACCCTTCAGTTCTGGGCTTACATGCCCCTTCCCCCAGAGGCTTTCCCTGACCCAGACCCCTAGCCTCGGCCAGATGAGCTTGTTCTGTACTTGCCTGTGTGCTGGACTCTCCCAGCAGCAGCATCTGGGGTTGTCGCTACCTGGTTACCTTTGTGTCTCTCCCCCAGGGTGGGACTCCTTGAATGTGAGGGTGCACCTGTCTGGAGCACCCTGTTCCCAGTGTCTAACTGGGTGCCTGGCACGTGGCTGTGCCCGCAGATCTTTGTTGAATGTATGAAGTGCCGGGTACTGTGAGAAAACCCTAGTGGGTATTGATCAAACCTGAATTAGTTCTAAATTGACATGTGGATTTTTTTGGTATGACAAAATCTATAACATTTTTCCTAAATTCTTTTTTTCTCTCCCTAGATGTTTGGGAAAGTTGCCATGAGAGATAACAACCAGATCAATAGGAACAACAACTTTCAGACGTTTCCCCAGGCGGTGCTGCTGCTCTTCAGGTGACTGAGTGCAGCTCCCAGTGGCACTCGGGGACAGGGGGACGAGTCCCTCTAGCTTCCGGCTCCAGAGGGCCAGAGGACTCAGTTATTAAAGCAGTGTGCCTCTCCCAGTTGATCAGGATGGCTTTTTGTTTTTGTTTTGTATTTTTAGACAGAGATCCTAGCATTTCAGTCACAGGAGTTTTGCTGGATTGTTACTTAATAAAACTGCTGTGATCGTGCAGATGGTGGCTGCCTGAAAGTTTCATCCATTTGGGAGTTGGTAGGGCTGCTTAGGCCTCCAGGAAAATTGCATGTTTATGCATGGAAGCGCACACTTACACACAACCAGGAGAATGGAAATTTAACAGAGACATAGAAGCCTTTTGCACAGCCATTGGGGAATATCCTAATGTGTACAGTTTCAAATTTTGTGGGACTTTTTTTTAACTCTAGTTAATTAACTTTATAAATAAAGCTGCCTCATAGTGAAGAAACTTTCTAGAAATCATGGGAGTATTTCTAATGACGCTAGTGACTTACTAACATGTTTTGAAAGTTAGGTGGTTTCCAACTCTTTGCTTTCAACACAATTGAACAGGGATCTAATGAAGTTGCAAATAATTAATAATTATTTACAAATTATAACATAAATGTTTGAAGTAGAGAAGACACAAAAACAAACATCCATTATGCAAAAAGAATTGCTGTGCTTGCATCACATGATTGTTATAAATCAAAGGGAATTGTAGCAGGACCTCCAGGTACTGAGATAAGTTGCATGTGAAAATAAGGAGGAATTTCAGATTTTCGCTAATTCAAATTGACTTTCCCCCAAATTACTTA
The DNA here is from genome assembly GCF_041146395.1 of Eulemur rufifrons. Lineage (NCBI taxonomy): Eukaryota > Metazoa > Chordata > Mammalia > Primates > Lemuridae > Eulemur > Eulemur rufifrons. Next base: position 158,013,588 of record NC_090989.1, read on the forward strand.
GATTTTGCTCTAATTAAGAAATTTCTCCCCAGAGGTCTAAGCCTTAAATTCCTTCTTCCCCTGCTGAAGCCCTTTCTTTTTCTTAATCTGACAAAGGTGTGCAACAGGTGAGGCCTGGCAAGAGATCATGCTGGCCTGCCTCCCGGGGAAGCTGTGTGACCCTGAGTCGGATTACAGCCCCGGGGAGGAGTATACGTGTGGGAGCAACTTTGCCATCGTCTATTTCATCAGCTTTTACATGCTGTGTGCGTTTCTGGTAAGTGATCAAAATAGCATCCCCTTCAATTTATAGACGCTTGGTGGCCTTTGGGGTTCAGACGGGTGACGTTGCCCTGTCAACTCACTGTGTGTTAGTCGACGTGGGTGAGCCCTGGGGACTGCCCTTGGCCGCTGGAGGTTTTGTTTAATCCGGCGTGTGTCACCACCGTCTCTGCTGTGCACAGGGACGTGGTGCTCACTAGCGGGCTTCCGCAGTTACCAGCCTCCCCAGCTTCTTAGGGCTGTGGGTGCCTTTCTTAAAATTTCAAAGCCACTGCACGTGGTGTTGACTTGAGCATACGCGTTATTATGAAACCGCAGTGTGCTTCAGAAGGCCAGCTAATGCATCTGCCTGCCCTCCCTGGGACTGTACCAAAGCCATCTTGGAAAAGTAGAATCCTATCCTTAAACATTCTCCAAACAGAAAGTTTTTACACCTTCTCTTGTAGACATGAGTTCAAATGTTTTACACTTCATGTAATTAGCGAGCATATACTAGGGTCTAACCCAATCCGTCTAACTGCAGCTGAAGCTGTTTCCTTTTTATTTTCCTTTTCAGATCATCAATCTGTTTGTGGCTGTCATTATGGACAATTTTGATTATCTGACCCGGGACTGGTCTATTCTGGGGCCTCACCATTTAGATGAATTCAAAAGAATATGGTCAGAATATGACCCTGAGGCGAAGTAGGTTGAAAAGGATTCCATCTGGTTTGTGGGGGCTGTTTCTGGAATGTCGGCTGTGATTTGTGTGGGAGGTGGGACGGCCTGCAAGCTCAGGCCGGTGCCGCCCTGGACCTCACGCTGTCCTTTGCCTCCAGGGGAAGGATCAAACACCTGGACGTGGTCACTCTGCTGCGGCGCATCCAGCCTCCACTGGGCTTTGGGAAGTTGTGTCCGCACAGAGTGGCATGCAAGGTGAGCGTCCCATTTGCGTGTCTGACGGCCTCTCTTGCAGGGGCTCACTGCTTCATTCAACAAACGCTTCCTGAGTGACACTTAGCCAAGCTTCTGTCAGGGGCTGGGGGTGAAGAGACGGATGACACGTGGGTCCTGCACTGGAGGAGCTCTCAGATTTGTCACTCTTAGGACACCCTGTCAGGAACAATCAGAAGAGGAAGGGAAATCTGTAATTTGTCATTGAGAGGATGGTTGGGAAGGTGACATTTGAGTCAGGTCCAGAAGGTGACACAGGAGTTTGTCAGAGGCAGGGAGAGCCCAGACGGGGGCAGGAGGATGGACATCACAATGGGGAAGGGTGAGTCGTTCCATCACACTTGGCTGGGACACAAGAGGAAGTGGAGGGAGGCCCAGGCTGAGCCTTCTGTGCCGTGCTGAGTCCTGGGAGAAAGCAACACGCTGGGGAAGAAACATGAACTTCAGGTTTCATTTTAGAAAGTGGACTCAGTTGGTAACAGAGTAGACTGGAGGCAGGGGAGCAGCCAGGAGAGCCAGAACGAGGGCAGCACACGTGGGGCCAGAGAGAAGCAGACACCTTTGAGACCCACCCAGGAATGGGGATGACTAGGTGGCCTGGGTGACAGGAAAGCATATCCCCTAGCTTGGGCTGTGGTGGGTGCAGTGATGTGCACTTCACACGGCCCCTCTGCTGCAGAACTTTGTGGCCACTATTGGAGACAGGGGCCCTTTTCTGGGCACAGGGCTGTGGCCTCTCAGGGCTGGATCCAAATCTCCCACCCATTTGTGCCACGTCCATGCACAGCACACTCTCCGAGAATCCCAGGGGAGATGTCTTTTCCTTCCATAGAGTTCACTGTGAACCGCCTTACCCCCTGTTGTAGCAGCAGAAAAAGATTTCCCTTTTTAAAGAGAAATGCAAGATTTGTCTGTTGAAACTCTGCCGTGTAGAAGTCCGACCAGTCCACACAAGAACTGGTCCCCTTTCCTCACAGATCCGAGGGGATGCTAGGCTCAGGGGGTTGACCACTCCAGAGGGCTAGACCAGCTCTAGACAGAAACCAAGATAACAGAGCAGAGTCTAAAATGTAATATTTCACACTCGCAAAGAAATCCCGAGTCAAACTCACATTCCCTGCCCTGAAAATCCAGAAAAGGCCCCCTGGTGAGTCTTTAGGGTCCTGGCTTCTCCTAAGGCTAGACTCTGGATGTACATACAGAGGTTGACTTTTTCCCCCATAAATTTTCCAGTACCAGCCTCTTTTCTGCTCTCCAAGAACAATATGGGATCCAGTTCATTGAAAGCATCTTGTGGTTGGATTTCCAGACCCTTTTACATAAAGGATCCACGTGTCCTCGAGGCATAGTCATCCATTTTGCTAACCCAAGAACTTGCCGGGAAATGGGAATGAATGGCCAGGGCCCCCAGCCACCTGCTTTGGTCTTGGAGATGACACAGTTGGTAGGAGGACTAGGAATTTAGATGGGATAGGCCACACAAACACAAGGTTTTATAGTCCATCAATAGGGGAGAGAAAAAGAATCTTTCTTTGGGGACATTTAAAAATAAGAAAACTTAAAATCCAAACAGTTAACATTACCATTTGTTTAGTGCTTGCCCTATGCCAGGCACAAAGATCTTTGTGTCCCCTGATCTTCAGTCCTTGCGAGGCCCCTTTGGCTTGGGCATGTCACCTACATTTACAGATTGAGGTGACTGGGGCCCAGAGAGGGAGTCCCTCACCCAAGTCCCCTCCAACTCCCCTTGCTGGTATGAGAGGGACCAGGAGAGGTATAAGAGGCATAGGGAGCAGGGACCCTGCTCTGCAGACCAAACATCAGAGAAGCCACGCAGACCAGACCTGTTCAAAACACTGCATGATGGTCTCATCTGAGAGGGCTCCTCGAAGGACACTCCCAGCTTTGGGAATAGTAACAGACCTGCTGGTTAGAACCGCAGTCCCACAGTCCCAGGCCCTGTGCCCGGCTCACGTGTCTGTTACACCATTTGACCCTCACTACAGCCTTAATAACATGCCTGGAATGGAGGTCTGACCCCAAGACACAGGGAGAGCTGTTTAATGAGAAAAGGAGACAAATGCTTGAACAGTGAGGTTTAATGATTTAAAAACAAATACGACTCAACATCTGAGTGTCAGGATTTACATTTCACGATGAAAACTTTGATCTTTATTACCCGAGAGCCCCCCCAACGGTAGTCAGGGTTCTCCAGAGAAAAAGAACCAACAGGATGGATATGGAGAGAGAGATGTGTGTGTCTCTGTGTATAGATATACAGTATGTGCACACACATACACATACGTAGAGAGATTCATCATGAGGAATTGGCTCACGTGCTCATGGAGGCTGGGAAGTCCCAGGATCTGCCATCCGTGAGCCGGCGCCCAGGAGAACTGCTGGTGTAGTTCAGTCTGAGTCCGGAGGCCTGAGACCCAGGGGAGCCCATGGTGTGATCTCAGTCCTAGGGCAGGAGAAGACGGATGTCCCAGCTCCAGGAGGCAGGCAGAGAGAGGGTTCACCCTTCCTCCGCCTTTGTGTTCCATTTGGGCCCCCAGCAGTTGCGTGAAGCCCACCCACGCTGGGGATGGCAGATCTGCTTTACTCAGTTCAGCCATTCAAACTCTAATCCCGTCCAGAAACATTCTCACAGACACACCCAGGAATAGTGTTAACCACTGGGCATCTTGTGGCCCAGTCGAGTTGACCCATAAAATTAACCATCACATAGGTGCTCCCAAGATGGCTTTGAATTAAATTGAGGGTTGACTAGAAAAGAAGTGAGTGATAAACAGAAAATAAACATCAGGAAGGGATATGGCTATTGTCAGGCATTTGCATTCTAGTAAGAAACTTGTCTTTCTCTTTACAGAGATTAGTTGCCATGAACATGCCTCTCAACAGTGATGGGACGGTCATGTTTAATGCAACTCTCTTTGCTTTGGTTCGAACGGCTCTTAAGATCAAGACGGAAGGTAAGTGTTCCCTGGCAGCAGGACAGGTGGTAGAAGAGGGAAGGGACACCACATCCCACCTTGCCTTCTCCCCTCTGGACCTTTTCTTGGAAAGGGCAGTCCCTGGGGAAGGGACTCGTGTGTGTGTGTGTGTGTGTGTGTGTGTGTGTGTGTGATGGGAATGTCTGTGCTAGGAGGGCGTGCTGTCCCTTGCCTCGCTTGTTCCTTTCTTCCTTGACTCTTCGCTTTGTCCCCGAATGTGTTGAGTCGAGTCGAGTCGAGTCGTACCACTGCTTCCTACCTCCCAGGAGGAACAGGGAGAGTCCCGGGGCAGGAACAGAGCCATCACAAATGAATTCACGCCGGCTGCGCCTTACTAGTTGGGTGAGCTTCAGTGAGGGGTTTCACTGTTCAGAGCTGTCGTTTCTTTCTCTATAAAAGGGAAATAAGTGCGCCAATGTCAGAGAAAGTCCTGAGGGTGAAATGAGGTGAGGTCTGCAGAAGCTCCTCTGCAGCGCCCCGCGCGTAGTCAGCTCTCGGGGTATGCTGGTGGGACTGGCGTCCTCCAGCTGCCAGACCAAACTGGAGCTGTCTTCACGGCCACTGGGCTGAGCCTGGTAGCATAGGCCCTGGAGTGTGGCCACTGGGTCAGTGCCGTGGCAGCGTCGCAGGCGCGGTGGAAGGCAGATTGCAGCTGTGACTGGGAGGTGAGGGAGTAGAGACCCGGAGGGGAGCTGACTCTTTGGGGCGCTTATTGGAGGAGCAGGAAGAGGAGGTAGCAAAGGACACATGCCGAGTCAGCAGACAGGTGATCTCTCACAACCCCGGAGCTCAGGGTGAACCTATTCAGCAAAGCCAGCCTCTTCCAGCCTAACACATGCTCCTTGTGCCATGCGCGTATGTACCCAGCCCCAGGCCAGCCTCGCTAGGGGTTCCAGAAGGCAGGATGGTCTCATGTGCCAATGTGTGAGTTGAGAAGACAAGTGCACGTGGCTGCATCTTCCAGGATGGAGTAGAACTGGGCACAGACAGTGGAGGAGGAGAGGCAGTCGGGGCTGGAGGCAGTGAGAAAGGAGGAGATCTTGGCTGTGGGAGGGCAGGACGGGATCCGAGTGCGACAGGCCTTGAATTCCTGGTGAAATGTGGTGTTTCTCGTGGTGGAGGGCTTGATTGCTGTAGCTGGATACCGGATGTGTGTGTGGCCCTGACAGGTAGAGCCCCGTGGGGGGCAGCCCCGTCAGACGGCAGTGCGTCCACTCAGGTCAGGCTGGGCCGAGGTGGCCGTGGTGTGGACACAGGATGAGCTGGACACAGAAACAAAGCTGGCTTTTCCCCTTTTGTGTTTTGGATCCAGGGAACCTGGAACAAGCTAATGAAGAACTCCGGGCTGTGATAAAGAAAATCTGGAAGAAAACCAGCATGAAACTGCTCGACCAAGTTGTCCCTCCAGCTGGTGGTCAGTGTAATCTATTTCCTAAGTAGTTCTTGGCCAATGCGTTGATTTTCATGGTAGCCTCTCCAGAAAGCCCAGAGAGTGTTTGCAGAATGCTTTACGTATCAGAGCATCGAGGCCAACAGCTCAAGAAAGCCCTTTGGCCCTTTGCTGTAATTGTTTGGGACAATGTGAAGACCAGTCTAGAGGAAGGAGGGACTTCAGTGGGAAGGAAACCAAGACCCACGTGGCTTGAGCAGGGGTTTTCTTATTGGTGGAGGAATGAATGTTACAGAACAAGATTGCTGTCTCAAAATGAAAAACCTATTTTTTTGGTCCAAAATGAAATATTCAAAATTAGTTTCCAATTACCCTTCAACATACTGTTGAAAACTTCTCACGAAAAATAGATAGCTTTCAGGAAATGGTATTTTTGAAATGTTCTTATCAAGACTGAATTTACTACCATAATTACCAAAATGTCCTTTTAACTAGAAGTGAGAGCAGACACAGAACTAACTGGCATGCTTATTTCCTTTTGTTATTTATCACAACATAACTAACTAAACTTTTTCAAATTTTATATATATATAAAATATCTATATATATATAAAAATATATACAGTATATTTATACACATACTGTTTTTCCATTTTTGTTGAAACACACACGGTCTTAGACGTGGAGGTGGTGGTTCTTGACTGTTGTTTCCAAGTTTTAAAGGTGCAGGATCTGTTCCCCCGGTGCCACCACACCAGAACACTAGTGTCCTTGGCCCTGGGCAAGTGATGAGCCTTGGGCGTGTTTTGTGACCAGCTGACTTTTATAGTGTCGCTGCCCCTGCAGCTTTCGAGATGGGTCTGGCTCCGGTCTGGAAGCCGACTGCGGGACTCGGGCCAGGACGGTGGCCAAGGCCTCTCCCTCTGAGAAGGTGACAAGCTCTGGCTCTTTGGGCCCAGAGAGGACAGCATGCCAGCCAGCTCTGCTGCTCAGCATGAAGCGCAAAGCAGTATGAGCTTTTGTCGCTGAAGGGAGCCCCCATAGCTGGCCCGGCCACTGGCCCAAAGCTGGGGGAGATGGCCCAGAAGGAAATGATAAAAGGAAAACAAAACACAGCAAAACTCCCACGTGGAGAGCCCTGGCTCCCCCCAGGAGAACCGATACTGCACACTTAAAACGACTCTTTGGTTTTCGTTCTTTTCCTTTCAGCTGCACATCCAAGTGCTCGCATGGCTTAGTTGAACTGCTTTTTAAAAACTGTTGTAACAATGTGCTTGAGCTTTTTCTGCAGCCTCCATTCCTTTCAACTCTTAGTCTTTCAGAATATTCTGAAGCAATTCTGTTTTAGGGTGGTGGCATGGAATCAGAGTTATCTCTTGCCAACTGTATTCCCCTACGATGTTTCTTGAAACACAGATGCATGCTTCAGAATAGCAGGCTGTGCCTGTCTAGTAAACCTTCCTCCCTCCTGCGAGCCGGGGGCGCCGCCCCCCTCGCCCCACCTCACATCTCTCTTGGAACGCCACCCCCATCACTGCCCGCCTGGCTCCCACGTCAGCGCCGTCCTCGCGAGACGCACGTGGAGAGTGCCAGTCACGTTATTGTGACACTTCATTTCTTTCCACTTTATCAGAAGAAAAGTCCAGAATTTGTCTCACCATCTAGGCACCTTTCCTTTGAAAAGCTGATCAACTAACTGTTAGCTCTGCTAGACTTCTACTAAAGGCTAAATATTCCTCCACTTTCTTGGTCTAGTAATGGGACCTGGCTTTTCCTCCGTATCTCTTAAAATGCATTGGGGTTTAGGATGACAAGTGTTAATCTATTCCACGATGGCAGCGAGAGGCACTGTGAAACCTGAGAAGAGGGAAGAGGGCTTAGGAGGAGATGGAACGCTCCAGAAGCCCCATGCCAGTGCACACTTTGTGCTTAGTATGGTCACGGCCCATCCAGGGTGAATCTCACAGAAGCACTGTTGCCACTGAGGAAGATCAAAGGACAGTGACAGTCAGGCTTTGGTGACAGCCTCTGGAACGCTTGCTGGGCTGGGTTCTAGTGTCTGTATTCATCACTTGTCTATTTGTTTTTCTTCTTTTTTCTTCCATACACTAGTGGTTCCCACCCTTTCCTGCATCATGGCACACTTAGGAAATGATACTATTTAGCTGCTCCTCTGGACAAAGAGAGGGGCAGCTCCAGAGGCAGAGGGCCTTGGTGTCCCCACACTGCCACCTGGTCGAACGGCAGCAGACTGCGCAAGGCCAGCTTCTGCCGCTGGGCACCTGAGACTGGCAGGTGGGACGTGTTCAGGGAGCCCCTCATCCCTGTGACAGGGTAGAGGGAGGCTTGTCTTAGGAGCCTTTGCTGGCACGACATGAGACATCGTCGCCCGGCTCACTGTGAGCTTGACAGGGCAATAGGATGAGCTGTGGCCATGCATTGGGTCTGGCCGCTTTCTCTGCGGCCAGGGTCAGCTGCAGGACCCCCGGCCTTCAGGACTGAGCCCCTCACCTCTGCATCTTGGCTCTGGTTCTCACCTCCACTCCTTAGATTTTCTGCCATTTCACGAATCCTTCACCTCTCTCTTCCCCAAAGTCTCTCCTGGCCTGTGGCCCTTCATTCCTTGACCCGGATCTTTCGCTCCTTTGTTCTGAAGAGCACACTGAGCTGACTGCCTCTCTTTCTCTACAGTCCCGAGCCCAGACGGCCTCACCGCATTCATTCCTGCTCTTCCTTTTCTATCCTCCCGTAGCTCTGACTTTCTTGTTCTTGAGAACCCTTCCTTGGGCCCAGTCTCCTAGTTAGCTCAGCATCTCAGTGGAAAAGATCAAGTAACCCTAGAATCCTCCCCCTGGGTGGGCCTGGCCCTGCTCTGGGGGCTGAAAAGAGATACAGGTCAGGCCTGCACTTGCGGGAAGCATCCTGGTGTGGAATGAGGTGTGGCCCTTCTGCAGACAGAGCCAGTGTTTTTTCTGGGGCCCCTCCATAGAAGACTCAGAACCCTGGACTACAGAGGACCCTGTGGCAGGGGAGACCTCCAGAGAATCTCCCCGGACTCCCTGGATGTGCTAGCCGGGCAAAGTCCGTCCACTCCCTGTGTTGAGCCCAGGAAAGGGATAGACTGGTACTGTGGGAGAGGCAGCTCTAAAGAAGCCGGTGGCCAGTGTGGCTGGAGCTGGGCCGTCTCCAGAGAGGTGGTTTGGAGGAGGAGAGGACCCAGGAGCAGGAGCAGGAGCCCACCACCCTGGGCGAGTCCGGGTGAGGGCAGGAGGGTGGGCAGAGCCGCCATGTCAGAGAGAGTTGTAAGAGGCCCTGAGACCCTCACGGAATTCCTCTGACACAGGGCTTAACGCCGTGGATGCCCGGTAGTAGGGGCTAGCTGGACTGATGTTCTGCACCCTGAGCAAGAGGACGGGCTGGGGGCACAGCAGCGGTGAGGTGTCAAGACCTGAGTGACCTCTGCCCACCTTTGCTTTCCTGCCTGTGAACGGTGCGTCATCAGACCAGTCAGACAAGCCCGGGTCCAGCTGGGCTGGGTGTTTTTATGTGGGGGGCCCCTCCCTCACTCCAGGACTTGCCTGGCTCGGGTCAGAAGGAATATGATGCTTCCCGATGCCGGAGCACCCCGAGGCAGCATCTCACACGGTAGCGCCAAGCAGTTCTCACAGGCAGGGCTGGAGAGGTGGCCCGGAGGGGCCCAGCAGTCTCCAGGTGGGGACCACGGGAGGTCGGCGGCACCTCCCACACGGGCGCTAAATGAAGCCCACCCAGGATGCATTAGTGAAGATGGTGGGTCCCAGTGTCATGCCCTGGGATCCAGGTCGGGAGATGCCACTGGCAGGCTATAAAGTAACAGGGACAGATGGGTCCCCATGTGCAAGTGCCCAGCATCTAGGACAACCCCAGCCAAGGTGCTGAATGCTTTCCGAGCCTCTTGTGCGACTCTCACAGCTCCTCTGAGAGACTATCTCCATTCTACAGATGAGACACTGGCTTGGAGAGGTTGAGCCCCTTGTCCCAGATCAGCATGTAACTCTTGTATGGTGGCTTGGCCAAAGGCCAGCTGTTCTGAAGCCTGGGGACGGCAGCCGTTCCTCCTCCTAGCCCCCAGCCTGGCCCAGGTGGGGTGGCCTGCTGAGGTGGCCGTAAGCTTCCCCCACCCCGGGAGACCTCAGCACCCAGCAGATCTGGTGGCAAGCACCCTTGGGAGACCCGTGGGCACATTTACATGTCCAAGGTGGTTTACCATGAGACAGCCAGAGCCTCTATTCTGCCTCATGCATCACCTTTAAAGGCATCAGCAGAGTTCTGATTCCCCAACGATACGTGTTGGAGATTGTTTCTGAAGCAGAAATAAGCCCAGCTCAACTCTGAGGTTGGTTGGAGCTGTCGCTGCAGTGCAGAAAATGAGCAGTTCAGAATTACAAACCAAGAAATGGTTACGGAGCTTATTGGCAGAGCACTGGGGGTGGGGGAGACGTGAAAATCTGGACTCGCAGTTACTTTTTGGAACCTTTCTCTCCTTCTGAGCTTGTATGTCACCTTTCTAGGTCTCTATCTTGAGACGTCGGGATTTGGATGCTTAATTGCCCTTGATAAGTTGGTGGTAGTTACACATGCAAATCCCTATGCACAGGGGTGAAAATGTGGCCCGTGAAGCCGTTTTTTGTTTTGTAATTTTTATTTTAAGTAAATAACCAAGATGGCATTTCATAGTGTTACTAATACGCTGCTCTATTAAACTCATGACAGATATATTATTTTCTGCAACTCTGAGTATCAGTGCATTTGACTGACTCTAATTTTGAGCCTTAAATGCTTTGCAAAACCTTGCTTTTTGCTAGACTGAGACTCCCATGCTGTAGGCTGAGAGCCCGGTGCCTTGTGCCCCGCCCCACCCCGCCCCTGCCCCAGCCAGAAGCGAGTGTTTAGGCTCTTGGTCCAAATGTGCTGATTCGGGAGAGCTCTGTCTGGTCTCTCCGTTTAGATGATGAGGTAACCGTGGGGAAGTTCTATGCCACTTTCCTGATACAGGACTACTTTAGGAAATTCAAGAAACGGAAAGAACAAGGACTGGTGGGAAAGTACCCTGCGAAGAACACCACAATTGCCCTACAGGTGAATTGTCATCTTGTTTTGTTTTCTCTTTTCACTAACGATTTTGTAAGCTTATTTGAAATACTAGAGAGCTGCCTATTCATGGTTGAGCAGTACCACAAGGATTTTGTTTAAACTGAGATACTGCACCCTCCCCCAAATGTGGACTGGCCGTTTCTGGGCCACAAGGTAAGTGCTTCCCTCCCCCTGCCTCCTCCGTGGAGCCCTGCACCTGCCGCCACCCACACGGCAGGGTCGTGGGACCGAGGAGAAAGGGCACTGCCCTCGCACCCCGGCCCCTCCAGACTCCTCCAGGCACTGTCCTCCCAGCAGGCACCCACTTTCCCCACAGCCCTGGGCTCAGGGTTCTGGCTGCCCAGTGAATGAACAGCTTTCCATCTGAACGCAAGTGCTTTGTTTTGTTTCTGTTTGTTTCTTACCCCACTGCTTGTTGGTTTTTGGTCCATTCCAGTAACATCCATCACCTCCTAGTTTGTACTGTGTGTGTGTGTGTGTGTGTGTGTGTGTGTGTGGTACGTCTGTCTCTCCGTGTGTTGTCTCCTGGTGGCCGGGGGGCCTGCTGTGCACATGCTGCGCTCTCAAGCCCCCGCCAGCCCCTGGGCCCTACCCTCCTCCACCCCGGCCCCGCCCCAGGCTCCTAGAGTGTGGATGTGGCTTTCAGGAACCTCTGGTAGGGTTCCGTGCACGTGAGGGACATAGAATCCTAGGAAAGCCCAAAGCTCTGGGTTGGGAAGCAGGTGTGTGGAGGGGAAAGGCAGTCACGAAGATGCTAAGGACAGGGACAAGGGAACCAGAGAGGTCGGCAAGCTATCAGCAACAGCTGTCCAGATTGGTCAGAAGCCCTGTCATCTTTTGCTACCCAGAATGCTCTAAGTCCATCGTGGATAAAATAAAGTATTGTTTCTGTCCCCTAAAATTACTTTATGTCTCTGTTACCACCACATGTCTTAAATTTGGCCTTGTAGATATTGATAAGTTTTAATGTAGAACAGTCCTTCACTTTCCCAGGGAAAAATGCTCAGCATTGTTTTGTGTTCAAAGCAATGGTAACTACTGAAGTGAAGTCTCGTCTCTGATCTTGCTGAGAGAGAGAACGTGACCATGAACGGCAGTGGATGAGTGACCGAGGAATGTGGGGATATGGTGTGTGGATATGGCGGGTTAGCAGATGGCCCTGTGTGACAGTGACCTGCTGATTCATGGTGAAATCCTCAGCTCTGCCCGGACAGCTGCAGGGGCTGGGGGAAGAGGCAAACAGGTTGGCAGGTGAACGCTGAATCCCAGTGAAGACAATCTCTGATGTTTCTTTCTCTGATCACACGTCCTAAAGGTAGCTCAGTGAATCACCTGCTCGGTCAGCCGGCTCATTGCCATCTCAGGTTGTAGGATTTACAAGTTCGGCTCTCTTATTTCCGGCTGATTCTGTTTGCAAAAGTGACAGCCCCCTTCTGGATTGCAGTTCACTGCTAGCCGTAGACAAAGCAAACGGAAAAGATGTGTTTGCAGATTTGAATGGGTCTCTGGTCCATACATCCTGAGGGCAGCGTGGCCCAATTGGATGTGAGCAGGGGGAGTGATTAACATGTTTCTGAGGCCTCTTCCTTAAAGTAGCCCTCTGCCCGGAGGGTCAGGCTGGCCAGATTTCCAGGTTCCGTGGTGCCCTCCTTGTAGGAAACTGCTTCTGTTCTAGCAGCCTAGTTGGGGTCAGACCTGATGACTTTTCTGGAGGGGGAAACATAGTCTTTCATCGGTGGCTTATGCTGTGATATACAGTAATGCAGTTAGCCCTGTGGTAGGACTGTTACAATTCTCTGTGGGAGGCATGCACGAAGACCACTTGGATGCAGGGTTGTTGATACCTCTCCTGGACCCCCGAGACTTCCCAATTAGATGGCTTCAGTGTTTGTTCTGGTGGCTGGATATAGCGTTTTGATGTTTTAAACTGTGTAAAAACAACACACGGCTGAGTAACTACCATATTTCATGTATGGGGTTTACGGAGTCTTAAGTTGAAAGGTCAAATGGTGCTAATACTACATCTATAGTTTGTGGGTTGAAAGACTATCACATTGTGTTAAAATAATGTTGAGGGGCTTTTCTCTCCTGAATATTTCTCATTGTTTACAGAGTTTCATTTTCGCAGTAAAATTCTCATATTTCCAGTTAGATGATATCAACACATTTTCACATGATTCCGTTGGGAGTTGAGGCAATGGCCATAGTTTATGTTGAGCACACATCCTAGGAAATTAAGCGGTATTCATAATCTCGGCAGTTAAATTCGAAAATGCATTTTATTCTGAAACAAACAATAAAAATAGAAAATTTTTATCTCCTTGAAGGATAATTCTAATTACATTTTTGGCTTCCTCTGTTATAGAAATGGCTTTAAGTGTGATTTGTTACTCTGTTTAATTAGGGTGAGGAGAGTTCATGATGAAATATTACGTGACGATGTAGCAGTTAGGAAAATGGTGCCACCAACGTAACTAGGACAAGGACACACATCCTCGGGAAGCCACTGAGAGTGGGCACAGCCTGCTGAGAAAGGGGGGCAACTGGCTTCCTCCCGTGACAGGTGCCACGCGGCTCACAGACTTACTGCTGTGGAAGGTGGGGCGTGGCCGTCGCAGTGTGAGCGCAGACGTGGAGACGTGGGCATGTGTGTGCTTGTGCCGCGTAGAGTGCAGTCTGTCTGAGCGGCTTTCAGAGCTGGCCCCGTCCTCTGCGCCCCCACCCATGGAGTGGTTTTCCAGGGCACACAGATGCACTGTGGCTTTGAACCCTGTGGGCTCCGTCTGACCTCCCTGTGTTCGGGCCAGCCGCAGTGTTGCCTTCCACCTGAAGGGGATGGCCAAGGAGCTCCTGGCTCCGTGTGTGGGGAGCAGCTTGGCACCCGCTGGCCTCTGTGGTCTGAATGAGTGTGCGGTTCCATCCATTCATCCATCTTCACCATTAAAACCAACCTTCTCTGCAGCCCCTCTCCAGAGGGAGCCGGAGAGAAGCTGCATCAGGCCTCTTTTAGTTTCCCCCACTCATCCGCGACGCGCCATACCCACTTTAGTTTGACTCAGCATTCGCTCTCCATCCATTGTTGCTGCATCCGAGTGACCTGCAAGTTTCCACGAGGGGCAAATAAATGAAGGAGCACAGCCCTGCGGCCGTGAAAACTCTCAGTCCCCTTCCCAGCAAATAGCAATGTACGGCGAACGTCCCATCGTATCTTCTAGATGAGGACTTCTGTGCAGGCTACAGGCACCAATTAGTCCAGTTTTTCACAGATAAGAAAAAGAAAAGATCCCAAAGTGGGAAAAGTTTTGTTCATTTCTCTTACTTTCAACATTCAAGGATCTCCTTTCTGCAAAAGACATGCACTCTGGTGGAATCTGAGGAAACTCTGTCCCCCACCCATCCCGGCCGGGAGCCCGCCCATCTCAATGATGGGGCAGCTTCAGAGAGAGAGTCATTTTGACCCGTTTGGAATGTTGGTTTAAGGAGGAGACCTATTTCTAGCTATGAAGAATTAGGTTGTCAGGTTGAATGATTTTGATGCCTATGCCCTGGCCACCAGCTGGCGAGGCAGGTGGTCGAGGGGAGATGGGGGAGGCATACAGGACGAGGGTGACTGTGAGCTCCTGCTGTGCCTTGATTTGGCGTCTCCGGGAGGCTCAGTACACAATGACAAAGGAAAAGGCCACCCTTCACAGAGGTTGAACCGGTGGAGGATCAAACACCTGTTATCTTGTCACCTTCGTCTAAAAAGTAGTAAAAAGTTTTTTTGAAAGCATGATTCCACCTGAAGCCATAAAAAGGCTTTTTAAAAAAATTCTTTCCTTTTTTAATCTAAGAGGAGAACAGATGCTAACAGATGAGATTTCACTGGTTGATTCATTTGTTTCAGATGCTTGAACGGATGCTTTAGAATTTTCTGCCTGAGCTACGGCACCAAGCTGGTTAGTCGGAAGGCGTGTGTGGCTAAGCAGGCCTTGAAAGGGAAAAGTCTCAAGTGGGCTTATTTCTACTGAAACAGCATTTCGGGAGAAATGCAGGAAAAAGCAAACCCAAGGCCCTGGGGAGACCCCTTCCAAGCAAAGCACTCCTCCTCCGGAAGGTGGAAGCGGGGCCGTGGCTCATCTGCGGAGCCAGGGCTGCCTGTCGCGGACATTGCTCACAGTGGCTCTTTTTCATGAAAGGGAACATACGAGGCTTAACAGTTTTCCCTTCCAAGCAGAGACTCAGAGAAAGGGAAAGAGTGAGAGAGAGAAAAGGAGGGGGGCAGCCGCCCCACAGAGAAACGAAATGAACACAACTTCCTGATGCTGGCCAGTTTAAAAAAAAAAATTAATAATAAAAAGATTAAGCAGACCTGCCTAAGGTGGGCAGCTGACTCCGTTCCAAAGTCCTGCATCCCTAGTTTGCCCGAACTCCCAAAGACTGGCAGGCCCCTCGGCGCTGAGCTGACAGAGTTCCTTTTATGTGCCGGTCCGCCGTGACCTCCTGACCGTCCGGCCCTGCTCTCTGCAGTACCCAGCCCAGAATGCAGTGAGAAGCGGACAGGCCAGGAAGCTCAGACACTCCCATTGAAACTAACACATACACCTGCATGCCAAAACCAGTCCAGGCAACACCTCAGGTTCCATCTTAACGTGTCCACGGGAAATATCACCACACCCAAACCTCATCTAACATTGTCCGTCTTTAATTCGTGCTCAGAGCCAGTCTGGGGATGCCTCTTTGGAAGCAGTGTGGTCTAGTTTCAAGGACACCAGGAGTCAGGGAACCTGGGTTCTAGTCCCAGCTTCAGCGTTCACTTGTTGCGTGACCTTGGGCAAGACACCTAACCTCTCTGTGCCTCAGTTTCCCCATCTGTAAAATGGGGGTAATAATGTCGACCTACCTCACAGGGCTGTTGTGAGGAATAGCTAAGTGATTGTAAAGCACTTTGAACGTATAATTGCTTATTATTAAGACTACAACAATAATAATATCGTATGCCTGTTTACTACCAGAACTTTAAGAAATTCTTGTTTTCCTTTGATCTCTTTTCTGTTCTGTACTGTAGTGATCCCCTGAGAAAGAGAATTCTCCCCTTGTTAAGACATCTAGGCAATGCATAACAGATGTAAACAGAGGTGGTCTACAGGTTGCATTTTCACATCTTAAGAACAGCAGATTTTGCCCAAAAAGTTGGTTGGTGAGAGCATCTGATCTCAGGTTCTCAGCCAAGTCCAAGCGGTGATTGTGGAGTCTGTACATCCGAGGCTGAGCCCAAGACACCTATGGTGTCCAACTGTGGTTTTAAAATCAATATTCAAAAGTATCCTTAGTTTCGAGGACATGGAGAAGAGTCCAAAAAATTGAAGTTTCTGAACTGTGTAGAGAAAAGAAGGGGTGATGGGCCCTTTCGCCTGCCCCGGTGTGTGCAGACTGGAGGCTGTGTGTGTGCCCGTACAGGTGTGCGCACACGTGGGGGCGAGAGACGGGGAGGAGAGAGCGGCAGACGCTGGGCCAGCCCGGTTCCTGGTAGAAGAGGATGCTCTTCCAAGCATCCTGGGAGTGCAGGAGTCCCAGAGGCCATGCAGAGGGCAGGAGCAGTGTGGCCAGTGGGCAGCACGCTTCCTGCAGGCTTGTCCTAGGCATGACTGGCAGGGGCTCCCCTGCCTCGGGCTCTTTTCTAGTGAGGTTTTTTGTGCCTGTGACATTTGCCCTTTGGCTGCAGTGACTCCCCGTACCTGCCTGGACTTACATGGGCCTCCTGGCCTCACCGTGGAGCTGGGCCTGGCTCCCAACCCTGTCCCACGTGCGTAAGTGTGCAGACTGCAGTAAGTTGAGGAGCTCACGTGGGTGTTGTGGAGTCTCTTAGCAGAGTCTGTAGAGCCCGACAGCAGGTTTGGCTGCTTCACACAGCACCGCGTGTGGTGACGTGGGTGTGCGGTTGGCAGCTGGCCGGCACACTCCAGTGTGGCTGGGCCACTTGGGAAGATGTTGAAGCACATCTGTACCTGGTATCAGCAGCTGTTGCCCCAGCACCTTGCATCCCCCCAGCCCACCCCTTCTCCCAGACTCCTCTGTGATCCAGCAACTACAGAGCTGACGCCTGGCAGAGTGGGGGCCGCTGGGACCCTGCTCTGGCCCGAAGGCCCACTTCTGCTCTGCTCGGGCAGTGCCTGCGATGTGTTAATTTACAAGAATTTATTAAGAATTTGAAGTATCATCCCTGAAGGGGAAGCAGGTCGGCCCTGTGGGCACAGGTGAGGAGCTGACCCACCCTCAGATAAACAATCCCCCTCTCTGTCTCTGGGCCACCCCAATGTTGAGTTTATTCAGTGCTGAAGGAAAGTATATGTTCCCCGTCTGTGTCACCCCATCTCAGAGGGCCAGTGTGACCAACTGTCTTCTAGATCCAAGTCTCCACACAAGCCTTGGCAGGAAGGCCCCAAGCCATTCAAGTGGGCGGTGTTTCTTCTACATGCCTTTCTCTACACGCCTTCCAAATAAGTAAAAACTGGAAACTGACAGCTTTCTAGAGAGGACTCGGGAATGGTCTGAATGAAACGAGAACCCTGCGTGTCTGGGCTGGGCTGTTGCTAAGGAGCAGCCTGGCTGTGGTTGGCAGCCGGGGCTGGCCTAGGACAGGCAGCCAGGAACCGCGAGGGCCACCTCCAGCTCTGACTCCACGGGGAAAGGGGCGGCTTCCTGAAGCTGGCTCCACAGCCAGACTACAGACACCTCTGTCGTTTCTCTGAAAGTCTTGGCAGAAGAGCGTAGCTTCCAGTTAGGGAAAGTTGTGGGACACTTACTCAAGCTTGTTATTTAGAATCTGCACAGACACACACAGCACACTCGGCACCCAGCGCCAGAATCCACGGGGCTAACCGCTGAAGCTCCTGGGCAGAGGGTGGGATGTGGGCCAGTGCACACCGGAGGGGCCAAGGTAAGATTGGGGACACTCTTCTCAGACAGCTCACAGTGTGGGACAACCCAACTGAAAATTAAATTAACACGCAGGATCACTGGGTGCTGCATTCTGTGCTCTTTCTGAAAGTGAGGAGATCTCTGCTCTCTGAGGACAGTAATTATTATGTTCAAAAGTCTTTGAGAAGACAGAATTACTGAACAGAAGTTAAGGCGTTATATTCTGTAGCAGTAAGAGGTCTTAATTGTTGCAGCATGTTATTTGATAATATGCACCTAATATCCCTCAATAGCCCAAACTCACCATGGTCTAGTCATCCATAGCAAGGAGCTTGCTGAAACTTGCCAGTGGTTCCGGGGTGGGTGGGTACCCGGTGAGTTTGTTCTTGGCACCTCTTAGACCTGAGAGAGGTGCTGTTTGGAGCAGTGGGAGGGCACGTCACTCTACGGCACAGTGAAGGCAAGCCTCTAAGAAGCCAAAGGCTGTCTCAGAGGAGGCAGATGAAGGATATTCCTTCCAAAAGCGGAGAAAGGCCGGCAGAATCCCGGGAGTCCTGGGTGGGCGAAGAGCCTGGTGCCTGGGGGAGAGGTTGTGGTGCCTGCCAGGTGGATTGGCCAGCAGTTCTCAAACTTTTTGATCTTAGGACCCTTTTATACTCCTAAAAATTACTGAGGACCCTTATATGTCAATATTTACTGTATTAGAAATTAAAACTGAATATTTTTAAAACCCAAGAATATGCAAGCACAATGACACCAGGGTGATGACATCATCACACGTCATGTAGCCTTTGAAAAACCTCACTGTGCTCTCATGAGAGAATGAGAGTGTACAAGGCAAAGGACATCCTAGTATTATGCAAATCATAGTGACCTCATGGACCCCTGAAGGTGTCTCGGGATGCCCCAGGGTTCCTGGAGCACACCTTGAGAACCGCTGCTCTAGGGGAATGATCCAAAGTCCCTCTTTCAAAGGCAGAAGGTGCTGGAGCCTTTCAATGCTTTCCCTTGTTAAAGAGACTCCTGCGTAGTGGCACTGCCCCTAACTGGAGCCCTTCTCTCCCCCTCCCCAGTCCCTTCCCAGTCTCACCCACTCACCGAGACATGGAGCTGCCTGTGTCCCCGTGTGTCTAGCGAAGTTCAGGCTGACTGAGAGCAGCGTGGCGTGGCTGGTCTGGAGGAACCATGGTCTGAATCAGTGCACATAGAAAAATCAGCTCCTCCAGGTGACACAAATGAGACTAAGGATGTATGCCAAACAGAGGATCGGTTTCAGGGACAACTTGTGATTGTTTGTCATTTCCATGATATATCTTAGTGCTATAAGACCTCTGCTAGGTTAGTGAAGAGGTTAACCTTGATTAGTGGCATCCCACAGTCGTGACTGTAGGTGAGTAAGTGTGTCATTAAGACTCCAGCACTCTGTGCAGGTAGATGCCATGACTGTCTTGGTGGTGGTCAAGGTGGGAGTTTGGGAAAGGTGGGACCAGCATAGTGTCATGGGAAGAACAGACTTAGGGATCAAGAGCCTTTGACTAGTTTGGGATTTAACCAAATGGGAATAATCTAGGCTCTCCTCTCCTCCCAGGATCTGGTGGAATACAAGTATGTGAGCCCACAATGAAAGGGATAAACATGCTATTATATCAGAATAGAAGTAGTGATTTGTAGCTTCTGCTGAGCCTAAATTTTACATAATGCTCTATTATTAGGAAACTGGCAAGAATTTCTCTGATTCTGGTGTTCAAATTGCAACCAAGGTGGAACTCAAACAGCTCTCTCAGACTGTTTGCAAGAAAGGCCAGAGGTTACTTTAGGTAATTTTTTTAAAAAGTTTCCCTTATCTTTCATAGTGATGGCAGCAAACTTGATTTCTATAGCTCAGTGCAAACCCCTAGGATGACTTGTGGGGGCAACGTTACCACTGACTTTTCAGTGAGGGTGGGAATCACTGTGGCTGACTAAGGGAGTGTCGTGCCCACGATTCCAGCCCTTTATATCTGACACAAGGACTGTTCACAATGGACACAAAGGCCACCATCACATTTTCCCTGGAGGAAAGCAGTGACAAAATAAGGGGTGTGCCCATGTGTGATGTGCTGCGGAGGAGGTGGAGGACAGCTTGCAGATGAGCAGGTTTATTGTATAAGAACTTAATCTCCTGCTCTGTCTTCTAATGGAGCTAGTCTAAAACTGTCCCTGTTGATTGGGCATGGGCTGAATCCTGCTAAAGGGTTAACCGAAACTTGTCACGGGCTAGATGACTGTGTGCAGGGCCAGTGTGGGCTGAGTGAAGCCTGCCTGTGATGGGGAGCAGGCTCTGCCAGGGTGGGATTCTTTGGGTGGAGTCCGAAAGCCTGGCACTCGCCCCTGAAGATGAATGGCCTGGCCCAGTCCCGGCTGGAGGCTCGCATCTCTTATCTCCACTGCTACAGTGTAGGTGCGGGGCGGGGCTCCGGGCACTTGTGCATGCTTGCTGGGGCGCTGTGAGAGCTGGCAGACGGCTGGTGTGTCTGATGGAGCTAGCTTAGGGAGACAGGCAGCAAAAGCATTTCAAATGTATCCAGGTGGGAGAAACTTAACCCTAAAAGTGGGCAAGAGAAAGGAAGGTCAATGGATGTTCATATATGATGTCAAAATATAATTTTATGCTATTGCTTCAGAAATGTTTAGAGAGATTTTAGGTTTTTTTTTTTTTTTTTGGTGACTTAATCGTTCAATAGAGTAAATATCTATAAAATTCCAACTAAATGGTGTCTAAAATCTAAAGCAGCAGTCTACAGGCAAAGCGCCAACATTTCTTTTTTAAAGAAATATTTATGATAACATCTAGCATTTTAAAATCAACCAGAAACTAGGCTTGATTCTGTTTAATATTTTATAAAGATTGGACATCTTAAAACAAGTCAATAATGTTTATATTTTATAGCAATTCTGTGTTTATTCAAAACCATGATTCTGCTGTGATGTTAATGGAATAACTTTATATGGCTTTGTGTTGGTTTAAGTGCTAATGACCACATTTCAAATTAAAATATTTTGCTAATTGAAATAGACACAGGTATGAAATACGAAAGAATAGATAATTTTACTGATTGTAAAGTGTTTATTTCAAGAAAAGAATGTTCTTTTTTTCAGGGCTGTGGAAAATAATTTTTTCAAGGGTTTAAGATAGTTTTCTGTATTTTTTGGAATTGGAACTTGTGCCTATGGAATTTTTGGAGCAGCCTAAGCTACCTTTTAGCTTGATATGTGTGCTAGAAAAATTTCATTATCATGTTTTGTGATATGTAATAAATTCAGGGTGCTGTGCTTAAGCTTTATTTCAACTCTAGTTTGGGAACATCTGTTTCCCTCACTCCCAACCCTCGGGGACAACCCTCCCCGTCCCTCCCAGATCACATGTGAAAGAGTAAAGTCAGTCCCTGACTCTGATGAGGTGTGTACTTTCCCGCGTGGAGCAAAATTTCTAACCCTCTGCTTTTGTATCTGGGAAGAGTGATGCTTTCTCTCCTCCTTTGATGTCTTTAATAAATATGTTATCGTTATTTGTCTCTGGAAGTGGCATCTTGGGCCACCTTTCTCCATGATTTATGTTGCAAACAAATTCTCTGTCCCATGTCTGTTCACTGCACTACCTTGTTGACTGAACCCTAATCTTGTGTATCTTTGAAGATGTGCTGGAGACAGTTTTTGTTTTTATTATGCAATTATGTTATATGTGTATTTCAGTGAAATGTCAACCCGTCAACAGAGGATGATGTTAAAAATTATCCAAATAAATAGTTTTCTATTTCTTTTAATCAGACCTAGTCCAGTCAGTTGAATGACAGTAAATAGCATTATCTGCCATTTAAACTCAGGAGCGTTCCTGGCCCCCACTGCCTTGTAACATGAATTAATGTACACAGTTTACTTCGGGATGTTGACTTTAGTGCTTTGTAACTGATGTTTATTTTGTGGGAACAGCAGCAGGTGTCTCAAACCTTGTCTCTTTTTGTCTGTGAGCCTCAGATCTGTAACAGACCATTCTTCCCAGCTGGTCCAAAATCAGACAGTGAAACCCTTGCTTAGCTTATCATTCCTTGATAATTGTACCCTAGAGAGCTCTGGATGAATGAATTGCAGGCTGTTTAATACTGCTGGGCACGACCTTTCTTCACATGCCTGCAGCTGTGCTGTGTGAGAGCTTGTTACCAACATAACATTAGAGTTGCCTTCTCGGTGTTTCCATGAGAATGGCAAGTGGGTCCCCCTCAGAGCCAAATGATCCCCAGGCTCAGATGTGCTGGACTTGGGAACCCTGAGAGAGGGAAAGTGAGAGGCTGTGTGTGTGTGTGTGTGTGTGTGTGTGTGCCCTGCTGCCTGCCCACGTGTACATGTGTGCGCACCTTTGCATCCTGAGCCTATGATCAGAGGGACAGGAGAGTGAGAAGCAGCTTCACTGACTACACCAAGAGCTGTCGGGGTCTGAACCAGGACATGTGTGTCTTAACCCTGCAAGACCTCAGCATTCCTAGCCAGGAACCTTCAAGTTTTGATTTCTGGCACTTCCTTCACCCTCACAATTCATGAAATGGAGAGACCTGCTGCTCCCTTTTCACAGAATGGTTCAAACCAAACCCAGTCTGGCATGCCGTGGTTAGCAGAATCATCTCAAAGGCTGGGTGCTTCTATGGACAAGGCCACTTTTATAAGGACCTCTTGGGAGGTTCCTGTGCGACTTGACATTTTAAACGAATGTCGTTACCATTGGCATTGGCGTCTGCAGAAGACCAGATTTGAGCCTTCACACGCCAGTGGGGCCTGACCCTGCCAGACTGGCAAGACTGCAGCCCGGTGCTCCCTTGCTGGCCCCCCTGAGGTTGGAGCATTAGTCGCAGGTGGAGACCTGCACAACCCGTGTCTTAGGCGTCCTCAGGCCTCCACAGCTGCTGAGCTGCAGGCACACGGCCAGTAAAGGAAGAGGCCGCATGGACACGTACCTAGACCTGGGGGCAGGGAGGAAATGCCTCTTTCAGATGCAGATCTTTTTGTGGAAAATGATAAAGTAGCTCTGCAGTCCCTGTTAGTCCCTAAGCCAGCAAGCTGTTTTTCTTCAAATTGGCGGTCACATCATAATTTTCTCAGAGCCGGAAACCACCTTTCCCCGTAGATAGTCCACACTCATCTTAGAATGTTTCCCTAATAAAGTCGTGAACAATGGAGGGGCGTCTCCTGCACCCCGACCCAACAAAGCAGGGCGACAGTGAGGAAGGCCAGCTCTGGGGCCTCGGAGAAATGCAGAGTTTCTGTGAGCAGCCAGCAGGGTCACCCCGTGGGTCTCGCGCTGCCTCCGGCGGCTGGTGAGCCACTTTGAATCTGCTATGGCCTTCAAAAAGCTACCCCCTCTGAGTGCAAGTTCTCAGCCTGCACACAGGCTGTACAGCCCCGGGGACCCCGGGTGGCCACAGAGGCCGTACTGCACAGCGGCCCAGGTCTGTGTGCATGTCGATCTGTTCTGTCCTGGTCTGCGTGAGCTGGTGGTTGCAGTGTGTGTGTCCTCACTCGTTCCATGGCTTGTTAGCAGAACCGGCGGCCCTAATGGCTGCTTGGTCTGCCTGCTCCTCTGGTGCCTGCACCTAGGCTCCCTCATCCTGGACGCAGCCAGGGCATCCTCGCCACCCTCCTTTTAGACCACCCAGGCTCTGCTCCCTACCCTGCCCTGCCCGGGGAGAGGGGCCCCTGCAGGTGAGCCTACTGAGGACAGGGGCAGGAGCTCTTGGCCTGCCAGACCCTAGGACTGGCAACTGGGCAGTGTTCCCTGTGAGTGCGGGTGTTTGCAAAGGGGGTCACTGGGTTGCAGTGACCAGCCCAGCCCAGGACCATCTGACCATCTGGAACTCCTGACCACTCCCAGCAGCCCTTAGGCTGACTTCAGTCACATCCCAACAGTTGGTTCCCTGGACTGCCCTTTGGAGAAACCTTCCCCTCCCACTGCTGAATCAGGCAGGAGCAAAGCCAAGACCCAGGCTGAACGCTGGGCTCATGTGTTGTCTAACCTGTTCTGCCATTTTCATTGATCTAGGCAGGATTAAGGACACTGCATGACATTGGGCCAGAAATCCGGCGTGCCATATCATGTGATTTGCAAGATGATGAGCCTGAGGAAACAAAACGAGAGGAAGAAGAAGATATATTCAAAGTAATTATTACACGCCTAGCTACACACTGGCCACCTGGAAATAGTGGGGCAGGACTCCAGTTTGGGCAGTTAACAATCCACAGAAGAGTCTGCAGAATGGAGCCAAGCCCCAGGGTCTAGTGGGGCTCACAGGCCCTCCCTGCTCACCAGCAGCTGTTGTAGGGCCAGGCCAGCTCCTTCCTTGAGCTTCCTCCCCGGCGAGGAGCGTGGCCACAGCCACTGGTCGTGTGGATGAGCATCCTGGGTCCTTCCTGCAGCTGCCCACGCTGCCCTCCTCTTCCCTGGCCAGCTCTTTGATCTGCCAGCCAGCCCTCAGCCCCCCTGCCCCCCCAGGGAGCAAGCATGCCTGCTGCCCAACCTCAGGGCTGCCAACCAGCCCAGCTGGGTATGAGTCACCCCAACTTGGAGCAACTGGAAGAGCACACTTGAGTGACAGCCAAGAGCTTGCTCCTCAGCTCAGGAAATCGGTAACCTTCCTCATTTAAGGGGGGGCCAACTGCCACACCAACACATTCACCCTGATCGTTGAGACATTGAGATTGTTTCACAGGGATCCTACGGAACTTACCTAGAATTTGTTTTTCATGTAGAAAAAATGACCTAACATAGCTAGCCTGCATCAAATACTTGTTAAATTACCTGGTGTTGTCTCCCATTATTTTGCAGAGAAATGGTGCCCTGCTTGGAAACCATGTCAATCATGTTAATAGTGATAGGAGAGATTCCCTTCAGCAGACCAATACCACCCACCGTCCCCTGCATGTCCAAAGGCCTTCAATTCCACCTGCAAGTGATACTGAGAAACCGCTGTTTCCTCCAGCAGGAAATTCGGTGTGTCATAACCATCATAACCATAATTCCATAGGAAAGCACGTTCCCACCTCAACAAATGCCAATCTCAATAATGCCAATATGTCCAAAGCTGCCCATGGAAAGCGGCCCAGCCTTGGGAACCTTGAGCATGTGTCTGAAAATGGGCATCATTCCTCCCACAAGCATGATCGGGAGCCTC
Organism: Eulemur rufifrons; assembly: GCF_041146395.1. NCBI lineage: Eukaryota > Metazoa > Chordata > Mammalia > Primates > Lemuridae > Eulemur > Eulemur rufifrons. The sequence goes on from NC_090989.1 coordinate 158,038,397, forward strand.
AGAGAAGGTCCAGTATCAAAAGGTAACCTTTAAAGTGTGTTTGCACGTGGTAATGTGGTGTCTGCTGTGTCAAGTCCGGCCCTGTGGAGCAAGGCAGGTCTCTCCCCCGTGCCCTGGCATGTGGAGGAGGTCCCCATGGGCATTTGTGCTGGAACCTGTGGGTACCCCCGAGGCTGCTTCAGACACTGGCCATGTGATGGTCCTAACGGATGAGGGTTACCTGCCATATGGCGGCCCCTTAAACCAGCAGCAGCTGCAAAATCCACCCTCCCCAGTTGTGACAGCGTACTCTGGGATAGTGGTTGGTGAATTTTTTTTTTTTTTTTCTGTAAAGGGCCAGAGAGTAAATATTTTAGGTTTTAAGGACCATATGGTCTGTCTTGCAACTACTCAATTCTGCCATTGTGGTGTGAGAGCAGCTGTAGACAGCATGGAAGTGAATGGGTGTATGGCTGTGTCCCAGTAAAACTTTATTTATGGACGCTGAAATTTGAACTTGTTATATTTACATATAGTGGAATATCTTTCTTCTTTGAATTTTTTAAAATCCTTTATAAATACAAACACTGTTCATAGCTCATGGCCATACAGAAATAGGTGGCAGCCTGTATTTGGCCAGTGAATCATGGTTTGCCAATCCCTACTCTAGGAGGTAGCCTAATATCTGCATTTCAAGTTTTGTTGGAAATATTTAACTTTTATCTTCTCCCTTCCTCCCTCCCATATTATGGCTTTCCTGGATAGAACCCGCTATTATGAAACTTACATTAGGTATGTGCTCATTACCTATGTTTCTGTGTTGAATATTGTGGTGGTATGTTACCGACTGGGCTCTCTGGATGCTGAGGGATAAGAAGAATTTCTTTGAGCCAACTAGCCTAATAGGTTATCATAATTCAGGGCTGTGGACTCAGAGGTCAGAGGTTGTTGCTTTGTAAGCAACGGTGCCTTCAGATCCGTATCAGCATGGACTCTTGTTGCCTTCCAGGTCTGGCGTCCACACGCCAGGTATGCCCCATGGGCTCCTGTGGGCCTCACAGTGGCACCAGGGGAGCCCAGTGTGCACAGTGGGAGCCCCGGGGTGTGTGGCTGGGCAACTTCAGCTGCTCTTTGGGGTCAGGGTTCTCATGGCGGCTTAGTAAAAGCATGACCCAAACTTCCTAAAGACCAGAAACTGGATCTTCTCTGTCGTCTCCCCTGTAGCCTTCAAGATATGTGCAATGGGCCAGGCATGGTGGCTCACGCCTGTAATCCTAGCACTCAGGGAGGCCGAGGTGGGAGGATCGCTTGAGGTCAGGAGTTCAAGACCAGCCCGAGCAAGAGCAAGACCCCCATCTCTACCAAAAATAGAAAAAATCAGCCAGGCAACTAAAAATATAAAAAATAAGCTGGGTATGGTGGCGTGTGCCTGTAGTCCCAGCTACTTAGGAGGCTGAGGCAGGAGGATCACTTGAGCCCAGGAGTTTGAGGTTGCTGTGAGCTAGGCTGATGCCATGGCACTGTAGCCCAGGCAACAGAGTGAGACTCTGTCTCAAAAAAAAAAAAAAAAAGAAGATATGTGCAGTGTATTGTGCTCCACATGTGTGAACCTGAGTTGAACTGCAGGCAGAATGACCATTTTGTTGGACGAGAGATCTTCCAGTTCATGATGTCAAGTTCAATCAGGAGCCATGTGGGCCCAAGTAGGGTGTGAGAGAGAGAAGAGGTCTGAGGAAGCACCCTCCTTCCTTTGGAGAGAGGGCTGATGTCACTGAGCCTGCTGGTTTTCCTGAGGACTAAGCCAGGGCAAGCCAGATTTCAGGAAGACTGACCACAGTTTTGAGGTTGGGCAGCCTTTGAAAACATGGCCGGCATTTCCCACGGGACTTTCCCCTGTGGCACTGTATCTAAAACTCGCCTTGCCCTTGCTGGTTTGATACAGTGGGAAGTCAGTGGTGAGGAGGCCCATTTGTTCCCGGTTCTGAAGTCACGTGGGGCCGGACCCTGGGGGAATTGGGGGAAGGAGAAGGAATCAGAGCAGACAGCCTGGGAGCCCAGGGTCTTTTCCCCAGGGCCTCTGACCACTGTTTGCATTGCAATGCTCTAGGTCCATTTTCTTTCTCCGTTCTCCAAATCGCATCTGTTCCTTTGGCTCCAAGACCTCTGGGCACACTGGTTTGGCACTGGTGTTGTACAGGGTGCTGAGAGATACCCCTCCTCCTCCACACCCCCGTGTGCGCACACTCACACACACAGCACTGCTGCCAGAGCCTGCCGGTCCAGTCCTGCTTGAGGTGGGAGCATGTGGCGAGACCGGGGAGCACCCTGGGCAAGGCTGCCAGCCAGGCGCAGAGGCATGTCGGCCCCTGTCCAGCTCTCACACTCTCTCTCCCAACTGCAGATCTGACTCGGGAGATGAGCAGCTCCCAACTATTTGCCGGGAAGACCCAGAGATCCATGGCTACTTCAGGGACCCCCGCTGCCTGGGGGAGCAGGAATATTTCAGCAGTGAGGAGTGCTATGAGGACGACAGCTCGCCACCCGGGAGCAGGTGAGGGGCTCTGGCTCCCGCTGAGATCAGCAGGCCCCGGGGCCGCTGGCAGCTGCACGCACGGAGGCTGCCCCTGGGGAGCTGAGCCGGAGCACGAACTCAGGCCAGAGGGGGGGCCGGAGAAACAGGCCCACAGAGAGGCAGAGTGGAGGCTGTTCTTTCAGACCTGTCCCCTTATTTCCACCCGGGGCCTCTGAGGCCTTTTAGTAAAAGGTCTGGAAACGAGAATGGGGCCTGCCTCACAGCTGGCTTGACCCCCTTCCGTCAGCCCCCGGCCTCTGAGAGAGCAGTCTGTATTTAGTGAACACTGGGGGCTCTGACCCCGGGGCTGTTTGTGAGGTGGCTTGGCCAGCCTGTGGGTGTCACCTGAGACTTAATGAATAGCACCTGCTTCTGCCCCATCAAGGGTCCCTCCCAGAGACTGGGGGGCCTCGCCAGCTCTGTCCTGCAGGAAGAATGTTTGTGATTAAAATGGGCACTTTGCTTTAGGCAGCGTAGCAGGCAGTGCAAGGCGATGAAGGAAACTTCCACTCTGTTCTCTGTGAACCACATCTCTCCAGGGCCAGCGCCCAGTGACAGAAGTGGGGCTGCAGCCGGGCCGCGTCCGGCAGCTGAGCCACACACACACGCACACCCCCAGCTGCAGTGGCCCTGGCCTCCGCCTCCCTCGAGTGCCAAACTTCTGGAACCCCTGACTCTGCGTTTCCGTCTTCAGGGCCCTTGCTCTCACCGCGTCCCCCATGGGGATGGCCTTACCCCGTCTGGCGGCCTCCTTGCACCTTCTCTCCAGGGGCCTGCGCCAGCGCCTTGCTTTTCGTCTCCTGCCTGGAATTGAACCCCCACTCCCCAAACAAAGCCTCAGAGAGCCCACCATGAGCCCCTCTCTTCGGCACTGCCTTTCCAGCTTGCCTGGGCCCTCTGTGTGCTTGTGGGGGTGGCTCGTACGTCTTTGTGTCCCTGGTGCCCTGAGAGGTTCTCAAAGGGGAAATGGGTGGGGGCAGTCAGCTTGCAGGGCACCTGCAGTCCATGTTTGACCTGGGGCTGAGGGAGGGAAATGACCAGCACGTCACTCGTCACAGGCCTCCAGCCCTGAACCTGCCTGCAGTGACCCCTTCTCTCCACCTAGAATCTTCCGTGAAACTGGGGGTTGCCCTGGTCTCAGCTAGTCCTGCTGTGCCCCAGGGAGGTGGGGAGAGGGTGACGTGGTCTGTGGAGCTAAGAGACAGAGCCTGTTAGCTAGATGCTCACGCCCCTCTCTCCTCTGCCCTTCCTGCCTGCCAGGCAAACCTATGGCTACTACAGCAGGTACACAGGCAGCAACTCGGACTTCGAGAGGCCCCGGGGCTACCATCACCCCCAAGGCTTCCTGGAGGACGACGACTCCCCCGTCTGCTATGACTCACGGAGATCTCCAAGGAGACGCCTACTACCTCCCACCCCAACATGTGAGGCCAGATTTTTTGTTTGGGGTAGAACCTTCCAGAGAACGATGTGCCTCTCCCCCAGCCTGCTCCAGAGGAGTGTGACAGACCTGTCCCGCCCTGTCAGGGACCGTCGGTCCTCCAGACCAGTGCCCTGGTTGGAGAGCCTGATGGCTTTCCTCTTTTCTCATCTGGCTCCCACGTGGTAAAGCTTTGGCCACTCCAGCGCCCCTCTTGACTCTCCTCGAGAAGAGAGAGGGGCAGTGGGGGCCCTACAATTGCACACGCACGTCTGATAAGGGGCTTTTTTGTACGTATCATTGCCTTTGAGCCTGGGACCCGCCCTGAGAGGTGGGCGAGCCACGCATGTGCTGCTGTCGTCAGCCTGGGCCCCAGGAGGAAGGGGCCAGGTGCAGAGCTGGACTTGCCCAGGCCCATCTGGCAAAGCCTCTGCCGCCGAGGGGCGCTGGGCATTCTCGGTACCTTCTCTCCTTGTCCCCACCAGGCCTCCTCCTCCCCCTCACCGTCACCTCAGGCCTGCCAGTGCACTCTGCTTGCTGGTCACCTCCGGGACAGGTGCTCCCATTCCAGGGGTGAGGACTGGCTGCTCCCCTGCTGGCTTTCCTTCCACCGTGGGGCACAGCAGGCGACACTCGGGCCGGGGACAGAAGTGCAGCCCTGGCCCTGCCAACCCCCTACACACAACTACACACACTCACACACACTCAGACACACCCACACAGTCACACACAACTACAGTCACACATACACACTCAAACACACCCAGACACACCTTCACATACACACTCACCCACACCCACAAACACCCACACACACTCAGACACACCCAATCACACTCAACTACACACACACACTCGAACACACCTACACACCCAGACACACCTTCACATATACACTCACCCACACCCACACACTTACACACAAACACACCCACTCAGACATACCCACAGTCACATACAACCACACACAAACACACCCAGACACACCTTCACATACACACACACTTAGACACACCCACACTCACACACCCAGTCACACACAACTACACACACACACCCACATACACTTAGACACACCCAGACACACCTACACACGCACATGCACACTCAGTTTGATCCTGGACATGTGGGCGGTTTGATGACAGTTAAAGAATATCCGTTGCTGGTGCTTCTGAGGAATAAAGCGTATTTTGAGCAGGACTCTAATCAGTAACTAAAATAGCCGAGACACTTGGCTCCCGAGCCTGCCAACCGTGTATACAATAAGAGCGCCGTTGGGTGGCGCCCAGGCCTCTGCCTCGCTCCAGCTGTCCCAGCCCCACTGGGGAGTGTAAGCAGACTCATTTCCATGGTTAATATTTAATTCCTCAGCCCCAAACACATGCTGCCGAGGGGAGCCGCTCCCTCCCCGCAAATACTAGATGCAGGTGTGGAGGTGAGGTGGGGGAGGCCTGTGGTGTCCACGGCCTTCCTCGGGCCTGCGCCTCTGCGGGTCACCTGCCCGGCCCACCCAGTGAGCACGTGAATGCCCAAGGCGGGCAGGGGCAGCTGCCCTCCGTGTGCGTGAGGCAGCTTTACTTTGCTGTCCCTCCGCTCAGACCTGGGGCAGGGAGAACGTGTCACCCCTCCGGCCTGGGTGCTCAGTGACAGTGGCCTTACTTCCTGCTCCAGAGATTGCTGCGCAGAGCACAGCCTGATCGTAGGGCCTAGAGGTCGCGCCTACGGGGCGCCATGCTCAGCGCACACCGAAGCCCTGGGGGTGCGCAGGCCCTGGGGCAGCAGCTGTCCCTGTTCCATGCAGGCAGCTCCGCCAGGCGGCCCCAGCGTGCCCCACAGTGTGCATGGGCCTGAGACACCAGGCCGCTGGCTGTCTCCTTCCTCTCAAGGGCTAGCCTGGCCTTCAGTCCAGCCCCAGCCCCGTGGAGGCCTCTCCAGGCAAGTCCCTGAGGTTTTCCAATACAGAAATTTGGGGCATGGACAGTTTTTGCCAGGGCTGGGACATGCCGTGAGCTTAGTTAGAAAAGCAGAGGTGAAGATAGGAGCTGTTGAAATGCCGCAGCCACTGCCTTGCAAACTCCAGGTGAGGCCCCCCAGAACAGTCGCTGCGACAGTGGAGGAGTTTCTAGGTGGGCGCCAGAATTCGGACTGATCTGGTGCCCTATTAGGCTGGAAGCTGTGGACCTCTTGTCACGGCTCAGCCTGTGTGGGGGCCTCTGCTAGAAACAGCTCTTAGGACAACCAGGGTCTCAAAGTTAGCGGTGTTTGTTGTTTGTCTTCAGTCTTTCCCAACAAAAAATTTGCTTATTACCTGGTTGAGCAGATCAGGGCAGGTCGAATTCTTCCCTTTCAAACAGAGGTGTCAACACAGGAGCCCCAGCAGGATGTCCCAGCCTCCAGGGACACACAGGGTGTCTGGAAGGTGGCAGCAGGTGGCGTCTGTGGAGTTCTGGAGTGACCAGTGTGGTTGCACTGAAATGCCCTGTTCCCGCAGCACGCAGGCCAGGGCTCCTGACTCACAACACCGGCCCTCTGGGCAGCCTTAGCTCTTCCCAGGAGCAGGCAAACATTTAAAACTCATAAGTTTGTGCTTTTTAAAAACACTGGGCTTTTTCTTACATTCTCCCCTCCAAAAATTTAGAGACCTTACTACATAATTCTTTCTCTTGGGCATTCTGCTTGCTTCTTCCTGGGCTCCCTGCTGAGGGTCTGGGGGGTGGGACTCCCGAGACACAGCGTCCCCACAGAGAACTCGCGTCACAACTGGTAGTGTGCTTTGCCTTCTTAGCCCACCGGAGATCCTCCTTCAACTTCGAGTGCCTGCGCCGGCAGAGCAGCCAGGAGGAGGTCCCGCTGTCGCCTGCCTTCCCCCACCGCACAGCCTTGCCTCTGCACCTGATGCAGCAACAGGTAAGCCGGCCCGCCTGGCCTTGCCCACCTGCATAGGACCCACCCTCAGGACACTCTCTTCCCCTTGGCCACCAGCACCAGGAAGGAAGGGGAGAACCCTCACCGGGAGGCTGGTTCAATCCTGTAACAACCCCGCCAAGTGCATGCAGCCACCTCATTGTGCCCGATCTCACACAGCTGAGTGACCCGCTGGTATCTGGATCCAAGGAGTCAGCTCCAGAGCTGGCCTCTGCCTAGTGCACAGTCGTCCCCCCATCTCTTCTTGGCTTTGAATATAGGGCTTGGTATGGTCTTGGCCCCAGGGAGTGGTGCCACTTGACTGATTCCGAACAATTGGAACGGCCCTTTATTTGCTCCGAGAAGTGGTTCCTTCATCAAGACAATTTTACAGAGCTGTCTGTGGGCAAGAGCCCGTGGTCGGGAAGGTGGGTGTGCCTCCCGCCCCCCTACCAGGGAGAATGACCCGTCCACAGTGAGGGGGGCTGCACAAGGTGGGCCGGGCCAGAGCCCACTCACCGGGGCTTTGCCTCAAGGACAATAATATGGCACTTTTTCTTTCTGAAAATATCACATCAGAGACGCCATCCATCTGTGTGGGGGGATGGGGCTGGTCGAGGGAGCACTCGGGGAGCACCGCCAGCCAGTCGGCAGAGCCAGGGCTCCCTGCAGGTTCTGGCCCCGAGTCCTGAGCATGGGAACACTCAGCTGCCATTTCAGATTTTCTGTTCAAGTCTCTTTGCCACCTTTTTACTTCTGTGCCTTCACTTTTCATACTAAGTTTTATTTCTACTCCGTGTCATGGAGGAAGGACAAGCCTTGGGAAGGCCCAGGCCGTCTGAGGCAATGAATCAATAGGCACAGAAATGCGTAAGGGGCGTGCCTGGAACATACTTCTCTCTCCCCCACCTGCCCAGGCCCAGGTCCTCTCAGCGCCTCCCTCGGGCGGTCACGGCCAGGAACCTGTGTTTACGCAGACTGGGCCTCAGCACCCCTCCCTGCAGGGTGGGGATCCCAGGGTGGGTCTGCCGCGGTGGGGTTGAGAGGGGCAGGGCTTGTAGCCGCTGCTCTAGGACCGACCAAGTGCTGGTGCTGGGATGAGCTGCGCTAGAGCCGGGGAGCAGCTGTGTTTCCCTATACGTGCTGCAACCGGCAGTTTTCTCTGCACGTACTTCAGTACTGAGGTCCAGCGTGGACAGCACGTACTTCAGTACTGAGGTCCAGCGTGGACAGGGTGGTCTGCGCACACAGCCCTGTCTTCCCTGATTCTTTCTCAGTCACCAGCAGTTCCACGAACTAGCAACTGGGGACTCCTTGGGAACAGTCATCCGAAATGCATTAGGGATTTTGGGGAGAAGAAAGCACAGCCCCCTACAAAGCCAAACTTCTGCCAGTTCGTTTAGTTTGCTCCAGTGTGCCCATGTCCCTTGTATGGCCGTGTCTGGGCTGCCCTGCAGAGCAGGGCTCACACTTGGGCTTCGTCTGTTTGGAGGCGGCATGAGGCCCGGACCTCTGGTGTCCCCATTTTCCTCTCTCTCCTTAGATCATGGCAGTTGCAGGCCTAGATTCTAGTAAAGCCCAGAAGTACTCGCCGAGTCACTCAACCCGGTCGTGGGCCACCCCTCCAGCGACCCCTCCGTACCGGGACTGGACACCATGCTACACCCCGCTGATCCAGGTGGACCGGTCAGAGTCCCTGGACCAGGTCAACGGCAGCCTGCCGTCCCTGCACCGCAGCTCCTGGTACACAGATGAGCCCGACATCTCCTATCGGACTTTCACACCAGCCAGCCTGACGGTCCCCAGCAGCTTCCGCAACAAGAACAGCGACAAGCAGAGGAGTGCGGACAGCTTGGTGGAGGCGGTGAGTATGGCTCGCAGGCTCGGGGGCCAGGCTGCCTCGGCGACACTTCTTAGCAGCTTCAATGTATTTAAAGCACGAGTGAAAACTGGCTGCCACTGCTGACTCTCATAAACATGCTGTTCCTGCAGATAATACTAGTTTGTGCTCAATTTTCCCCCCCAGTAGGTTTCACTCTTGTTGGGGCCTCGTGTAGTTTTCAGCCCCATGGCATTTCCAAAGCCAAAGCTGTTTACTGGAGGGATCTCACGAATGAGGTTGAGTGGACATGATGGAACCCAGTCCCCAAAGCACGTGCTACAGTTGGTGCTCGAGTTGGTCTTTGTCATTTCCCGCCTCCCCAACCATGAATCCTCTTTCCTACACAGGTCCTGATATCTGAAGGCTTAGGACGCTATGCAAGGGACCCAAAATTTGTGTCAGCAACAAAACACGAAATCGCCGATGCCTGTGACCTGACCATCGATGAGATGGAGAGTGCGGCCAGCACCCTGCTGAACGGCAGCGTGCATCGCCGAGCCAACGGGGACGTGGGCCCCGTCTCACACCGGCAGGACTACGAGCTCCAGGACTTTGGTCCCGGCTACAGCGACGACGAGCCGGACCTAGGGAGAGACGAGGAGGACCTGGCAGATGAGATGATATGCATCACCACCTTGTAGCCCTGGGGAACAGACTGGCCCAGCCTCAGGTCGGGTGCAGGGGGGCCGGGGAAAAGTGCCTCGTAGCGGGGAAAGTTAGGCACTGGCTGGGAGTCAATATTCAATTAGACTTTTGTACAAGTGATGTCATGCCTCAAGAAAGCCATAAACCTGGTCGGAACAGGTGCCGAGTGGCGGAGCCCAGCAGTGCACGACGCGCTTGGCCTGGCTGCAGGAGACAGCGCATCCAGCCCTCTCGGAGAGGGGCGAGGAGGGCAGACAGGCCTGCCTGTCTCAACGGCACCGCCGTGGCGGCTGCATCTCCTGCACGTGGGGCCCTGCGCCCACCCGCCCTAAGGCGTGGCGGGGGAAGGTTACGGGTGATGACCATCACCACACCTGTGTCATTACCTCAGCCCTCGGTCTAGCATATCAGACAGTCACGGGGCCCAGCATCTCCATTTGTAAGCCCTTTCCCCCAGACACACTGCTTCCTGGTTCCCGTCTAGCTGTTCTGCAACACAGTGAGGAAGTCAGAACCACCTACCAGCGGTCATCACGAGAGGGCAATGGGACCTTATACACGAGGTTTTCTGTTACATGACGCCAGTTTACATACGAGAATATCACTCAGATGGTCGGTTTCTGACTGTCACGCGAAGGGCAACTGTAAACTGGAATAACGCACTCGCAACCAGGTAAACTTAGATACGCTAGTTTGTTTAAAAATTATAGATTTATTGTACATGATTTGTAACATACCATAATTTGTATTTGTAAAGAGATGGTCTATATTTTGTAATTATTGTACCGTATTTGAACTGCAGCAATATCCATGGGTCCTAATAATTGTAGTTCCCCACTGAAATCTAGAAATTATTAGTATTTTTACTTGGGCTATACAGAAGTAGAAGAAATAGAGCCAATTCTCATTTATTCAGTGAAAATCCTTTGGGGGTAAAATTTTGAGTTCAAAAGAACTTGACACTACAGAAATTTTTTAAAAATATTTTGAGTCATTATAAACATATCTTTACCCGAGATATACCAGATGACTACTTGCAGTCTTTCCTTTGGGCAAGAGTTCTATGATTTTGATATTGTACCTTTTGATCCACTGTAGGTTGCGACTGTCTTTTGTTTTAATAACCCTCTGGTAGGTCGAGCTGGCCCACTCTGCCCTGTGGCATCCAAGACTTTGGTTTTCTCAGCTGCCCACATGGGACGTTTTTGCATCTCTGGTGCAGAAATACTCACACAGGCAAATGAAGTACGTGTGCTCTTGTCCCCTGGGGACTGGTGCTGCTTGTCTTAAGGGGGGCGGGGGTGGGGGGACAGGGGAGCAACTTGGTGACCTATAGGATTAGAATGTCGGGGTCTGTACAAATCGTATTGTTGCCTTTTACAAAACGTTGCTGTACTGTGTGTTCTCTCTGAGGGCTTTTATATGCAATTGAACGAGGGCTGAAGTTTTCATTAGAATGCACTCACGCTCCGATTGTACGTCCTGATGAAAACCCACTTTGGCATCATTAGAACCATGAAGGCTTCCTTTTCTGTTACCTGAATTATGCTAACTTTGTCAAGTTACCTTGGCAGAGATTCCCTGCGATCATAAAAGACAGGTAGCAATTTTGGTTCAAAATTTTTAACTAGACAACCTGTTAATGTTTTTTTTTTTTTTTTTTTGTAAATAACACCACTTTGTTATAAAAACCTTACAAACCTCTTCTTAAGACATTCTTACTCCAGATCCAGGCAAAAAAACACTTCAAGGTTTGTAAATGACTATTTCCTGACATAAATCCTTTTTTATTAAAATGCAAAATGTTCTTCAGAATAAAACTGTGTAATAATTTTGTCACATGTGGGAGCTCTCCTTGCACAGGGCTGGCGTGGGCCAGTGAGAGCTTCCGAGGGGCAGGTTCTCTGTGCGGGCAGTTCTGTAATCACATAGGTTCTTTCTCATCTTCCTGGCTCCTTCGGTGCCGACGGTAACTTCATACCAGCTGCAGGGAGGACCATTTCTCCTAAAGGGCTACACCACTGTCAACATTACCTTGGACTCTGTGTCTCTCCGTTGGGTATTGGTCTTACTGTGTGGCTTAACGTCAACAAGCCAAAATCACCGCACCAGGACCCCGAGCGTCTGGTGTAGGTGGTGATCTTTTCCAAAGTCAGTACTTAAAAACTGGCGTTTTTTACAGGCTGCACCACTTCCTAATCTCTGTCTGCTTTAAGCCTGGTTCGACCTCTCATCTACTATTAAATTTTTCTTTGGAAGAAAAATTTGAAGTTGTAGAGCATGTTTTTTCCCTTTGTTTTAGGAAAGTTTTAAGAATAAATGTCTCTCCTTTTTGGTTTCCCTTCCCCTGCAAAAAAATAATTGTGTCCACAGGAATAGTACATTTAGTTTCTTGAATCCTGTGTTTTTCGTAATCTCACAAAATGGAAATGGCAGTGATGACTGAATCGTCGGCTGGCAGCGAGAACCTCACTAAGAACCATCTCTGCTCGGTGTGCGGACCTCAATTTCCACCCAAAGAGCTGGACCCCTGCTTAGCCAGGTAGCACTCCCTGGAGCTATCCAGAGAAGTTCCAGAGTGGAGGAGGCCGGCTGTGAGGCCCCCGGGGCTCTGGCTGCACAGAGAAGGGTGTGGGTCCCCTGCGCAACCCAGGTCCCACTTCACTGCTGACCCGCCCTGTGACAGCAGCCAGAGGAGTCTCTTATTTCGCATTGTGTACTTTTTGCAGCCTTAAGCGTCTCTGCCCATCGCGTCTTCCTACACAGGCTTTTAGTGTTCCGAGGGCAGCTGGCTGATTTAAAAACCTGGCTAGCAACAGAGCTGATGTTACACACACAGCCCCAGCTCCCCGATCTGCCCACCCCGACTCAAAAACTGACTGTAGCTATGCTGTCGTTCATTGCAAAGGTTTTTATTTCTCTGAAATGATCTCTCTCCTCCTCTCCTGGGGACTAGGACAGCAGGAGGAGGAGGAGGAGGAAGAGCAGGCCTAGACCCTGGCTTCCAACATTAGAACAGGAGTGACAGCATGGTATGCGACAGCCTGGCCTAGTGAAGGGTATATTTTTCTGATTTTCAAGGAAAAAAAAAAAAATGTATGTATTTAATCTGATGTTAATGTGCTTTATCAGTGGAAACATAAAATAATTTCTGGGATGACGACAAGGTTTGGCCGGAGGGAAGAATCTGTGAATTCACGGAAGTTATCTCGCCTGCGCTGTTAGCAGCAAGGCCGACCGTCCGGGCTCCCACAGCGCCAGGCGTGCAGACAGATGCTCCGAGCCTGCGCGCCCCCCGGTCTGCGGCTCCCACACAGGCTTCTCCAACAGGGCTGCTCAGGGCTCTGGGCACATGCAGTGTTCTGTTGTACTCTTCCAAGCATTTTTTTTTTGCATAGCACCTTCTTCTGTTTTTTAGGCATTGTAGGCTTTTTGCCAAGGGGCCTGATTCCCCACGAGACTGCAGCTAGCAGAGCCTCCGCGCACCCCACTTTGTAGCCTGCCCTCCCCACTCTGGCTTCCGCAGCTGCTCTGTTGGGGCAAAAGTCTCCCCGATAGCAGTAGACTTTTCAGACGGGTTCTGGACATGAGACACTCGCTGTCTTTTCTTTTGAAGCTCATTTCCATGGATGGCTAAAATCGTGCGATCGTGTGGAACACGCCTGAGTGTCTCTCATCACACGCCGTTCTGCTTCTCTTAAAATGCAGCTGCCACCTGAATCTACCACTGTCTCAGAGGCTGACACACCACAGGACGCAGAGATGGGAGAACTAAATGTCGCCTCCCACGTCCCTGTCCAGACCAGGGAAGGAAGGTCAGTGCAGTCACGGGCCAGCCTGGGACCCCTCCGTACACAGCCTAATCTTCCTTCTCACCCCTCCCCTGCACCAGCACGTGCTCTCTGACACCCCGGCACCCCTGCGGGCCGCTCCGGGACCCAGAGCTGTGGGCATCTTCAGAAAAATCCCTCCAAAATGCAGTACTTTTCATGACCGTATACAAACAGTCTGGACAAGACATCTCAGTTCAAAAATAAGTTACTGGATCACATTATTGAATAAGAAATTTAAAGATCAAAGAGATGTATAAAATGCTAAATGCTACTCGTATCTGTTTTTTCCCCAAAAAACTCACCAATTTATTTTTCTTGCACGCGATGGCATTTCTACAGGGTCCGGTGCCTGTACTTAAGTGCTTTTTCCCTCAGTCTCAGCTCCGTCCTCGTCTGCTCGTGTGGACGTCTAGAGAATAGGAATCAGCCAGCCCTGTCCGCTGCCAGGGTCCTGGCGCTGAGTTGCTTCCCAGGCTGATGTGAAAGAGTCCTCTCTCGGGCCAGCTGCTTCAGCATCAAGCCGAGATCTGGTACATGGAGTTTCTGCGTTTCCTGGCAACAGGAAAATCTTTTACCATGCTAAGTCGTGGAACCTTTGGTAGTGAAGCCAAGTGGCATTCTCTCCAGACCCCTCTCTCCTTGAACAAGGTCCAGAAATCCTCTCGGCGTGGCTGATTGTGCTTAGTGAGAACCAGAGCACTGGAGAAGTGGGTCACAGCCCCTCCATGACCCAGCGGGGCCCCAGTTACCCGCCTCACTCTGGGAGTGAGATGAGGAAGCGAGAGAGAAAGAAAAAGCCTGCTTTCCTGCCAGCAGGCAGCTCTCCCTCGGAACAGGCACACGGGGGACTTAGGTGCAGCCCCAGCTAAGTTCTGCGTGACTCCAGCCTCACCTGGCGCTCGAGGATGCCTCTGCCTGGGGAGCCGAGCACCTGCTCTCAGGGGCTTTCCCGCGGAGGGGAGCTGGGAGAGACCACTGCCCTCAAGGCAGCAGGGTCCCGCGTTAGAGAGCACGCCCCGACACAAGACAAGGATGTGACAGCAGTGAACCCGCCTCCTCTGTTGTCCCTCCACAAGGCAGGGAGAGGCCGCAGCCTGAATCCTGGCCTTCCCCAAAGGGCCCACAGGGAAACGCCAAGAAAAAGGAGCTTGATTCTCTGCCCAATGCTGGTCTTATTTCCAATTCTCAGCCACGGAGTAGGGTGCCTCCTGGGTCCTAACGTTCTGACAGTTTCAGGAAGGAGATTTGGAGCAAGGGCTGTGCTGGCCCTCTTGGCTTGTCAAGGAGCAGTGAGTGCCTTAACGCTGGGTGTCCAGGGTCCTGGGCTGGTAGACAGGGACGTCCTTGTCCCACAGTGCAGGCTGTCCCTTAATAATGTCGGCTGCTTTCTCCGCGAGCATGATCGTGGGGGCGTTCAGGTTGCCGCTGACCACACTGGGCATGATGGAGGCATCGATGACCCTGAGGTTTTCCACCCCGAGGACCCTGGTCTGCGGATCCACCACGGCAGTGGGATCGGAGGGCTGGCCCATCTTGCAGGTGCACGAGGGGTGGTAGGCACTGTCGGCTTTTGCCCGCACAAAGGCATCTATCTCTTTATCTGACTGAACGTGGTTTCCTGGCTGGAGCTCTTGCCCCCGGAATGGAGCCAGGGCTTCCTGTGCAAAAATTTCTCTGGTGAGCTTCACACACAGACGGAAGTCCTCAATGTCTGTTTCTGTCGAGGAGAGGACACAGGTGAGACTCCCCCTCTTGCCATGTGGCCTCAATAAGCTGCCTGAGGGGACAGGGTTTGGGGACGAAGTTCAGGGACATAGAGGACTGAGGCACTGAGTTGCTTGTCACCTGCCCATAGGTGGTTAGGCTGCAACCAAGCAGAGTCCTGGGTAGCTAAAAGGTGGCGAACTAGACAGACACAGCCCACCCCAGAGGCCAGGTTTCAATCGGGGTCTGGCTGATCTGCGAGGCAGGGCTAAGAACACACCTCTGGCCCCTGCCCCAGGGTGGCTGTGAGCAGTTGGGGTGCTCACTGTGCTGCCTGCAAAGGGCAGGCCCAGAAACGTCATTTGCTTTTGGAGGCTGCTCAGAGCAACAGCAGGAAAAATGCTGTGTGAGCACAGCCAGGTCTCCCTGCACCTCGTGTTCTGAAAGCTGCAAATCTCTCCCGCTGTGTAAAATGAAGACCCAGAACACTACGGAGCAGCACGTGCAGGCTGACAGCCTGGAGTGCTAGGGCAGAGGGTAACTTGTGTCTCCAAGTGTGGCCAGAGGCAAGGCTCAGGGACAAACAGGAACCCCACAAAGGCATTCATTCATTCAAGCCCAGGCTAGATGAAGGTGGCTGCTGAATTACCTGTTGACAAGTAGTTGGGCTGGATCACGGGGTGGTCCTGCGGATTGGCACTTCTCAGCTTGAGCCAGCCCACACTCGTGCCCCGCATGGTCCCCACGTGCACCTAGATGAACCCAGAGGAAGCAGTGACCTCCATCAACCCCCTCAGCTCAGTGGCTCAGAGAGGCCCCAGGTGTCCTGAGGGGGGTCGGGGGTGGGGGGGCTCTGCTTCCAGAGCCAGTTAGGAGCAGAGGCATTTGAGCACTTGCCTGCAACCCACCCCGCTTCCACAGGGGGTTAAAAACCACCTCGATGAATCACTCCTTCCTCCTGGCTTTATAGTCTGCGGTCTGAACTTCCAGGGGTTGCAACCCCAGGGCCCAGCCAGGCTCGTTTGTCCCACTGCTGGTGCTTGGGACCTAGACTATCTGCCCCAAGCTGGCGCGGTCATACCTTTGCGTGCACCGCGCAGACCACCTCACTGGGCTCCCCTGCTCCTCTCCCCACTTGGCACGCTGGGCAGCTGGAGGGCAGCGGACAGGCTTCTGTGCCTGCTACCCTGAAGGCCCTGCTGCTGAGGAGAGCATCTTCCCTTACCAAAGGGGGAAAGGAAGTGTGCCATGGGGCTAAGACGCCATCTGCTCACCTGGTAAGCCTCCTGCTGGGTGGGGACCCGCCCGTGGTCAATCACTTGGGACGGCAGGAAGTGAAACTGGATGTCCGGGTGGGGGACCCCAGGCTGGCTGCGGATGAAGCCACCCGTTTCCAGATGGGCAGTGGCTCCGTCCCCTGAGGATCAGGAAAGGGTCAGGCAGAAGAGCCAGTCAGGATGACCTCCTTTCTCCTGGCCTCCATGCTGGGGCCTGGGCCCAAGCCCTTGTCCACCTCTGTCCTCTTCCCCAGGCGGCTCTCCCAGCACCCGAGCATTGCATATCAACTCCATGCCAAACAGGGGGCTTCAGCTTTGCCCTCTACCCGGGCCAGGCCTACCACCCAGCACAGCACATGACACACAGTAGGTGTGCGAGAAACATAGGCTGAATAAATGAGTAGGACTTCAAATGCCATGTCCTGGCCTAGGCAGCACTCTGAGACACAGCTAGACCACGAATGAAAATGCTGAAGGATGGATGCCAATTCCACAGTCTGGCACCACGGTCTCCTCTGTACCTCTTCTCTGGGCTCCTTGGTGCCCACGTGGTGTCTAGCTCAAGGCCACCCACATCCATCCATAAGGAATAGCAGCACCTAAGCCCTCCACAGTCTCGCCTTGAGCAGGCCCGTGCCGAGCTCTGTAGCGTGAGCTACTGCTTCCAGTCCTCACAGCAGCCTGCCAGGCACGAACTGTGTGTCCGCATTTTGCAGATGGGAAAACAGCAGCTCAGGGCTAAGGCAAATGGCAAAGTTCAGCTTCAAACCCAGCACCCTGAGGCCGGAGCTCTTGCTCGGCTGCTTAGGAAGGAGGCCATGGACCCTCTCCACCCAGGCCACGGGCGAGTGCCCACCTGTGAACTTCCAGAGCCACTCCAGACCAATGCAGACCTTCCGCAGGGGCTTCTGTGCCGAATGGAGGGTGATGGGGCGGGTGCAGGCCTGCTGAACGTATACCTCCAGGTGGTCCTGCAGGTTCTGGCCAACTCCTGAAATGGGGGGGAGTGGTGAGGAAACATGGCTGCAGGGGGTTGGGGGGTCCGGTTAGCTGGCTTCTCCACACTCCCCTGGTTTTAAAAAATTCTCCCCTATCCACTAATGTTCTGGGCCAGCTCCTGCTCGGTCCCCAGGTCTCAGCTTAAAGGCGGAGACGCCATGCACCCCTGGCCAAGTCCGCCCTCTCTCACATGCTCCAGGGCAGCCTCCAGGTGCCCTTTGTCTGCCCGCTCAGCAGCACCCTCCATGCGGGCAGGGCCCACGCCTGCAGCAGGCAGGCATTGCTTGGTGAGCTGTCACTGAATGGGGACAGCAGCCCACCCTCAGCCCCGGCCTGGGGAAGGAGGAAGCTGCCCTGCTGGGAGTGTGGCTTACAGGGGGCAAGAGACAGAGCCAGGCCCGTAAGGACATCGAAGATAGTTTATGAAACACAGTTCAGGTCTTAATGTGAAAGGCAGGCTCCGCGGTACTGGGCTGACCTCGTTAACGCTAGGGCAGCTGGTGAGGACCATGAATGGGAACAGAGCCTGGACCTCTCTCACCACAGAGCTGCCCTGGTGACAGGCCCACACCGCCGGCCAGCGGGGCTTGGTGGGCAGATACTCCCTGCCAGAGGGCGCTCCCCCCCCCGCCCCCCGTAGGATGGGGTGGCCAGGGAGGGAGAAGGAAATAACACGAAGACTGGGGGCCCAGGGTAAGGGTGTCTGGTGAGGCCTGGGGGACTCTGGGCTCATGGGAAGGACATGACAGTTCCACAGAGCACTGACTCTCACCACCTCCCTGCTCCGTGCTGATTACATACAAGAAGCCATTTTGTCGAGCAGAGACGGCCTCTGGGGAAGACTGAAGGGGGCTCACCAGGCAGGTGGCACACCACAGGGATGCCCAGTTTCTTCAGGTCATCTGCATTCCCGACACCCGAGAGCATGAGCAGCTGCGGAGAGTTGATGGCGCCTCCGCTCAGAATCACCTCTTTGCTGGCGTAAGCCTGGAAGGGGCAGAGGGCCAGCCAGGTCACACCTCCTGACAAGCCAGCTGTTCTCCTGACTCGTGGGCCAGTGCCGCTCCACCCTGCACCACGAGAACACGGCGTGTCGAACCCACGTGGCGCGCTGGGGAGGAGCACTGCTGCGGTGGCAGTGGTGAGCCGGCTCACGGAGAGGAAGCTGGCAGTGTTGCTATTGGAAAGCAACCTGCACACGCAATCGTGGTGTGTCGTGATCAAGCGTGGCCACACGCCAATACATTCTGCCACAGCCAGACAGTAACCAGGGTCTTAAAACGGCACAGGAAAGCTTACGTGAGATAAATGAAAGCAAGCGGTCTAAATAAGGCAAGCAGTGAGCCAGATCGACACATGGGGGCAAAACAACCTGACACACTGCTGCCAGTGCAGAGCGTAGAGGACATTCACATTCACACAGGTTCCAACCTCTAGCATAAACCTGTCACCCTGTTAGGTCAGCGCCTTGGAACACGTGGAAGGCACTGGGGGACGCTCTAAGGTGGGTGTGGCAGACAGAGGCTCTGGGGTCACCCACACTGGGGCACCGTGGACCCTCTGCAGGTGGCAGGGCTGGGGGCTTCCTCACCTCCACCAGCCCACTGCCTCCTGTGAGGCCCTCGGGACAAGCCGTCAGGCCATTGCCACCAATGGCCTCATCCCAGGGATGAGAGCGTGTAGCTAGGAGGAGAGCGTGACTTCTGCCCCCGCCAAGCCTGACCACCAGGGTTCCTTCCTGTACATGTCCTGCCCCCCAGCTGTCATTCACTCACCTTGTGGCTCTGGCCGTTCTTGACATACTCCACGCCCACTGCACGGGTACCCTCAAAGAGCACCCTGCTCACAAGCGTCCGGGCCTCGGCCCTGAGGTTGGTGCGGCTCAGGGCTGGGTGCAGGTAGGCGCAGGCCGTGCTCCAGCGCTTGCCTGCAGGGTGGAGCAAGGAGATCAGCCCTGGGCCCTGCCCTTCCTCCGCCCCTGTGCAGAAGGGAGGGGCTGATGAGAAAGCACATGTGCCCTGCCCTGACTGTGCAAGCCCTGCCTTCACAGTAAGGCTGAGACCCAAAGACCTGCCCTACCGAAGTCCACATCTGCCTGGGGTCCCTTGGGTGCAGGTGGAAAAATAACCTTCACCCTTGACAGGGTGACACAAAGGCCAGGAGCAACTGACCGAAGAGGTGGGCAGGAGCCCCAGAGCAGCCTGGCCTCGCCTCTGTCCTGCTGTGAGCAAGGCCCATCACCACTGTACCTCAGTTTCCCATCCATAAAGGATAGACATGGCTCTGGTGCGGAAACGAGCCAGGGAGAGGGCGAAAGAGGGCCATGTGCTCCTTGCTGCTGCTCTGTGCCTCAGTTTCCCCATATGCAAGTCTCTAGAGGACTTTGGGCTCTTTGCCCTCTGACTCCATTTTCCATACCAACAGGAAGAATGCCCTCAGTATCACTATCCCCAGTCATTTCTCACTGGGCTTTGGGGTGTGCTCTGTGGCATCTAGGGATGCAATAAGTCACACCCCTTCTACCTACTCCAGCCTCAGCCTGTCCACACTTGCCATGATGGGGGATAGTTTTTTTTTTTTTTTTAAAGGAGGAACTAGGTAGATGGGGAAGGGTGGCCACACACTACCTTCATGGATGGTCATGTCCATCCAGCCGAAGCCTTCTTGCTGGAAGCCGTTCATGTCCTCAGTGAGGGGGTAGCCGGCCTGCTGTGCCGCCTCCAGGAATGCCTGGTGCAGTGGGTGGTTGGTCTTGCCCCGGGACACGTGCAGGGGGCCATCGCCGCCACGGTACCTGCTGGCACCCAGCTCGTGGCCCTGTGCCTTGCGGAAGTAGGGCAGGCAGTGTGTGTAGTCCCAACCCTCAGCGCCTTGGCGGTGCCAGCGGTTGTAGTCCTCAGCATGCCCACGGATGTAGACCATGGCATTGAGGGACGAGGAACCTCCCCAGACTCGGCCGCGAGGCCAGTATAGCACCCGGCCATCCAAGCCTGGCTGCGGCTCCGTGTGGTAGCACCAGTTGTACCTGTCGTCGCACAGGTTGGCCACGAGGGCTGCAGGCATGTGGATCTTCCACAAGAGCCGCTTACTCCCTGCGTACAAGTCCCTGGGCCCGGCCTCCAGCAACAGCACATGCTCACTGGGGTCCTCTGTGAGTCGTCTGGCCAACACGCAGCCCGCGGAGCCTGCACCCACCACCACGTAGCTGTACTCGTTCCTGCTCTGGGAATCCACACTGGCCAGAGCTCGAAGGCCCGGGGGCTGCTGCTGCCCCAAGGCTCCCCATGCCAGGGCTCCACGCAGGCCCAGGAGCCCTTGCCTCCAGCCGCGTAGGACACACCACATGCTCCTAACCCAAGTCCTCTTATCCACAGAAGGGAATGAGGTGATTCACTTTCTCCTAAAACAAGAAAAGAGTTTAAGAAAATCTTAGCTCCACAGGCACATGCAGAATCAGTTCCCCAAAGCTGGGCACTCATGCTGGTCAGCAAAGGTCCATAGCACGCTCACCCACGGGCCTGCCCAGGGCCAGGTAGGGCAGGTCCAGTCCCCATGGTTACCACCCTGGGGAACTAGGAGGAGTTCGGTACTGTTATGCCTGTGCCAGGATAGACAGGCCCCTACCCAACTTTAGGGGTGAATGTCTTCCCTGTGCCATCTGTGCATGAACCTGGAGGCTGGGAAGGAGTCTACCTGCTGGCAGGCCTGGGAGGGAAGGGGTTTACATGAGGAGAAAGAAAACAGGGTTCTTGTACCCATTTGCGACTGCTACTCAGCCCCTACCAGCTGCTAGGCACTGTTTTTTCTCTAGTAATACACAGAAAGAAATCTCTCAAAACTGATGGTCTAGGGCCAGGGTTAAGGATCAGGCTTAAATAAGTAACTGAAAGAAGGCCAGGGTGAGAGGCACGAGACTACAGAGCTCAAAGCATTTGACCAGAGGGGCTATGGGATGCGCTAGAGGGGTTTATGCAGGGGACAGGGTCAGAGCTACACTGCTCAAATATCACTCTGTGGAGTACTGGAGTTTTAACAGGGAAATAGCAATAGCTTTTGGAGGGTCCTTTTCCAACAACGTTGAAATCAATCCCAACATACTTAGTACACAGAGGTGGAAAAGAACCAGGGTATGCCATCAAAATCTCCACTGACAAGGGACATCAGAGAAAAGTTCCACCCACAAGGCCTAAGCTCTGCCTACAGGGCCTGCCCAAGACTGAGGCTAAAACAAAAGAAAACCCTGTTAAATCCCCCAAACGCCTTCCATGAGCCCTGTGCCAAGTAACAAGAGCAACCTAACGCTGGAGTACAGAAGAAGACCCTTTCTCCTCCTCCTCCCCTCTGGTGTGCAGCATTGGAGGATGAAGTGGCAGGGCCTCCTAAAAGCTATGTCTGAAGCAGGAACTGTTCAGGGCTCCAGGTCCCACACAAGCACAAGGTATCAGCTGCCCACCATTCAACTCCCCACTGGACTGACTCAACACTCCACACTAACAACCTGGCAGAATAAAAGGCATGCCCTTTTCCAGGCATAACTATTTATCTCAGTCTCTACTATCCTGTTACACACAAGATTTGGCATTCAATAAAAAATAGGAGACACACAAAAAAGCAAGACAAACAAATGAGCCCTTATCAAGAGATAAAGTAGTTAATAGAACCAGACCAAGGGATGACCCGCCCAGATGTTAGAACCATCAAACAAAGACTTTAAAATATCCAAGATGAACACTATAAAAGACTTAGTTAAAAAGGTGTTTGACACATTGAACAGATAGGAAATTTCAGCAAAATGCTGAAAACTAAAAAGACAAAAAAATACAATATTGGAGATGAGTAATTTTTAATTACATACAGCAAAGCAAAGAATTAATAAAACCAATCACCCAGATGGAAATATAATGAGAAGAAAGAGTAAAAGGGGAAGGGGAAGAGAGCCAGAGAGGGTGAGAGAGCGAGAGAGAGAGAAAACAAAACAACCAAGAGCTTTGGGACAATATCAAACTAAAGTATGGATAATTGGAGTCCCAGAAGAAGGAGAGGGAGAGAAGGGGGGTGGGGGGAAGGCCAGAGAGAAAGAATGACAGAAAGAGAACAGGGGAGAAGAAATATTTGAAGAGATCATTGCTGAGATTTCCAAAATTAGGACAAAACACCATGGATTCAAGAAGCTTGGAGCATCCCAAGCATGATTAATACAAAGAAAAACACATCTAAGTGCATCATAGTCAAATTGTTAAACTCCAAGGTAAAGAGAAATTATCAAAGTAACCAGATAAGAAACATTATATACGCAGGAATAAATATAAGAATGACATCAAACTTCTCCTCAGAAAAGATGTAATTCAGAAGGCAATGGAGTGACAACTTGAAAGTAAGTATTGAAGGAAAAAAAGCCCACTAAGCATAGTTTACTGAGCTTTAAAAATGTGCCTAATAACATCTCTATACCCAATGAATACATTTTTTAAAATGATAACTTAGATGAAATGGACCAATTCCTTGAAAGATACGACCTGCCAAAACTCACACAAGAAGAAACAAACACTCTGAATAAGCCAGTATCTATTAAAGAAATTGAATCGATAATTGATAACCTTCCAAAATGTAAAGCACCAAGCCTAGCTAAGTTCACTGGTAATTTCTGCCAAACATTTAAGGAAGAAATTAACCAGTTCTCTACAATCTCTGCCAGAAGATGGAAGCAAAAGGATTACTTCCTGACTCATTCTGTGAGGCTAGTATCACCCTAATACCAAAACCAGACAAAGACATTACAAGAAAGAAAAACTATAGCCCAATACCTCTCATGAACAATTAACAAATTGAATCCAACTATGTATAAAAAGAATTATATACCACAACCAATTGGGATTTATCCCAGGTATGAAAGACTGGTTCAACATTCAAAAATCAATTAATGTGATCCATCACATCAACAGGTTAAAGAAGAAAAATCACATGATCGTATCAACAGATGCAGAAAAAGCATCTGACAAAATTTAACACCCATTCATGATTTAAAAAAAAAAAAAACTCTCAGTAAACTAGGAATATGGGGGAATTGCCTCAACTTGGTAAAGAATATCTACAAAAAACCCTATAGCCAACATCATACTTAATGGGAAAAAAACCCTATTATCTAATACAATAAGATAAGAAAAAGAAATAAAAGGTACACAGACAGGGAAGGAAGAAATAAAACTCTTTATTTGCAAATGATATGATCATCTATGTAGAAAATCTAAAAGAATCAACAAAAAAACTCCTGGAACTAATAAGCAAATATAGCAAGATTGCAGAATACAAGGTTAATATACAAAAGTTAATCACTTTCCTATATACCAGTAATGAACAAGTGGAATTTGAAATTAAAAACAATACCATTTAAATTAGCACCCCAAAGAAATATTTAGGTGTACATCTAACAAAATATGTATAAGATCTATATGAAGAAAATGCTATGAAATGCTGATGAAATTAAAAAACTAAATAAATGGAGACGTGTTTCATGTTCATGGATTGTCAGTTCTACTCAACTTGATCCATAGAGTCAGCGCAATTTCAATCAAAATCCCAACAAGTTATTAATATTTTGTAGATATCAACTAACTGACCCAAACTTTATATGGAGAGGCAAAAGACCCAGAATGGCCAACACAATATTGAAGGTAAAGAACAAAGTTAGAGGACTGACACTACCTGACTTAAAGATTTACTATAAAGCTACAGTAATCAAGACAGTGTGGTATTGGTGAAAGAACAAATAGATCAATGGAACAGAAAAGAGAGCCCAGAAATAGACCCGCATATATATATGGTCAACTGCTCTTTGACAAAGGAGCAAAGGTAATACAACAGAGAAAAGATGGTCTTTTCAACCAAGGCAGCTGGAACAACTGGACATCCACACACGAAAAAAATGAATCTAGACACAGACCTTATGCCTTTCACAAAAATTAATTCAAAATGTATCACACACCTAAAGGTAAAAAACAAAACTATAAAACTTCTCGAAGATAACACAGGAGAAAATTTAGATGACCTTGGGTTTGATGATGACTTTTTAGATACAACACCAAAGGCATAATCCATGAAAGAAAGAATTGGTAAGCTGGATTTCATTAAAATTGAAATTTTCTACTCTGCTAAAGACATTATCGAGAGCATGTAAAGACAAGCCACGGACTGGGAGAAAATATTTGCAAAGGACATATCTGACAAAGGCTTATTACCCAAAATATATAAATAACTAGGCCGGGCGTGGTGGCTCACGCCTGTAATCCTAGCACTCTGGGAGGCCGAGGTGGGCGGATCGTTTGAGCTCAGGAGTTCGAGACCAGCCTGAGCAAGAGCGAGACCCCATCTCTACTAAAAATAGAAAGAAATTATATGGACAGCTAAAAATATATATAGAAAAAATTAGCCGGGCATGGTGGTGCATGCCTGTAGTCCCAGCTACTCGGGAGGCTGAGACAGGAGGATCGCTCAAGCTCAGGAGTTTGAGGTTGCTGCGAGCTAGGCTGATGCCATGGCACTCACTCTAGCCTGGGCAACAGAGTGAGACTCTGTCTCAAAAAAAAAAATTAAAAAAAAAAAAAAAAAAAAACTATATTTTTAAAATTCAACAACAATAACCTGATTAAAAAATGGGCCAAAGACCTTAACTGACATCTCACCAAAAAAGACAGACGGCAAACAAGCATATGAAAAATGCTCCACATCATATGCCATCAGGGAAATGCAAATTATAACAACAATGACATATCACTACACACCTATCAGAATGACCAAGATCCAGAACACTGAAAATACCAAATGCTGGCAAGGATGTGGAGCAACAGGAACTCTCGTTCATTGCCGGTGGGAATGCAAAATGGTGCAGCCACTTCGGAAGATAGTTTGGTGATTTCTTATAAAACTAAACATACCCTTACCATATTATCTAAGCAATTGTGCTCCCTGGTATTTACTCAAAGGAGTTGAAAACTTATATCCACATTAAAACCTGCAACTGATGTTTATGGCAGCTTTTTTTTTTTTTTTTTTGAGACAGAGTCTTTCTTTGTTGCCCGGGCTAGAGTGAGTGCCATGGCGTCAGCCTAGCTCACAGCAACCTCAGACTCCTGGGCTTAAGTGATCCTACTGCCTCAGCCTCCCAAGTAGCTGGGATGACAGGCATGAGCCCCCATGCCCGGCTAATTTTTTCTATATATATTTTAGTTGGCCAGATAATTTCTTTCTATTTTTAGTAGAGATGGGGTCTCACTCTTGCTCAGGCTGGTCTCGAACTCCTGACCTTGAGCGATCCACCCGCCTTGGCCTCCCAGAGTGCTAGGATTACAGGCGTGAGCCACCGCGCCCGGCCTTTATAGCAGCTTTATTCATAATTACTAAGACTTGGAAGCAACCAAGATGTCCTTCACTAGGTAAATGGATAAATACACTGTGGTATATCCAGACAATGGAATATCATTTAGTGCTAAAAAGAAATGAGCCATGAAGCCATGAAAGAACATGGAGGAATCTTAAATGTATATTACTAACTGCAAGAAGCTGATCTGAAAAGGCTACATACTGTATGATTCCAGTGATATGAAATTCTGAAAAAGGCAAAACTATGGTGACAGCGAAAGGATCAGTAGTTGCCAGGGACTGGGAGAGGGAGGGATGAACAGGCAGAGCACAGAGGATTCTTAGGGCAGTGAAATTACTCTATGAGATCATAATGGTGGACAAATGTATTTATGTATTTGTTTAAACCCATAGAGTATACAACACAAAAGTGAACCCTACGGTAAACTATGGACTCTGGATGATGATGTGCCAATATAGTACATCAGTTGTAACATATGTATCACCTTGGTGGGTGGATATTGTTAATGGGAGGGCTATGCATGTGTGGGGGCAAAGGGTATATGGGAAATCTCTTCACTTTCCTCTCAATTTTGCTGTGAACCTAAAATTGCTCTATAAAAAAGTCTTAGCTGAGCATGGTGGTGTGCACCTACGGTCTTAGCTCCTCAGGAGGCTGAGACAGGAGGATCCATTGAACTCAGAAGTTCAAGATCAGCCTGGGCAACATAGTGAGACACTGTCTCAAAAAAAAAAAAAAGTCTTTTAAAAAATGTAAAGAGTCTGGCTCCATTTTTGATGTTTGACTATTGACAGCTTTCAAGCCCCATTCCTTACTGTTCCTTTCTTACCCCATGTCTGGGCAAGTCAATAAGAAAGCTCTGGCTTTTCTTCTCTGAGCATCAGTGGGGAAGTTCAAATCATGCAGACCCAACCCATGTGTGAATGTCCTCACCTTGGCCCTGCTCCTTAACCACAATAAAAACCAGGAACACTTGCCCCTTCCTTCACTCAAGCCAGGTGCTTGGGTACCTGCCCTGCTCTCCCCATAAAGCCCCATGATATGAGCAATAAACCTTCCCATAGCCCGCTGGTGTGTATGTGGTGCCATCCGTCTCAACATTCAAACCAATGTGGGTTGTGCGAGGTTGATCCTGCCTCCATGGGGCAGATACAAGACAAAACAATACCATTTATAAGAGCACCAGCACCGGGCGCGGTGGCTCACGCCTGTAATCCTAGCACTCTGGGAGGCCGAGGCGGGAGGATCGTTTGAGCTCAGAAGTTCGAGACCAGCCTGAGCAAGAGCAAGACCCCATCTCTACTAAAAATAGAAGTTAGCTGCACAACTAAAAATATATAGAAAAAATTAGCCGGGCATGGTGGCGCATGCCTGTAGTCCCAGCTACTTGGGACACTGAGGCAGAAGGATTGCTTGAGCCCAGGAGTTTGAGGTTGTTGTGAGCTAGGCTGATGCCACGGCACTCTAGCTGGGGCAATAGAGTGAGACTCTGTCTCAAAAAAAAAAAAAAAGAGCTTAACAACATATGTGTAAAACCTCTACACTGAAAACTATAAAACACTGAGAGAAATTAAAGATGACCTAGACTGGATGTGCTGGCTCACACCTGTAATCCCAGCACTTTGGGAGGCTAAGGCAGGAGGATCACTTGAGGCCAGGAGTTTAAGACCAGCCTAAGCAACACAGCAAAATCCATTGCCACAAAAGACAAAAAAATTAGCTGGGTGTGGTGGTGATGCCTGTAGTCCCAGCTATTCCAGAGACTGAAGCAGGAGGATCAATTGGGCCCAGGAGTTAAAGGGTACAGTGAGCAATGATTGTGCCATTGCACTGTAGCCTGGGTGACAGAGCAGGACCCTGTCTCTTAAAAAAAAATTCAATTAAAATAACAAAAAAGATGACCTAAATAGAGTGAGATACCATAAATACAATATTGTTATAATGTCAATTCTCCCCAAATTGACTTAAAGATTTGATGCAATGCCAATCAAATCTCAGCAGACTTTCTCTATTGGAAACTGATATGCCAATTTCAAAATGTATATGGAAACACAAAGGACATAGAAAAAGTTGTAGTACAATCAATCATACAATGAAACCCCACACAACTGTGTAAATGAAGGAAACATAAGATCTCATATCAACATGGATGAATCCTAAAAATACAGTCAGAATGCAAAAAGAAAATTACAGGTTATGGCCTGAATGACACACACACACAAACAAGGATGCTTACTTTTGACATTTCTATTCAAGATAGCATTGGAAATCCTAGCCAGAGAAATTAGGCAAGAAAAGGAAATAAAAGGCATCCAAATTGGAAAGAAAGAAGTAAATTATCTCTGTTCATAGATGACATGACCTTATATGTTAGAAACCCTAAAAATTCCACACCAAAACCAAAATTAAAATTGTTAGAGCTATTAAATAAATTCAGCAGAGTTGCAGGATACAAAATCAACCCACAAAAATTAGTTGCATTTCTATTCACTAACAATGAACAATCTGAAAAAGAAATTAAGGAAACAATTCCATTTATAATAGCATCCAAAAAGAATAAAATACTTCAGAATAAATTTAACCAAGGAGTTAAAAGACTTGTATGCAGAAAACTACAAAATGTTGCTGAAATTAAAGAAGACACAAAGAATTGGAAAGACATACCATATTCATGGATTGAAAGACTTAATATTGTTAAGATGCCAATACCACCCAAAGCAACCCATGGATTCTGTACAATCCCTATCAAAATCCCAAGAGTTTTTTGCAAATAGCCACAAAAGTTTTGAAAAATAAGAAAAATATTAGAAGATGCATAATTCCTGATTTCAAAACCTCCTACAAAGCTACAGTAACCTAAACAGTATGCTAGTGACATAAGGACAGACATAGAGACCAATGAAATAAAGAACCCAGAAATAAACCCTTGAACAGGTGGCTAATTGATTTTCAACAAGACTACTCAGACCGCTCAATGGTGAAAAGACAATCTTTTCAACAGTGTTGAGAAAACTGGATATTCACATGTAAAAGGATGAAGCTGGACCCTTACCTCTGCCATATACAAAAGTAAAATAGACGAAAGAGCTAAATCCAAGAACTAAAACTATGAAACTCTTAGATGAAAACATACCAGAAAATCTTTGTGACATCTGGGGGTACTTTCTTGGATACAATACCAAAAGTATAGGTAACAAAAGATAAAATAGACAAATTGTACTTCACCAAAATTAAAAACTTTAGTGCATCAAAGGACAGACACCGGACACTCTTAAGAGTGAAATGACAACCCGTAGGAGAAAATATTTGCAAATCATATACCTGATAAGAGATTAATATCCAGAGGGTATACAAAGAACTCCTACAACTCAACAACAAACAAGCCAAATAGAAAATGGGCAAAGGACTTGAATAGACATTTCTCCAAAGAAGATACACAAATGGCCAATAAACACATGAAAAGATGCTCAACATCACCAGTCGTTAGGGAAGTATAAAGCAAAACCACAGCGAGTTACCACTTTACACCCATTAGGATGGCTACAGTAAAAACAAAAACAAAATGGAAAACAACACGTGTTGATGAGGATGTGGAGGAATTGGAACCACTGCATGTTGCTGGTGTGGAAAACAGGCTGGCAGTTCCTCAAAGTTAAACATAGAATTACCATGAGATCCAGCAATTCCACTCTTAGGTATACACCCCAAAGAACTGAAAGCAGAGACTCAAACAGATACTTTTACAGTAATGTTTATAGCAGCATTATTCACAATAGCAAAAAGGTGGAAACGCAAATGTCCATCAACAGATGAAAGGATAAACTGAGTAACAGCCTTAGGATGAAATTCTGACACCTGCCAAAACATGGATGAACCTTGAAAGTATTATGCTACATGAAATAAGTCAGATACCGAAGGACAAATACTGTGTGATTCCACTTACATGAGGTACATAGAACAGGCAAATCCATAGAAACAGGAAGTAGATTAGAGGTTACCAGCGGGTTGTTGTTTAATGGGAACAGAGCTTTAATTTGGGGGGATGAAAAACATTCGGAAATGGATAGTGGTGGTGATGGGCGCACAACACTGTGAATATACTTAATGCCACTGATTTGTACACTTAAAAAGGGTTAAAATGATAAATTTGTTAAATATATTTTGCCACACACACACACAAAAAAAAAATCACCAAAAAAAAAAAAACCAAAAACAACAACAACAACAACAACAACAAAAAAAACCACAACCCCATGTGCAGTTCAATTCTGGATATTGTTCAGTCAGTCAAACCTATGAGTGAGAGAAGCAAAAAGAAACTGAGGGCAGTAGTTACCTCTGAGCCAGGTGGTGCACCCCAAAGTTTTCATTTACACCTGTCATGTTTTATTTCTTAATGTAGGTGACAGGCACAGGTGTGTGTTGCGTGGTTTTATTGATGGTCTGAAATAATTGATAATGAAAGCTGACAAGATTAGGAGGCAACACAGGCAGCTGTGCCTGCTGTGGAGGAATAAAGTCAGATCCCGCCTTTCTGAGGTGGTCCCAGTCATTCTGCAACCCCACCTGCCATGGCAGCTCTGCTCCGACCCTCTCCCTGCCACCCTGCACCCCAGCATGGAGGGGACCCTCACTGTTCTCAAAGTTCTGGGTCTGCCTTCAACTGGGCATAGATCTCCCTGGCCCTTGGGCAGGGGTGGGACTAAACTGGGGTGTTTCTGCCTGCCTCTCACCCCTGCCAGTGGAAACTTCCTCAGGTGCCTCTCCCTGCACCCACAAATCCCAAGCCCAGGATTTGCTGAATAAAGCAGAGGGGCGAGCCCAGGGCCCTTGCCCACTCTCACCTGCCTTTTCTGGGGTGCATGTGTCTCAGCCTCGGCCCCAGCTCTCACCCCATACTGTGGCCAGGGGTGGGGTGGGCTTTCCCCTTCTTCCCCAGCTGTGTGCCCGGGCCTGGGGGAGGCTTGCACCTCAGAGCAGTATTTCCCAGTTCCTGAGACCCACCCGGGCTCCTTGAGGGCCCCCCCCGGAAGGCAGGCCTGGGGGGCAGCAGACACGAGTCATTCAGGCTCCTGGCCTGGCAGAAGGTGGAGGGGCCCTAGACACACACACTCAGCATGTGCAGAGGAAAGTAGGGCTAAAGGGGGAGGGGCCGCTACCCAGTGGGAACTCCCTGAGGGACCCCTGAGCCCCTAACGAAATGCCCCCGCAGGCCCCCAGGCTGGGTGGGTGGGCAGACTGACCAACATGGGGCAGGACTGACAGGGAAGCAGGAAGGCGCTCCCTGGTCTTTGCAGTATGGAAGGTGGGGTGGGAATGGGACCATAGAAAGACAGGAAAGCACGTGTGTTCATTCGCGGGCAGGTGCTGAGGTGAGGGGCGGGGGTCCTCCCTACCATGGGTGGGATCTGAAGTTGGTGGGTGGCATCCAAGCCTTCCTTCTGACTCTGGGAGCCTGTACCCCCAACCCACCCCATTTCCTGGGACCAAACTTGGCCAGGCCCAGTCTAGCGCTCTGGCCAGATGAGGATGTGGCTTTGCCAATGCCAAAGCACGAGGGAGAAGAGACTTCCGTCCCTGTGGCGCCACTGGCGCCAAAGCAAGGCTCTGGTCAATTCCGACCCCCACCCCCAACACCAGGGATGGTCGAAGTGAGTGTCAAGTACAGAGAGGAGACCAGAGGAGCAGTAACAAACACAGGGGCCGCCACGCCCGCCGGTTATGGCTGGTGCCTCTCACCGCCGCAGTCCCGCGCAGCATCAACTAGCAATTCTCGTTTCACATTCTCAAATCAGTAGTTGAAGACTGATACTGAAAAGTATGTTAAATTTTGTGGCTAGAACACTGATAGTCTTATACAGTAACAAGACAGATTTCCATGTAGTTTTGAGCACCTGACCAATTGCACAAGTTTTATGATTTTGGTGGAGTTAAGTTGCAAAACAATTATGACCAGGATAAAAAAACACTCACCCACAATTTCAGGAGAGACACACTTTGTCTGCAGAGCCGCAGGGCTGCAGTGCTGACCTGTCCAGCGGTTCCTAACAGCACTTCCTTCCTCGCCATTTCTTGGTGTGCACGCACGAGCATGTGTGTGTGTGTTTCCATTCTAGCTTTTGGCTGCTGCTGTGAACTGTGCCCCATGGGGCCAGATTCTTTGGGCCACTGAAGTCCTGGCTTTTGCTGGTCACCCAGGAGGAAAAAGCAGAACTCCGGGAGGGACGGAGCACCCCAGCCAGGCTCCGAGTGCACAGCGATGCCCCAGACCTCGCCCTGCAGGAGCTCCAGCTGGTCAAGGCCGATGATAAACAATGATTTTGCTTCAGGCACAGCTGGGGAGCACGTAAACCTTTCCAGAAACTAAAAGATACGTCAGGATTTTGAAGGCACAGCCCTTTGTCTCAGCAACCCCCCTTCTAGGAATCTAACCAAAAGAGAGCTCCGCACAACTGGAAAATCAAGCACAATGTGGTCGGTCCCTGTGCTGTTTACACTAGCAAAGAATCAGAAACAACCTAACTGCCTACCAACAGGAAACTGCTCATTAAAAAGTAGGTCCATCCTTGTGAAAGGGCCCTGTTAACTCACTTAAGAAATGACCACGTAGCCCACGCAGTCATCATAGATAAGGCTCAGAGACACCCCAGGGCAAAGCTCAGCTACTCACAAGCTTCAAAGCCTAGAAAGGTATTTCCCATCCTTGAGCTCTGGTGCCCTGAGGCCAGCACTGCTCCAGGCTCCCACTTGACCTTCACACCGGTCACTGTGCCCATGGGCCAGGGTGGTGATGACAATCCTTCAGGAGAACTGCCAAAAACGTGGCGGGAGCCACGCCATCCTTGCCCATCTGGGGTCATTCTCAAATGGAGGACTTCGAGCAGGTCACCTGCCTTTTCTCACCTGGCCTTCCAGTAATGGCTTTGACCTGCAATTTGTGCAAGACTTCACGTGAGGTTACCCGGCTTGTAGGCTGGGCTTTGGGCAAGAAGGAGAGCACTGCTCTGTGGCTGCCTCTGTCTGACCACAGAGCTCCACTAAACTGTGGAACCCAACTGAGTTAGAATAATAGGAACAGCTCTCTGGGCTCCAGGTGCATGGACCACCTGCCCTTCCTCCCCCAGGGCCTTTGCAGGTGCTGTTCCTTCCTCCAAGAAGAGGTCCCAGCCTCCTTTCACTGCACTCACTCACCTTCCTGCAGGCCCCACCAGGCACATTTCCTCTGGGAAGGCTTTCTTGCCACTGGTCACATCCACCCTGGGACTGCCCTGTACCACTTACTGGGACCTCAACAAACCAGCAGCAGATGAGCTGTGGAAGGCTCATGGCCTGGTGGAGGGCTCTGCGGCCTTGTCCCCTGCCGTGGCGCTCTGCCATACTGGCTGAGCAGACACGAGAAGGGGATGGGCCGCACGTGGCCTACGGCAAACCCTAGCTAGACAGTCGGAGATGTGGATGCTGAGTGCAAACACATGTGCCAGGACTCAAAGAAGGCACCACCCAGGAGGGGCACAGGGAATGTTCTGGATCCTGACCTGGTGGTGGTTACCTGGGTGTATACACAGATTAAAATCAACACGAATGCACTTATTGCATGCTGTTCTACCTCAATTAAAAAGTTTAAAAAAAAAATTTTTAACACATTTTCTTCAAAAGTCAAATTTCTTTTCCTAGCATCTCATCTTCCACATAATCATGCACAATAAACAAGCGAATTGGAAATTCTCTTCCACTCTCCTGAAATAGCTGATTATTTTGCTACCTTGGAGAGGACTCCTGGACTGGGTGGATGAGGCTGTGCCCGCTGGCCCCCTGTGCCCTGGCTGCTCAGTCCCTGCTGCTTGGGCAGAGCCCACGTGGCCCCTGGACCCCCTGTGAAGCGGTTGAGGAGGTACGGCCAGGCCGCGGCAGGGCCGAGGCTGGTCAGGACATACCACAGGCTGCCAAGAAACCCCCCGGTGGGAGCCCTGAAGTCTCACATGCATCAGAGCTCTGCTGGGACTCACCGTGTGACCCGGGCCGGGGTTTCCTGCCGGTAACGCGTGGGCACTGGCCTCTGCAGGCACCTCTGACGCTTGTGGCTCCTCGGAAGTGCATCTGCTCTGCCACTTCCCCTCTGCTGCCCCCAGGGCGCCCTGTCAGCCTGTGGGGCCTTGTGCTTCCCGTTCCAGGCATCTGCCCTCGTGGGCACACCCCACCCTCTAGCTGGCTCCCCCTTTTCTAAAACCATCACAGCGGTCTCCACCAAAAGCAGAGAGCAAGGTGGGGGGACCTAGAGTCCTAACACATGGGCAGGGGCAGGGGACTTGACTCATAGGGATGGCTCCTCAGGGACAGCTCCTGGGGGTCACCTGCCATTTCGTTCCCTCACAGGTGTGTGTGGATCCAATCTGAGCAGGTGGTGTATGCGCCTGAGGTGTGTCTAGGAGAGAGGGTGCAACAGAGGTCGCTGCTGGAGGACTCAAATCCCTCAGGTCCCTCTCCCAGAGTCAAGCACCTGTGACCGGGAGGTGAGGGAAGGGAGTGTCTCCAGCTGGCCCCTGAGGAAGGGGGACCCCTCCAGACTCAGGCTCCCTGCACTCTGGTTGTCCTGTGCCTGGGCGAGGGGGCTCCAGAGCACGGAGGCCTCAGGTGACAGTGGGGACACCGGCTGGAGCTGTGCATGGGCAAGTGTGAGCAAAACCAGGGGCAGGCCCAGGGGAAGACACCCTGGTGTCCTAGCACTTACGCAGTGTCGCAGCAGGGACAGAAAGACGAGCCACTCCTCCCTGCTCCCTCTTCCCCCTTCAGGGGCCACAAGAAGGCTGGCGTCCTGGTGACCACAAGTTACCACACTCCCACCCAGCAGAGCCCATGCACCCAGCTGCCCTCCCACCACGCACGTTCACTTACAGAGCAGGCACTCAATAAACGCGTGTTTGTGGCAGGTATATAAAAATACACTGTCCACTTCGGGAGAAGCAGCAGACAGACATGGAAACTGAGGCACAGGGGCGGTAACTTCTCTCAGAAGGGTGGGGCTGGCACTGCAGAATCTGCCCAATTTTGCCCACCCCAGGGACGCTAGCTGGACCAGGCCCCCTCACCTCCCACAGGGACCCTCTCCACAGCGACCCAGCAGTGTCCCTGCTACTACTGCCCCTCCCCATGCCACCCCACAGCCGGCTCTCCATACAGCAGCCAGGCGGCCTCAGAGGAGGGGAGCGTGGACCAGCGAAGTAGGAAAGATCCAGGCGAGGGTCAGCTTGGGCCTCACCAAAGTGACTTCACACCCAGGGGGACAACTGCAAACAGACTCTTCCCTATAGGCAAAGCAGGGGTCTGAGTGGAAGACGGTAACACTGCCTACGAAATACCCCTGCCCAAAAGTTCAAACCTGAATCTGATCACACTTCTAGATCCAGGTACTGATCTGCAGGAAAGGCAGAGGGCACAGGGACATGCCAAAGGTGCACCGTCAACAGAACCCAGGCGCAGGCAAGCCCCGCCCAGTTCTTCAGCAGTAAGTCCAAGTCAATGGTAAGAGCAAGACGCAGGGAAGCCTGCAGATCAGGAGAGGGGACGACTTGCCCATCAGAATATGCGGCTGCTCCTGGGACCCTGGGGATTTGAACAGCCAGTGACACGAAATCATTGCATGTCAGATGTGATAATGGTCCTGTGGTTATGCTGTTTAAACTCACCCTTTCAGGAACCCTCGTACACTGCTGGTAGGAATGTAAATTAGTACAGCCACTATGGAAAGCTGTATGTTCCTCAAAAAGCTAAAAATAGAGCTACTGTATCATCCAGCTATTGCACTGCTGGCTACATATTCAAAAGAAAAGAAATTAATATATGGTAGAGACGTCGGCACCCCCAGGTTTACTGTAGCACCGTTCACAATAGCCTAGATACAGAATTGAGCTAAGTGCCCAGCAAAGGCCGAATGGATAAAGAAAATGTGGTACATACACACAACGAATATTAGTCAGCCGTAAAAAATAAAACTGGAGCCCATTGCGTTACGTGAAACAAGCCAAGCACAGAAAGATAAATATCACGTGTTCTCACTCACATGTGGGAACCAAAAAAACAGTGAATCTCATGAAAATAGAGAGTAGAATGGTTACCAGAGTCAGGAAAGGGGGGTGGGGATCAGCAGAGGTTGATGAATGGGCACAATATACAATTAGATGGAATAAATGAGACCTGCTGTTTGCTAGATCAGTAGTGACTATGATTAACATTAATTATGATACATTTCAAAATAGCTAGAAAAGAATACCTCGAATGTTCCTAGCATAAAGAAAAATAAATATTTAAGGTGGTAATTCCAATTACCCTGATTTGATTGTTGCCTAGTATATGAATGGAACAAATGATCACATATATCCTGAAAATATATACATCTACTATGTATCAATAAAAATGATGATAAAAAGTATAGGAAAAGCAAAAAAATAAATTATATAAACTTACAATGAAATAAATTATATTAAAAACAAAAAAGTAATGCACCCTTTCAAAAATACATACTGAAAAACTGACAGAAAAAATATGACATTTGGGATTTGGTTTAAAATCACCCCAGGGACCAGGGGGGCAGATAAAATAGGATCATCCACGAGGTGACACTGTCAAAGTTGCGCGATGGGAACAGAGTTCCCATCTCAATAATCTCTTTTGGCTAATGTTGTACATGTTTCACATTTTCCTTAATAAAAAGGATTTCTGAAGTTGTTGTTTGTTTGAAATCTCAAACACCACACTAGAGAAGTGAGACAAAGAAAGAGGGCAGGAGAACATTCACGCGGAGCACTTGGTCTGGGGTGGGGACTTTGAACCATTCCACAGCAGCTTGGGAGGTTCTGCAAACGCCTGTTGCCAGCTTCCTCTTTCAAGTGCACTTTTTTTTTTTTTTTGAGACAGAGTCTCACTCTGTTGCCCGGGCTAGAGTGAGTGCCGTGGCGTCAGCCTAGCTCACAGCAACCTCAAACTCCTGGGCTCAAGCGATCCTCCTGTCTCAGCCTCCCGAGTAGCTGGGACTACAGGCATGCACCACCATGCCCGGCTGATTTTTTTTTTCTATATATATTTTTAGTTGGCCAGATAATTTCTTTCTATTTTTAGTAGAGACGGGGGTCTCGCTCTTGCTCAGGCTGGTCTCGAACTCCTGACCTCGAGCGATCCACCCACCTCGCCCTCCCAGAGTGCTAGGATTACAGGCGTGAGCCACCGTGCCCGGCCAAGATGGGTGTTTTTTAACTGAGATTTTAAAAACTGGTTAAAAGTGCACTTGAGGCCGGGCGTGGTGGCTCACGCCTGTAATCCTAGCACTCTGGGAGGCTGAGGTGGGTGGATCGCTCGAGGTCAGGAGTTCGAGACCAGCCTGAGCAAGAGCGAGACCCCCGTCTCTACTAAAAATAGAAAGAAATTATCTGGCCAACTAAAAATATATATAGAAAAAAAAAATCAGCCGGGCATGGTGGTGCATGCCTGTAGTCCCAGCACTCGGGAGGCTGAGGCAGGAGGATCCTTAAGCCCAGGAGTTTGAGGTTGCCGTGAGCTAGGCTGACGCCACGGCACTCACTCTAGCCCGGGCAACAGAGCGAGACTCTGTCTCCAAAAAAAAAAAAAAAAAAAAAAAAGACACCCATCTCACACCCAGAAGTGACAGGATACAATGTATTCTGCCACCAGCTCTGGCCCACACACTATTTGATTGTCTGTGAGAGATAAGCACAGAATCAAAAGTCAGAGTTGAGAAACTTTTATAGGAATTTGACATGGTGACCTTATGTCTGCTGAGTCTAATAAGAAGATAATGGGCTTATATTTCATATATCTTTGTTGCTATTGTAACTACTAATTTTTGTGGTATTTTAAAATTTGGCCCCTGAGATTAAAATTTTAAAAAGCAAACACTCACCTGGGCCTCCCCCACAGAGAGTTTGAGAAGCACTGTTACGGACCAGACATGGATCCCCTGGAGACCCCAAACCCATCAAGGTGGCCAGCCAGAGACCCCCAAGCTTCCCTTCTCACTGTTTGCTGTGCTGACTCGAATACTTGCTGTAAACAGGTCACGGGTAAGAGAGTAGCAGCGCTACAAGCTGTTTGATTATTAAATCCACGCTCACTTACACACTTCCATGCCAGCACAAGCAGAGCCACCTCCAGCAAGTGTGAGCAAGGCCTAGCACGTGCGCTGAGTGCCCGCCCTGGTCAAGGCACCTTCGAGAGCTGTGGTTAGACAGCCAGCTTTCACACACATGCCCACTACTGTTTCCCTTTCAAACGTCTGCATGGGTTTAACTGCAGAGGGTCCCAAGACTGCAAGCTGAGCTGCTTAAAAAACTGACTGCTTCTCTGTACCAACTGGAATTATCATTCAACTAAAGTGCAGAAATAAATCAGGAACTTGGGTTAGTGGAAGATACCAACCAGTACCCATGGCTCCTGAAAATGGTATTGCTGTTCTGACTATGATATGCAAAAAAACAAACCAAAAATATCCCAAATGTAAACGTATAAAATAAACTCACACTAATATGCAACATCACCTGTTTCTATTTTACACACTGGAGTTCCACATTCAAGTTGCACTGCTTTAAAAGAGAAGGGAAAGTTGCTGGAGGCCAAGATCCTCGTGCTGCAACCTTAGTTCAGCCACCTCTCACAGCTTAGCGTCTCTGGGCCTCAGTTTCCTCAACTACATAATTGGAACAGAGCCACCCATGTCATTGGTTTTTTTTATTAGGGCAAAAGGAAATAAGAGCTAAAAACACTTCAAAGAAATAAAAGCACAAAGCTAAAAGCACATGGTGATTTTATCAAGTTCACAGCATGGCCTGCATTCCTCCCTCCCTCTCCCTCTCTCTCTTTCTCTCTCTCTCCCTCTTGCACAGCTTCACTCATCTTGTTTATTC
Source organism: Eulemur rufifrons (assembly GCF_041146395.1). NCBI lineage: Eukaryota > Metazoa > Chordata > Mammalia > Primates > Lemuridae > Eulemur > Eulemur rufifrons. The sequence continues at coordinate 158,076,900 of NC_090989.1, forward strand.
CTCCATGAAGTGTAGAATGTGATGTTACAACTAGGACCAATAATAATATCACTAATAACAGACCAAGTCAAGTATCATATCACACCTGCTGTGTGTGCCCAACACGGTGCCAACCGCTTCACCCCAGGAATCTCGGGTGATCCTCCCTACAGCCCTGCGAGGATCACTCCATCACCCCTGTTTACAGATAGGCTTTGACAGAACAACACTACCTGCCCCCTCTTCTGGGCTTTCCTGAAGCCCCAATGTGATAACAACAGATGTGAAAATCAACACAAGTACCCAGAGGACCAGGCAAAGGGACTACAGCCATGAACGGGACACATGATCTGTGCCCTCACGGGCTTTCATCCTAGGAACCAGCAAGAGTGGTATTAATGCCACGTTAACACCGAGGCCTGAGTCCGTGGGCTTTCCTGGGCCAGCCCCTCCCACTGGAGCAGAAAAAATGTTTGTGGTTTTGTGGCCCTGCTGGGATGGTGGTGGGCAAGCCCTCGATGTGGCTTCAGGGTCTCTGGCTCAGAGCAGGCATTAGAGTTGACCCTGCTAAGCCCAAGCTGCCAAGCAGGAGCAGAACACCGGGGTGGGGGAGCACCGAGGCCAAGAGTGCTCCCAATGGCTCCTCTCCCAGCTTGGGCTAGCTGCCGGGGGCCTTGGGAGGCATCCAGGATTTGCCAGAAATGGCTCCCTCTTCACAAGACAATGAATCCACTGTTGACCAGTCAGGGCCTTGATTAATATTTGCAAAAGAACTAAGTGGAAAATTCCACCTGTGTGGGTGGAGGCTGGACCCGCAGGACATGTCAACAACCCGGATGGCCTTGTTCCTTCTAGGATGGATCAGGCAGAGAGACAAAGGTCTGAGAAACAGTGACAGAATCTGGGGCATGTCATTACTCTTGGGTCCAAGGGAATGTCCCTCCGCTGATCACAGACATACTAGGTTTTTTTATTGTCCTGACTCTCTTCCCCCTGAATTTACACAGCACTTTTAAATACTTCAACTTGCTTTCCTATCTCCTGCCTCATCTAAGCCTCCTAACAGGCCTGCTAGGGAGGCAGGGCTGGCTTCAGCCCCGGGTTACAGGGTTACGTGTGGGGACGCTGAAGCCCCAGGAGTCCCAGAGCCTCGCTCAGGGCCAGCTGATGGCCAGCAGGTGCAGGGCGGGCAGTGGAGGAGCCAGGCCTCTCAGCCCCGCACTGCACGGAGCCCATGCGAGGCCAGGGCCACCAGACAGAGTGGTCGTCCAGGCTCCGACAGAGGCCCTGACCTTCACCCTGCCTGTCAGGAAAAAAGGAGGAAGTTCAAACCAGCTCTCCTGGTGCGCAGGCCTAGGCACCAGCCTCGGAAGAAGGTATGCATTGTTTACTCATCCATTCGAAGCCCCAGACATGAAGGCACACTGTGTCAGGTGGCTCCTTCAGAAACCCAGACCTAGAAGAATTTATGACTGAACGGAGAAAGGCAGAAAATCTCCAAAGGTTGCTTCTCTCCTAGACTCCCATCACCTCATCGCTACCACCCTGCCTCACCCACGCCAGTTTACAGGAAAGGACCCCGGGGCTCTGAGGACAACAGTGACTTGCCAGAGGTCAGAGAGAGAGGAAGCTGAGACCTCTGACCTGCGGTGGCCCTGCCTCCAGTTTATAAAGCCACAAAGTTGTCAGGCTTAGTCGTGTCCCTTCCAGCAGGCCAGCTCGGAGGCTGCACGTCTAATCACCAAGGACCTTTCACGGGGAACACTTGCGGCGTGGCCTTCTGAGCCAGGTGAAACCCCCAGGAGGCAGCCAGGGGCATCCTGTGTGCCCACTGGGCACTCCTCACACCCCACACTCCACGGCCCCTCTGCAGAGCTGGCCCGGGCAGCATCCCCACCTCTAAAGCCCAAGGGGCCAGGGCAGTGTCATCTCTGGACCCAGGACAACAGGAAACCCACTCAGGCTGTGTTGAGAGTCTCTGCCTGGCACCCTCTGCCCAGGTACCCCTCCTTCCACTCCTCCTCCCCACAGGCTCAGCTGCCTCCACGCCACCCTCTCCTCACGCTTCCTCTCTCTTCTGCCCACCGGCTTCTTCCCCCTTTTTTAAAACAAAACCACTCCCCATACCACTCCTATTTCCTCCCATGCCCATCCCACCTGTTCTTGCCAAGGCCACCATGATGCCATTGGTCCCCCTCAGGCCAGGGCCCCTGGTCCCTTTGCCCTTCCTTACTCCTAGGTTTTCCTGCTGCAGCGTCTCCTAGTCCTCCCTTCCCTCCAGGAAGCTTCCCTGCCCCAGAGCCCTATCCTCCCACGTACCACTCACTGCCTGGGAATGTCTGGCTCACAAACCCTGTCTCCAGGCCTAACCTCTGCACCCCTGGTGTCCCAGGGCCCGTGCATCTTAGCGCCAGCTCTCCACAGCAGGGACTCGGATACTCACTGAACAACGCATGTTGGTGAATGGCTGCCGCTCGCTGGTCTCAGAGGGGCTGGCCCCTACTCACCCTGCACAGCCGCCCTGATGGCCTTTCTAAAACTGAAAAGTGACCACCACCTAAGCCCCTGCCATGGTTCATTATTGCTATCACAGGACAAAGTTCACTATACCATCTGCACGTCCACAGCAGGGCGGGCACCTGTGTCCTTGAATACATTTCTCACTGCACTCATCCTCAGTCCAAGGGCACCCGTCAGCCAGCACCCAGGTGTCGTTTACCTTTGCACCCCTGTACCTGGCACCCAGTAAGTGTTTGCCGAACAGGAAGATGACTGTTAGAGCTGGAAAGGCTCTCGGGGACCACAGGGCCCAAAGCAACTCAGAGAGGGCCTGACCCCAGGCAGGGGTGAGTGCACTGCTTCACCTGAGTGACCCTCCTTGGCTGGGAATCAGACCAGTGGTCTGGAACCATCACCTGCAACGCCACATGCAGGCATCCCAGACACCCCAGCTGACCCTGAGTCTGGGGAATGGGCCCCACTACACGCAGGCCAGAACACAAACTTGGCAGGTGGGCCAGGCTGGGCACACAGTGGGGCCTCAGCAAAAACAGTTGCTTAACTCAGTACAACGTCTCACCAGCTGACAACTAATTCATCCATAAGTTCGTATCTCTCTCTAGGGCTCTGTCTTCTCATCGGTAGAATGGAGCTAATTCGGCCTACAAGTTTAAGTGACTCTCAGTTGGTCACCCCAACCTGGTCCTTTGCAAACGGAAGGGGCTGAAGCAGTGGCATTCCAGGCCCTATGACTCTACTGTTAGCCCTGCTGATCTTTGTTAACCTTCTCCCAAACCACTGTGCCTCAAAGGATGATCCCTGGGCCACGCCAGAATTACCGGGGAGGGGGCTGTTCAATGCAGCTCCCGGCCCAAGTTCAGGTCGCAATCTCATTTTAGCGCTGAGGGATCCCGGCACAGCGACACCTGAGAACTGCAGCTCCAACTAGTGCGGAAGGCTCCCGCTGCTGGAGAGAGCCAGGTGTTGCTGTCAATCCCGATTCCGTGGAAATACACATTTACCAGGAAACCTGGGGAGTGGGGGTTTCTATCGCTAATCACCTGTATCTCAGTTCTGCGAAGAACTAGCGTCCCCAAGTCAGTCCAGGAGGCTTCGCTCACGCGCGTCCCGCCCCTTTTGTTACCCAGACTCGGCGGTTGCGTTGCGTAAAGGAGCCCCAGTCTCGGCGTCCAGCCTGGGGCCTCCCGACCCACCAACCTCAGCCCCAGGCTCCCGGGGCTCCGCGCGGGGCGGCCCCCACTACTCACCCGTCACAGCGCAGCCAACGGCCGGGACAGTCGGCTGCCACCGAGCAGCAGCGGGAGCGTGAGGGCGGGGGGGACCCTGCCCCTGCCCCGCGGCACTTTAACTGGCGGCGCGGGCGCCCGGCGCGCTCTCCGCGTCCGGAAGGGGACAGCGCTCGGAGCCGCTCGGACCGGGTCCGCTCCGGGGCTGGGACCGGGTCGCGAGGCCCGACGGCGTGGTGCAGCTACGGCACCAGGCTCACTGCACGCACGTGTACGCGGGGGCCGGTGCGCGCCGCGGCGGCTCGTGCTCCGCTCGGACCCCGCCCATTCCTCCGAGCCCCGCAGGCCAGGGCTCTGAGACCTGCCCCACCCTGGGAGGGGGCGGCGGGGCTCGGGCGGCGCTGCGGGAGGCGGAGCCGGGAGGGGGCGGCCCCGGGCGCAGGAATAAGAGCGCAGCGGGCGGCTGGCCAGGGTCCCGCGCGCTGCCCTGGCGATGTCGCTCGTGCTGTTGAGCTTGGCCGCGCTGTGCAGGAGCGCTGTGCCGCGAGAGCCGGTAAGCCCCCGCCCGCACCCTTCCCCTGTTTCGGTCCCTCGAGCCCGGATCCTGACGGTGTCCCGACCCGCCAGCCCGCGCTTCTCCGAAAGCGTGGACCGCCAGCTGGAGAGGGTATGTCTGCACCCTGTGGCGCAGCCCCGCTGAGCCTCAGAGCTCCCTCAGTCCAGCTGTCCCCAGCCTGGTGGGCATCCGGCGTCAGGCTACTTGAGTCGGGGCGCGGGAATCAGACCTAATCTCCTGAAATGCCACCCCGCACTCTTGATCCTGTCATTTATGCTCACCAAACCTCCGTGCCCTCCTCGGAAAAACGAAGGGCAGTACCTAACTCACCACGGTCTCTTAAGGAATTGAGGGTCTGCAACACAACAGCAAAGAGCCTGGCGCATACTAGATGCTCATTGTTGAGGGGTCTGCCCACCTGTTGGGGCACAAGAACTGCTCTCCATTAGCACCCGCCTTTTTTTGTCATGTTGTCTGCCTTGCTCATTCATGCAGGCAAGTTGCCTTTCTTCCCCGGCGCCTTGAATGATTGAGGGAATCTTCTGGTCACTGAGGAGGAAAAAGCTCATCCCCAAAATAGCATTCGTGATTATATCCCTGCCCTCTGCATATAGTATAACAGCATGGTGGTGACTTGCTGATGGTTAGGGAAAGAAAAATCCCATTCATTGTTTCCTGCTGTCCTCAGCGCCTATCCTTGCCCTCTGTCTCAAGTTCCAGGCACCCTTGGCTGTTTCCACCCAAGGAAGAAGAATTCATCCCTTTGCTGTAACCGCGCTGTAAGGCCAGCAGTTTGAACTCTGTAACGTTTAGACTGTTGCTTGGCTCCGTCCTAAAACTTGCCTCACCAGCCCTTTGACAAGAACTCAGCTCCTTGAATGGTGGCATGTTTGTTTTTTTTTAAAAGTCTGATTTATCCCTTAGAGTTCATTGTTAAAAAGACAGAGGAGTGATTGATGATTTTGCCCAAACTCAAATTACTCAAACATCAGAAGTCCTGCCTTCCGTTTTACAAGGTGTTTGGAAATGTGGACACATAAAGGGATCAGAGTCCAGAGCTGGTGGACTTATCACTTGGAGTCTTGTCATTGGAACTTGCTGCTGCCTGAAAGTTAAATTTTTTAGGTTCAGTATTTTACTCCAAAACCAAAATACAAATTATTTTTTCTTATGGAAAGACATGAGCAGTTAACTTCAAAGGGTTTAGTACCAAATTTTCTTGCACACTGATAATCCAGATTTATTTTTTTTAAAGTTCTAAAAAGATAACATGATGAAACCAAAGTTGCTTATGGTTTTCTAAATAATAGCATAGGTGAGTCTTTTTGTATTAGCAAGGGGAATATTTTGGCCTAGCACAGTGGTTCACACCTGTAATTCCAGCATTTTGGGAGGCTGAAGAGGGAGGATTGCTTGAAGCCAGGGGTTCAAGACCAGCCTGGCCAACATAGTGAGACCTTGTCTCTACAACAGATTTAAAAATTAGCCAGTTGTGGTGGTGCATGCCTGTAGTCCCAGCTACTAGGGAAGCTGACGCAGAAGGATCGCTTGAGCCCATGACTTCGAGGTTACAGCGAGCTATGATTGTACCACTGCACTCTAGCCTGGGTGACAGAGTGAGACCCCGTCTCTAAAAAAACAGAAGGGGAATGTTTTAAAGAACCTGGGGAAGGTATCATGGACTGCATTCATAGCTTCCTTCCTTTCATCTTCTTAGCATAGCTACTCCTTAATCTGGGGAAACTCACTCACTCAATCACTCCAGACCATTCTGATAACCTATAAACATTGAGTGTGAAGGAGCTTCATCATGGTCCACTCCCCCTGCTTGTGGCAGGGAAGGCTGACACCCAGAGACAGGTGGAGACCCACCCCTGGCTTGAGGATCAGGTACACTGATGGTGAATCCACGGGCCATCATAGGCTACAATGAAGCTATGATGTGGAACCAGTTCATCTTTTCTTTGAAATTTGGTCACTTGTTTATGCATTTAAGGGACAAGATGGTATGTTGTCTAATTCAGCAGAGGAAGGCTTGTGGTTTGCTGGCTTCCACATGACATTTGGTCTCTTTCTCTCCCACAGACTGTTCAGTGTGGCTCTGAAAACGGTAGGTGCATTAGGGAATGGGTACTGTGGGCTTTGCCTTGGAAGCATAGTTGTAATTTTAAGGGGGCCTGTATATTTAGGACATCAGAGAGCAGACACAGGGTGAACCATTGCTTTGTTAGCTGATGCAGATGAAGTCTCTATTCTGGGAGAATAAAGAGGTGTTTCAGATGAGTCGGCACAGCAGGGTAGGACTTGCCATGCAAGGTGGAAAGTGATGCCTGCCACTCTACAGAGAGAGATCACTTACAGTTGGGACCAGAAAGCAAATGTTTCATATAAGAGTGGGTGTTTGAGATGGTAGCATTTGAAGAATGGGTGGGCTTCTGCCATGTGGGTAAGGAGGGTGAGCTGGAGAAGAGATGGCACCAGCAAAGGCAAGGAGGTGGGAATGTGGGGGTTGTGTGGACCAGCTGGCTGGAGTCCAGGGCTGAGGTACAGAGCAAGCAGCACTGACCCTAATAAACATGTTAAATACACTATATATGTGTGTACTTACATACACAGGTATCTAGAGTGGTCCCAAGTGCTCTGTAGGTTGGCACCAGGAGATTGAGAGTATTTCTCTTAGGTCAACATCACCTCGACTATAAAACAGCCAGCACCAAAAAACATTTGGCCTACCTTAGCAGGAAGTGATGCATTGTGAATGGGGGTGGACCAGGGTGGGTCACTGAAAGGAGATGGCATCAGATGGGGCTGGGAAAAGGAGTGTCACGGGAAGTCTTGCCTTTTCCCAGGGCCATCTCGAGAGTGGGAGATCCAACATATTCTGACCCCAGGTGACTTGAGGGATCTCCAAGTGGAACCTGTTAAAACCAGTGTTGCAACAAAGGACTATTCAATTTTGATGAATATAAGCTGGATACTCCGCGCAGATGGTAAGTTTGCCCGAGTCAAATATAAGGCCTAAAGTGTCTACTAAACCAGAAAAGTGTAGACTATATGACCCATTAATTCTATTCCTAAGCATTCCCAACAGAAATAAATACATGCACCAAAAGCCACGTCTGAGGCTATTCATAGCAGCACTATTCATAACAGCCCCAAATTGGAAAGGACTCAAAGGCCCAACAGCAGAATGGAATCATCAAAGGATTCCATTATGGCAGTGAGAGTGAATGCTCTGTAACTACACACAATATGCATGAATGTCACAAACGTAAGAAGCCAGATTCAAAAGAGTTCGTACATTTATATCTGTATGCACGCCTACAGTCATACATGCCATGATTCCCTTTACAGAAAGTGCTGTAAAACTAATCTAGTGGTTAAGAAGTCAAGGTAATGGTTACTCTTGGGGTGGGCATGACAAAGGAAGCACAAGGGATGCTCCTGGGGTGTTTCTTGACCTGCGTACTGGTCACGTTAGTGTGCAAATGCAAATGGTACACTTACTTACGATCTGTGTGCTTTATGTATGTTATACTTCGTGGAAGAAGATAGGGTAAGGCAGAGATGATTCCCTCTAGTTTAGGAAAAGCACTGGCTTAGGTAGGTGACTTCTCCACTTCCTAAATGACATCACAAAACTCTTGGCATTTCCCCAAGATTACACTCCAAGGCAAGGCGAGTTCCTTTGATGAGCTAATCCTGGGATCCTAATGCCATTTGTGGTTTGCATCTGCTAAATTCAGGTAAAGTCTATCCATTCAAGAATCCATGAGTGCCAGGCACACAGAGATGAGTTGGCTGCGGTCTCCACCCAGCAGGGCTTTCAGGGGAGTGGGGGAGGCAGACACAGGCACAGTGTCAGGGGAATCCCAGAAGGGAGCTGTGCTCCATCTGAGTGGGATGGGGCAGGGAGGCCCAGGATAGGGGCCCTGGTGAGACTACATTAAGTGAGATGAGGCAGTAAGGCTTTGGCCCCTTACCTGGCACAGAGTGAGCTCTTTTTGGCTATTGTCATAGGCTATGGTGCATGAGTTAGATGGAGTTTAAAGAAGTAAGACTTGGAGGAAGAGAATGGGAAGAAAGGGCCCTCCAGAGAGAAGAATCAACAAGGACAAGGGTGCAGTCAGATCAGGCATGGTGTGGTGATGACTTCCTCGGAGGGTTTTTGTGGGTTCTCTGAGGCAGGCCTGTTCTTCTTAAGAGACCCAGAAAAATACAGAGTTACAGGCACCTTTGTAGGCATCCTACAAAACCCAGGCTGACCTCTGAGAAGAAAGAAGCTTGGCCTTTGGTCTTTGAATTCACATCTGCTGCTGCTGAGCTTTGTAAGCTTAAGCAAAGCTCCCTGCAACTCGCCACGCCTCACTCACTCAATCTGTAAACTGGGCAGAACTGTTCCTACCTTTTAGTGCTGTTGTGAATAGGAGCTGAGGTGTAAAGAAAGCATGCTAGCAAAATATCAAGCATCACATCAGCCACACAGTAAGTGCTAAATAAACAACTGCCCTCTTGCCTATCTCGCCAGCCAGCATCCGCTTGTTGAATGCCACCAAGATCTGCGTGACGGGCAAAGGCAAATTCCAGTCCTACAGCTGTGTGAGGTGCAATTACACAAAGGCCTTCGAGAGTCAGACCAGACCCTCTGGTGGCAAAGTAAGCACTTTTAGGCACTTGGCTAACTGTGGCAGGCTGGGCCCTTTGGGGAACATGGACGGCATGCTGCACACACAGGCTGGTGAGCAGCTACGACTCAGCTCAGACCCTGGAGCAGGATGCCTGGGTTCAAATCTCATTTCTGGCAGCTTCTCTACTCTGTCCCCTGGGCAAGTCAGCATCTCCTAGGCCTCAATTTCCCTATCGGCAAAGCGAGGGGAGCTGGATAAATTATATCCTGACTGTAAAATTTTACACTTCTCTGATTCTGTGACTTAGACTGGCAAACTAGGTGGTGCCCACTCCCTAAGCAGACACTGGCTACAGACATATGTTTTAGCAGAGTAAGGAATGAGATTATAATGAAAAAGGCAACACATAGAGGTAGTGTTTTTGCATTGCACGGTGTTTTGGGAACTCAGGGTTCCTTGCTTTGCCTTTCAGTGGACGTTTTCCTACGTAGGCTTTCCTGTGGAGCCAAACACACGCTATTTCATTGGGGCCCATAATATCCCCAATGCAAATATGAATGAAGATGGCCCTTCCTTGTCTGTGAATTTCACCTCACCAGGTAAACTTCCTCACTCTTCTGTTGTTCTGTCTTGTCTTGCCTGCTTTGGGGTGTGTGGTTTGGAGCAGAAAGCCTGGGGAACCCTGGATAAGGCCTTTGGCCTGGCCAAGTGTTTCCTCACCTATAATATGGACATAGTATGACCACACCTCACTCACAGAGCAGAGAGGATTAGGTCAGTTGAAATGTAGGAAAAAGCCCCTTCCTGTGTGTCAGGCATGGTGCTACGTACTTGACATGTGACATTTCACTTAAGCCTCCCAACAACCCCAAGGTTGGGGCAGCCCCATTTTACAGATGAAGAAATTGAGAGGTTAAGTAACTCGCCCTGTGTTATACACACAGTAAAACTGAAGCTGACATTCAGACTCTGGTCTTTCTTGACCAATGCACTTTAGCTGCTTTTTATGTGATTGATCCAAAACAACTGTTCGTTCCAGTCTCGGCTTTCTGGTGGGCTGCGTGTGGCCAGGCCTCTGAGGATCTGCAGACTCCAGCGGGCTTGCCCCTGGGCTGTCTGAGAGGCAGGGTGGTACTGAGTGCAATGCCAGGCTGTGGTGGGGAACAGGCAGGTTCATGTGTATGAAGGGCCCATCTGGGCTGGGTCACCTGCTCTGTGCCCCAGTGCTGTCGTCTGTCTCGGGGGAGGCGTCAAAGCCAAATGGGGTTATTTCCAATTTGTCATTGGCCTCTGAGATTGTGGTCCAGGGTGTTTTTGGTGCCGTACCATTTACTACTACACAGCAGTTTCCAGCTTTCTTGATAAGACCAAACCTCATTTTGTTTTCAAATAAACTTTTTTTATTTTGGACTAATTTACATTTATAGAAAAGTTGCAAAGATAATAAAAAGAGTTTCCATATACCTCTCACCCAGATTCTCCCATTAACATCTATCACCATAGTACATTTGTCGAAACTAAGAAACCAACATTAATACATTTCTATTAGCTAAACTCCAGACTTTATTTGGATTTCACCTGCTTTTTCATTAATGTCCTCTTTCTGTTCCATTACTTTTAGTTCCTTGTGTCTCCTCAGTCTCCTCTGGGGCGTGGCATCCACGTGACATCACTGCTGAGGTCACCTTGGTTAAGGTGGTGCCTGCCAGGCTTCTCGTGTAAATCCATTCTAGGTAGATTTCTCAACTCTAGGTTTTGGAAACAAGTCACTAAATCTACCCCACTCTAGGGTGGGGGTCGGGGGTTGATTAAGTTTTATGTTCTGGAAGGGGCAGTATCTACATATACTACCAAATGTTTCTAAAGAGTCTTCTCTTGGGGATCATAGATACTGTTTTGATAAAGGCTGTATTTAAATTAGACTCTGGTTATCACATCATGGGGAGATGATCTTTGGTTTAACAGTAAAATGTTAGTGTCGCATTTAAATTTGCCATCTTGTATCTGTACTGTTTTGGCAATTCGTTATAGGTGTGGTATGCCTGTGTGTGTGTACTTGTTGGCAAGAGGGTAGAATAGAGATACCTTTTTTAAAATGTAAAAACTTTCAAATTTCCAGGCTGCCTAGACCACACAATGAAATATAAAAAGAAGTGCATTGAGGCAGGTAAGTAAATACAGCATTTGCTTTTGTTATTTGAAGAAACTGGTAACTTGAGCCAGCACAGCTCTCTCCATCTTTTTACAAATGAAGAAATGGAGGCCTCTAGGGTGGGGGGTTATGTATCCAAGTTGCTCAGACAGTGAAGGCAAAAGCACCCAGGGCTCCTAATCCCTCCCCAGCACTTTGCCCACTGAGTTGAGCAGCCTGTCCAGGGGATAGGCTCTTAGTAGGTTCATGCAGCAGAGCAACAATGTAGTTACACAAAACCGTCCCCATCCCCTTGGCTAACATTTTAGCCCAAATTACACTTAGGGTGGTGGCAGCTGAAGGCCCTTCCTGATGGCTTGGAGTCCTATAAGTGCTTTCACCTACCCAGACACCAGCACTGCCAACCTGTGGCCATGGGGACTCTGAGAACCTTCTGCTTGGATTCACAAACATTCAAGTGGGAGTGATAGCTAAAGGAATGACCTAGAAGCATGCCCTTATCCTGTGTCCTCAAATGGGATCACCTTTCACATGCTTTAGAACCCAACCCCTCCCCCTTTAAGTTTGAAATAAGTGCCTTTAGAATAATCAGTCACTAATGCCCGATTTCCAAGGGTTTGTGTAAATTTCTGGGTAATTTAATGTTGGGATGCTATATAAGAGTTGTGGCATTTGGGGGGATTGGTTCCAAACTTCTAGGCACTCTTCACCCAACAAGGCCTCCCTGTGTACCCTGTCAGACTGAGCTGCATGTGCTGTCCTGGTGAGAAGGCAGATTTGGAGCACTGAGCTTCCTTTCTCACCTCCCCGGAGAGTGATCTGCAGGAGTGTGAAAACTGGGGTGTGAGGAGGTCAGGGGACCTTGAACTCCTAAAGATGGTTCTGAGGCAGGGCCTGAAATGGTCTCCTAGGTGGGGAAGATAATTCATGCTATTATATGTCATGTTCCTGGAAATCAATCTAGTCCTTATTTGCAAGTCACATCAATGACTTTTTCTGACAGAGTCGATCTGTCAGGGTATCCTCCAAGCTTTGAGCCATTTCCTTCTTGCTTCGCATCCAGTAAAACTTGCAGAATTGTCTGATTGATGAGGTTCCTGGAACACAGAATATTCTAGTGGTCGTAGTCCTGATCCTGAATTTACTTGCTCTGTAATCTTAGGCATGTCTCCTAACCTGTGGCTCCTTCTCCCCATCCTGGGAAGGAGAAAATACTGACATCCCTCCCCATCCCCCAACCCTCCCACTCCAGCCCTTATCCCAAAAGCAGAGGTTAAGAACATAAGTGAGAAGGAGAACCCAGTCAATCAGAGCCTCCTACCACCCTCAGCCCAGGGAAGCTATTTTCAGCAGAGCAGCGATGTGGGATCCCTATACTTTTCTTGGGCAGCAGATACTCTGGGACTCTGGGAGCAATGATAAAAAAGTTCGCCGTGTAGTGGAGTCCCTGTCTCTTAGATGTGTGCCTGAGAACTTAGACTAGTTTTTGTAAAGCCCTTTGGGGAATTTTCATGAGGCAGCAGGTAGCAGTTTCATCCACCACGTGATTCTCTCTCAACTCACAGGAAGTCTGTGGGATCCAAACATCACCGCTTGTAAGAAGAATGAGAAGACAGTAGAAGTGAATTTTACAGCCAGTCCCCTTGGAAATAGATACATGGCTCTTATCCTGAATAACACCGTCATTGGGTTTTCTAACGTGCTGGAGGTACTCTTTCCCTTCATTCCCTTAACGTCACCCCCATCGTCAACCTCCAGCTTTCCTTCGCTTGTTGATGGAAAATGAGGACACTTTAGGATTCCTGAGCAGCCTCTCTTCGGAGAGAGCACCCGACTGTCTATTGTCCAAATGTGCTGGGCCATTTTGGTTAATTCAACAAATAAAAACAAGTCTCTGTGGGTATCCTGGGATATGTCACTATGAATCTAACACCAAAAAAAGGAGTTTCAGAAGTATGAAATGAATCCTTGTTCAAACATAGTCTAACGAACTGAAAGTCAGTTTGAAAAGCAAGGCTCCTTCACTGGTGGTCTTTGATCTGCTCACTCGTGACTCAATTCTTGACTGTCTCACTTATCTGCACCAGAACAAACTATCGCGAACTTCTGTAGTGATTCCGGTGACTGGGGAGAGCGAAGGTGCTGTGGTTCAGGTAAAGTTTAACAGGTGCTTTAGGGAGGGGAGGGATACTAGAAGACTGACTGTTCCCCCATAATTGCTTTTGATGAGTGCTTTTAAGGATGAGTTCATTCTCTCCTCCCAAACACACTTCTGCCAGCAGACCCGAGTTCAGTGAGGTTAACAGAGGCTCCTCCTCTGCAGTCCCCACGGTGCTGGGGCCAGGAAGGTGACCTTGCAGTCGTGGTCCTTTGGCTTGTATTAGTGGCTGCTGACTTTCCAAAGGGATTTTATTTCTGTTTCTGTCACAGACACTCAGGGATAGGAGTACCATTTTACTTCCCCAAGCATCAGCTTTAACAGCAAAATGAAGTTGTAAAGGATTGGAAATCGGAAGGTCTGGGTTCCACATGAGTGTATGAACTTTGGAGAGCGACTGCCTGTCCTCTCAGGGCCTCCGCTGACCAAGGGAGAAAATAGGAAGTTGGACCCGTAGATGCCCTCAGGTCTCGAACTCTGAGTTTATAAAGTGGGGACATGGAGGGTCCGTTGGGACACAACCACACCCAAGAGAATAAGGAGCTTTTGTTCCTCATTCTCTGGAACAAGAAATGCCCTGACATGCTGGCAGGGGCAAGCACATTACGACTACACCCCTTTTCCGGGGAACCATAGAATTTCCTAATAACAGGGAACCTGCCTGTTGTAAAGCACCGACTGAAGTCATTAAGAGCACTACTGCTCTCTTTTTCTAGAGGAAATATTGTGTGCCAAGATGTGACCTAGCCCTTTCAGATAAGGAACCCAGAGCATGTTAGTTACATGTACAGAGTTTACGTTCAGAACCTGGGGGTCTTAGGTGTTTCTTGGGTCACTGGTTTACGTTCAGAACCTGGGGGTCTTAGGTGTTTCTTGGGTCACTGGTTTGGATTTTAGGGCTTTGTTATAGATGTGTGACCAAGGAAAAAATGCTCCTGACAATGCTAGATGTAGGGCTGAAACCAGAAAAAAGGGAAGAGAAGGTTTGGTGAAGTAGGAATAATGTTGAGATTTTGCTCTGAAGCATATTGTGAACTTTCTGTCTCTCATTTTTTCTCAGTTGATTCCATATTTCTCTACTTGCGGCAACGACTGCATCCGACACAAAGGAACTGTTGTGCTTTGCCCACAAACAGGTGTTCCCTTCCCTCTGGATACGAGTAAGTGCCCAGTTGTTTACATAGGATGATCCAAACCCTTCAGGACATGAAGGGCCCAATTATCACTGCCCCCCACTCAATACGTGGCAGGGCATGTGCACATGGGGAGTGAGGGGTCCCTGCCTATGTATGCTGAACCGCGGTGCGGAGACAGCCACCAATGCTGTCCCAGAGAGCCTACAACGGAGTAAGAACAAAGGCTTTATTTGTAAAACCACTCACGACCCTTACAAAGCAGGATACACCGAAGAAAGGAAAAAAAACAGTGTAAAATGGATGTTCTGAGTGTCACAGGGATCTGCTGGAAAAGGTCAATGGCCCAAATGGCTGGGTGCACAGGGAATACACATTTCACTACATTTGGATTCTCTCACCAGTCTCAGCAGCCCAGGCTGAGCTGTTACTGTGGCGTGATGCGGTCACACAGCCAACATTTGAATAAACAAATTAGGAATGCTGGCACCAAAGACACACCTCACTGGTGCCTGAGAGCAACATGTTCTGGAAAATGTCTCTCTAGATTTAGAGAAGTGTCAGTTAGTTCTTTCATTTTAGATGGACAAATAAAATGTTGCCAGGACTAGCACAGGGATGGGGTCAAAAGACAGAAGGTGTCATTCTTAGAATCTCAGCCAAATGAAGTGAAGACAACCCAGGTGCCTAACAATCCCGACGTCTGTGTGGGCACAGGGCCTCAAGGATGCCTCAGCACTTCGTGCCTGAATTTACCTGAGCCTTGAGGTTCCTGTGAGGCAGCGGCATTATCCCCCACATATATCAGTCTAACAAAACAGCCTTTAAAAATGCCATCTAGACTGGGCGAGGTGGCTCACACCAGTAATCCTAGCACTTTGGGAGGCCAAGGTGGGAGGCCAGGGGTTTGAGACCAACCTGAGCAAGAGCAAGACCCTGTCTCTACAAAAAAATAGAAAAGTTAGTTGAGCATGGTGGTGTACACCTGTAGTCCCAGCCACCTGAAAGGCTAAGGCAGAAGGATCACTTGAGCCCAGGACTTTGAGGTTGCAGTGAGCTACGATGATGCCACTGCACTCTAGCCCAGGAGATAGAGCAAGACCCTGTCTCAAAGAAAAAAAAAAAGCCATCCATACATACTATGTATGTAAGTAACTACACCCAGAATCCCAGAACAACACTGATCACTCAAAGAACAAAAAACCAAATGCGAACTCTGGTTACTACAGTGAAAATCCCCATGCAGGTAAGGAGTGAGAAGCCAAAGAGCTTGTAGGAGACTGTTCTTAACCTCCTGGGTCCCACATCCCTTTTGAGAATCTAATGGAAAAACAGAGATTAGCAGACTCCCCAAAGACCTTCTGACCCTTGGTTTTAAAGGGATCTAAACTCTACAAAGCATAGAGTACAAAACATCTTAGTTTTCAATAGGAGATAAATGTGGTTTTGTTTTGCCAAAGGTGAATGAGCTTTGTTTTCTCCAGACAGCAGCATGTTAGCAGGCTGGCTGCCTCTCCTCCTCCCGTCTCTGCTGGTGGTCACGTGGGTGCTAGTGGCTGGGATCTATCTAATGTGGAGGCATGGTAAGCTTTGTAATTTTTTAAAAATATCCTAATGAGGAAATAACATTAAAAAACATTTTTTTCTTGTTGCCAAGCCACCGGTAGCAGATAAATTTTTTTAAAGGAGGTTCCTCTAGAGGCACTCACGTGTTGGCATGTCCCAGAGTTAGACAGCATTTATTTAATGCCTTTCAGTGTTCCTATAGACTGCCAGGAGAATGACTGGATTACAGCTGCCAGGTTAAAGCACAGTCAGGACTTCCAGACCTGGTGACTATCACCTGTTTTATTTTTACCATTGAGGTAACTGTAAGTGCTGAAATGGGCAAAAGAGGAATGGTAACAAATTGCACTCTACTTCTGATAGGTACTCTATGCTAGTTCCTAATCTTTAAAAATAGCTTTTCTGAGGTGTAAGAAAAACATTCTTGGATTCATATACAGTTAACCCTTGAACAGCACGGGTTTGAACCACATGGGTCCACTTATATGTCAATTTTTTTCAGTAAATATATTAATATTACAAAGTTTTGGAGAGTTGCAACAATTTGAAATAGACAAACTGCATAGCCTGTAAATATTGAAAAAAATTTAAAAAGGTTAGGTATGTCATGAATGCATAAAATATATGTAGATATTAATCTATTTTATCATTCACTACCATAAAATACACATAAATCTATAAAAAGCAAAAATTTATCAAAATTTATATACACACAGACTGTACATGGCACCATTCATAGTTGAGAGAAATGTAAACGAAGATGCAGTATCACCTGCATAAAATTAACTGCAGTACACACTGTTCTACTGTAATAATTTCATAGCCACCTCCTGTTGCTATTGCAGTGAGCTCAAGTGTGTGTCGGCTTAAAATACCATGTGATGCTAATCATCTCCATGTGAGCAGTTCATCTGTCCAGCAAATTGCACATCACAGTAAAAAGTGTGATCTCCAGTGGTTCTTGCATATTTTTCATGTTTAGTGTAAACCTTGAATAACACCCTGGGACCCATACCAAGTGCCACTAGTGATTCTAGAAGTGCTGCCAAGAAGCAGAGAAAAGTCATGACATTACAAGAAAAAGGTGAAATGCTTGATATGTATCGTAGATTAAGGCCTGCACTGCAGTTGCCCACCATTTCAAGATAATGAATCCAGCATAAATAAGGACCATTGTTTTAAAAAAAAAGGAAAGAAAAAGAAATTAGTCAAGCTGTGGTGCCAGCAGGTGTGAAAATCTTGTACTTTTTGTGAAATATCTTCTTATCAGGTATTGAAAATGCAGCTTTTAGGTGGGTGCAAAATTGCTATAAGAAAGGCCTACCTATAGATTCTAATATGATTTGAGAAAAAGCAAAGTCATTATAAGACAACTTAAGGCAAAAGGAAGGTGAAGGTTCTAAAGTTGGAGAATTTCATTCCAGCAAAGGATGTTTGATAATTTTAGAAAGAAGTTTGGATCAAAAAAATGTCAAGATAAGGCTGGGCGCGATGGCTCACGCCTGTAACCCTAGCACTCTGGGAGGCGGAGGCAGGAGGATCGTTTGAGCTCAGGAATTCAAGACCAGCCTGAGCAGAGCGAGACCCCGTTTCTACTAAAAATAGAAAGAAATTATATGGACAACTAAAAATATATATAGAAAAAATTAGCTGGGCATGGTGGCGCATGCCTGTGGTCCCAGCTACTTGGGAGGCTGAGACAGGAGGATCACTTGAGCCCAGGAGTTTGAGGTTGCTGTGAGCTATGCTGATGGCACGGCACTCTAGCCTGGGCACAGAGACTCTGTCAAAAAAAAAAAAAAAAGTCAAGATAACAGATGCAGCTTCTGCCAACCAAGAGGCAACAGAGAAGTTCCCAGACACCATTAAGAAAAATCACCGAGGAGAAAGGGTATCTTCCTGAACAGGTTTTTAATGCAGACAAAAGTAACCTATTCTGGAAAAAAAAAAAATATGCTACAGAGAACATTTATTAGTAAGGAAGAGAAGTGAGCACCAGGATTTAAGGCAGGAAGGAAGAGACTAACTCTACTATTTTGCACAAATGCAGTCGCAGTCGGGTTTGTGATCAGGACTGCCTTCATCCATAAAGCTGCTAACCCCAAGTCTTGAAGGGAAAAGATAAACACTGACTGTCAGTCTTTTGGTTGTACAAGGCCTGGATGACAGAAACCCTTTTTCTAGGTTGGTTCCATCAGTGCTTTGTCCCTGAAGTCAAGTCAGGAAGTACTTGGCCAGTAAGGGACTGGCTTTTAAAGTTGTTTTGATATTGTAAAATGCCCCTGGCCATGCAGAACCCCAGGAGTTCAATACCAAAGGCATCAAAGTGGTGTACCTGCCTGCAAACAAAGCGTTTCTAATTCAGCCTCTAGATCGGGGGTCCTAAGGACCTTTAAGGCTCATTACACACAGTACTCTATGGAAAGGATTGTCAACACTATGGAAGAGAGCCCGACAGAGGGAACACCATGAAGGTCTGGAGGGATTACACCATTAAAGATGCCACCGTTATTACACTAAAAGCTGTGAAAGTCATCAGGCCAGGAAAAATAAATTTCTGCTGAAGAAAACTCTGTCCAGATGTTATGTATGACTTTATAGGATTTATGACAGAGTGAATTGAGGAAATCATGAAAGGGCTTGTGGATATGGCAAAAAAGGTTGGGGCAGGGAACTGAAGGATTTTAAGATATGGATGTTGGTGAAATTTAAGAGCTAATAGATACCACACCAGAGGAAGTAACAGAAGACGACCTGACGGAGACGAGTGCTTCTGAACCAGTGCCAGACAGTAAGAAAGAAGATGCAGAGAAAACAGTGAGAAAACAAACTGATGTTAGACAGTCTGGCAGAAGGGTTCCAATTATTCAAGACTGCTTTTGACTTTTTTTACAACATGGACCCTTCTGTGATACAGGCACTGAGACCAAAACAAATGGTAGAAGGATTGATACCAGATAGAAACATTTCTAGAGAAACAGAAAAGCAAAAAGCCCAGAAATTATGTGTGATGCATTTCCATAAAGTTCCCCTGAGTGTGCCTACCTTTCCTTCCACCTCCTCCACCTCTTCTGCCTCTGCCACCTGAGACAGCAAAATCAACCCCTCGTCTGCCTCCTCCTATTCAGCCTACTCAACATGAGGAGGATGAAGACCTTTATGATGATCCATTTCCACTTAATAGTAAATATATTTTCTCCTCATGATTTCAATAACATTTTTCTCTAGCTTTATCATAAGAACACAGCATATAATAAATATGATATACAAAGTATGTGTTAATCAACTGTGTATGTTATTGGTAAGTCAACAGTAGGCTGTTTTTTTGGGGAGCCAGAAGTTACTGTGGATTTTCAACTGCATGGGGGAGCAGGTACTCCAGACCCCTGGATTGCTCAAGCATCACCTGTACTCTCTAAGGTCTTTGCCAACTCTGAAACATTAAGTATTTGCATACAGAAGTCAGTATTTATATAGCTACACAGCTAGAGGCAGACTCATTAAAAACTTCCGCTTCTTTTCTCTACATGTAGAAAAGGAAATATAAATGCACTTTCAGTCATTTGTGACAATGTAGATAGAATAAGATTAACTCCAGGTTCTTTCTAAGCTAAGAAAGCTATGTGGCATTTTTACCTCAAAAATACTTATATTTAGGGGATGTTGTTTGACCTGTATTAATTAAAGTAGTTTCATACACAGTTTCTGTTTTATAACACTGTATAGGACAGAATTCTAGGTAAGTTTCAGGGGCTGAAATGGGGTACCACTTAACTTTATGGAACTATAAAGAAACTTCTACCACCTGCAGGTAGAAGATGGTACAAACAATTACTGAGTTAACTCCAAGTGTGGTATCAAGTGCAGAGGTCAGGTGTCCATGTTTACATAGAGCATTAAAAATACTGAATTTATAACTACCCACCTTAAAGTACCTTAAACCTAAACAGTTTCTATGAATTTATTTGAAAAGATAAGGTTTGAATGAAAGGACTGATTTTTACATTTTAACACATTAACTGCCATGTGAGTTGTATTTAAATCATGCTAGTTTTGACCCTGGGTCCTTGTGAAGCACGTGTAACTCACACGTCTCTTCACCCTGGGAGTGGTGTGAACTATTTTTCAAGTTACATATAACTCATGCACAGAAAACAATAAAAAATGACAAATTTTTCATTAAATTAGAAAGGATCATTTTGTTTTAGAAGTTTTTATTCTAGTTTCATAATAAAACACCACGGCCCCAAATATTTTTTTTTGTGGCAGTCAGTGTGTTAAGGATCAGTGTGTTTCAGGTGGTATGTTCAAAAGGAACATCAGGGATGTTTTCCTGTTAGGCAGTAACAAGATGCCTGGTGCTCAGCTGACATTCTCTAGCAAGGGAACAATTGTCAGTGATGCTTTACTGACAGAAGGTTGCTGTTTGTTGTTCACAGATAACAAATGCTTTTCTTCCCTCTACAGAAAGGATCAAGACCACTTCCTTTTCTGCTACCATGTTACTGCCCACCACTAAGGTTCTTGTGGTTTACCCATCTGAAGTATGTTTCCATCACACAGTTTGTTACTTCACTGAATTTCTTCAAAACCATTGCAGAAGTGAGGTCATTCTTGAAAAGTGGCAGAAAAAGAAAATAGCAGAGATGGGTCCAGTGCAGTGGCTTACCACTCAGAAGCAAGCAGCAGATAAAGTAATCTTCCTTCTTTCCAATGACATCAACACCGCGTGTGACAGTACCTGTGGCAAGAGCGAGGGCAGCCTCAGTGAGAACTCTCAAGACCTGTTCCCCCTTGCCTTTAACCTTTTCTGCAGTGATCTAAGAAGCCACACTCATCTGCGCAAATATGTGGTGGTGTACTTTAGAGAGGCTGATACCAAAGGCGATTACAGTGCTCTCAGTGTCTGCCCCCAGTACCACCTCATGAAGGATGCCACCACTTTCTGCTCAGAACTTCTCCATGTCAAGCAGCATGTGTCAGTGGGGAAAAGGTCACAAGCCTGCCACAATGGCTGCTTTTCCTTGTAGCCCACCCATGAGAAGCAAAGGGACCTTGAAGCCTTCCTTCAGGATCATCACAGAAAAAGCATTTGTGATGATCCTAAAGTATACTCTACAGCCTGCAAGTGGTCTACTAGTTAAAACATTTTATGCCAATAAAATTCTTCTTACAAATATTGCCAACTACTGTAGCATTAAGCATTTAAACTAAATTCATAATTATAAAACTAAATCATTATGTCTACAAATCAAAAATAGTTATAATTGAAAACTATGACCATTCTGAAAATGCAACAATAAAGCATCTTCCAACCAAACATCCAGTCTTGGTAGTACATGCATTGCATTGCAGGTAGTACTGTTTAGCTTTGTAATAGTCCAAGTTTAATTAATGAATACTAAATTTAAGAAGCCCTCACTAATTCACTCAGCAGCTTAAGTGAAAAATCTATTACGTGTAAAAATCTTTATTTTTAAGATAACAAAAGTAGGGAATTAACAAGCTGAACCCATCTTTACTGACCAGATGATCTAGTATATGTGTAACTACTTATATTATCTGATATTTACATAAGACCTTCCCTCTCCAAACTAGATTCATGTCCTGTCTCTTGTACAGGTGACTTTTAACATGAACACCAAAATATATTACCTGTAAACCTACTATCTACTTTTGCCCAAAGTTACCTATTAATTCTCAGAGTTGTCAGAGTTTCTTGGTTATTATATAATTTTTCATGTTCAAAATATAAATAATTCTTAAGTTGAAAGTTAGCCCTCTTGAAGTAATCTTTTATAAATGAGTTACTATAATGGTTTACTTAAATAAAAAACAGAAACTACCACAGAATTACAGAACATAGAGATATATGGTATTTTAAAAAAGTCTTCCCAATTTTTAATTTTTCTAAAAGGATCTTTTTCTTAATGCAGAGGGTACATTATATTAATATTATTAGCATATATCTCTTTCTGGGAATGTTTATTTCACAGTACAATACTGCATCTGTTCTGGAATGTGGATCAGTTTCAGATGGATGACTGTTAAAATAAAAACCAAAACATACATAAAGTGCAAACTCAGCATGTCCAGTTTCACAAGCAGATACTTAGTAACGGGTAAGGCATTACTGAATGTGGTAAAACTCAATTATTTGTTATAATCAGTTTTCACAGCACTTATAAGTGCTGATAACAGAAGATGGATATGGCTTAGGTCAAAACTTCAACCAGAAACCAACTTCCTTTGAATCAACATCTACCGGTTGTAAGAGCAATATGCTGTTAGGTGAAAAACTATTATAAACAGAAATACATTACTATGCTTTTGAAAATAGGTAGCCAACATTAAATTGTGTTGAAATAGCCCAGGACTATAAATAAAAATCAATAATCTATAAATTTATTTCATTAAAAAATAAGTAAAAACATACAATTTTCAAATTGAAGCCACACATCCCAAATAGTATTAGCAAGTTAAAATTATTTTGTTAAACTGGTGGACTCTCCCTTGTTTCTGACCTACTCAGCAGCTATAGATAGTACTCCTATTCACGCAAAATGCTCCAGTGCCAGCATTTCTCCACATCCAAAGACTTTTTCCTATATTCCATTCTTACTTCCATCTCTTCTCTGTCCCTGCTCTTGTCTTTGCCCCAGTCTCGATAAGCGGGATGGTGGATGCAGATGCCTGGCAGCAAGTGGCAGGAATCAGCATCCCCTGGTCCTCCCAGGTCTCTGAGCTCCTGGGCTGTGCTCACTGACTGGCTCCTCTCTCTGGATAATGAATGGCTCACCAGGGCCTGGGCACCAGCGGTAGCAGCTACCTGTACTACATTTTGATCGGGATGCTTACAGTTGAAGGTCAGCTGATCTTACTGAACATAATCAATTCCAAAAGCTCTCATCTGGTTCTTCAGGCAAAGAAAAACTGAGGGCCTGATGATTAGGTCAGTAGTAATTACAGCAGTCACCTTGTTTATCTGTACAACACAAGCTAACAACTCTAAATGATACCTACATCATTTCTATTTGGCTTTAGGAAGGAAACGAGATTTTCAGCTTTTGTTCTGTTTGGGCCAAATAATTGGGGTTTTTTTCCCCGAAACTCACCCAGTCAGCCCAACCTTAAATCTTTACCTCTAGAAATCTAGACTTGAGTGGGTCCCATTCTTTTTTGTAACCCAACAGAAAAACAAAAGCCCCCAAAC
This sequence comes from Eulemur rufifrons, assembly GCF_041146395.1. NCBI lineage: Eukaryota > Metazoa > Chordata > Mammalia > Primates > Lemuridae > Eulemur > Eulemur rufifrons. The sequence goes on from NC_090989.1 coordinate 158,100,031, forward strand.
TTTTCTTTTTCCTATTTGGGATTCCAAGAGGACACATGAGTCACATCATAGGTGCATGTAACTCAGACAACTTTAGATTCTAACTGCTATAAAAGAGGGAAGATGGCATTACCAGAGAGCTCTCACAAGTCAGAGGCTACCCCTTGTGGCTGCATGAGCCTGCCTGCTGATGACACTCAGAGGTCAACTTAAATGAAGGGCTCCACCGTGTGAGAACATTCAACACCAACATTTTACATTACTGGGGAGTTCATGAGACCCTGAGAAAGGGGCAATAGAGTTTATAACTGAAAAGTTCATATTTATTCCCAAATGTCTTGACTACAAAAGCAGCTTATAATTTCAAACCAATGTCATGCCCTTCACATGAATTTGAAATTCATTTATTTTCCATGAAACTTAAGCATCTAGATCAACGAATTAAAATACATATACTCTGTAAGAGTCTTTTATACCAAGAGGCTTGTTTCTGGTCTTCAACAGTGACTTTTCCTCCCCATTTCACCATACAAAAGCAGCCCGCTCTCGTAACATGCGGACACCAAAGCGCTGCCACTCTCGCTGATAAATCCACAGTTCCTGTGTTGTATCCAAACAAGCCAACACTGCCCCTCCTTTCCATGCAATCAGCCTGGGATCCATGTCCTAGAAAGGTGATAAAGGTATTTCAGCCTAAGCAGACAAGACATATATTATACTTAATCATGTACTTGAATTTGAATGCTGGAAAACCCCTGCTGAGCCAATACCTAACAGGCCAAGTTTTCAAACTGCATTAAAGATAGCAGGACCCATAGCTACAGACATCCTTGTGTTTCAACTGACAAGAAAACTTTTAAATTTTATTACTGCAGATGCTACTATTCACTACTATTCCACAAATAGTCAAGGTCTTGTAGGCAGGAACATATGTAAAGAAGTAACTTATTTTAAAGTTTGAATAGAATAAATATATCCTCACAATCCCTCCCTCAGTATTAAAAAGAAGTAACATTTCCAGGAATTATGAGATTTTATAAAATACAGATACAATCTATTTCTAAATTCCTGGGCTTTTCTTTCTTTTCAAGATAGTTCAAGCCATAAGATCCTTAAAAACCATCTGGTCCAGGGATCCTTGATATAAAAGAAAGACTAAAATGGAGCTGTTCTGGCTGGCAGGGCGAGAGAGGGCAGTCTCCCCCTGGCCCCACCTGGTCCTGAAGGTGGAAGTCAGGCAGGCTAGCGTGGGGGGCACGGCGGGGAAGAGAAGCAGGAATCCAGGCCCCTTAGGCCAGAGCTCCTTCCACCACATGTGACCTACTGAAAGTAGTTCTTCCACTTGCTCCAAGCCCTCAAGAACTCCCCAGACATGAGCCCATGCCCCCTGGATTTGATCTGTCCACAGACAACATTACAATTAGAAATAATCAATGCTGGTTTCATTTACATACAGTCCAACTTGCACCATGAAACAACATACCTTAGGCCTTGTGATCACTTCCACATTTTCAATAATTCGCCTGAATGAAGGTGGCATTTTATTGAGAATTCTGTGCTGCAGAAACTCTTGGGCTTTATGAAACATCAAACCACCTCCCACCACTAGGATGGAGCTGTACATCTTCTTTTTGGTATCATCAGATGCTGAAAAGATAGTAATATTCTTTCCACACCTTTTCTCCACACCCTCAACTCTAGGCTAAGCCACCATCATCTCTTGCTTGGTCAACTGCAATAGCCTTCTCAAAGATCTCCCTCCAACCACCCTCAACACTGTAGCCAGAGGAACCTGGGAAAACGCAAATGTGAGCACACTGCACACCCCACACCTGCTACTCACAGGATTAAGACCAAAATCTTTAAGGGGGCCCACAAAATCCAGTGCGAAGGTGTGGGGTGGTCCTCACCCACTTCTCCAGCCTTATCCCCACACCCTGCTTCCCAGACACACTGGCCTCCATAGGCTTCCTCCTCTGCCTGGAACACCACCCCACCTGTGAGCACTAACTCCCCTCACACATAGGTCTCTCTCAAGGGGCTTGTCCTTAAGGCAGGCTTCCCTGCCTCCTTCCCTCCATACCTCTCCCTAGGAAGTAAAGATCCCTTACTAACTCCCTCAGTCAGAAGCTCTCAGTCAGTACCCTTTAGCTCAACTTTGTTGCATCTTCCTTAGTTGTAATTTCACATTTGTGTAATAATTAGCCTTATTTTGGTCTCCTCCACCAGGCGATATGCTCAGTGAGGCCAAGAACCAATTCTATTTCATTACTGTATTCCCAACACCTGCCAATGCAGGCGCAGAGTAGCTGTTTGGTAGTTTTTCAACAAACATGCTATACTGCACAACTATACCCTAGGCTAAACCAATTCATCTGATTGCTAGCTCATTTAATTGCTATCTCCCAGTCTCCCAGATGTGCTTACAACAGCAGTCTATGCTGTGAAGGATGGCTTTATCCAGGCCCAGGGCTTTCCCTTCAAACAGTGAGATGGCAGTCTTCCTGGACATCAGTGCAGTGAGGGCCTCCTCAGAATCGTTGCCAGCCATCAGGCAGTCTCCCTGGGAGGACCCCAAATCCACCTCCTGGGAATGAAGTCTTTCTGGAAGATCAGAGGACTGGCCACGAAGATCTCCTTCAAAGCCAATAGGTTTGGATGCAGACTTTCGGTCAGCAGTAGCTTTTGCAGACTAAAATCAATCAAAAAGACAGTCGGGTAGATGGTATGACTACAGTAGAACACTGTTGATATAATCTAGCTAGACCGTACCCCGCTTCTATATACTACTGTAAAACGAAAGCCACCATAGTATATAACAACTGCTTAGCACCCATTCCCAGACAACTTGGGAATGTGAGGTGGTGTATAGAAGATGAGGACGCTCTGACAATTCCAAAGCAGTCTGGCAGGCAGAGTGAGTCTCTCAGAACCTTTTTATCACTGGTTGGATTTTAAAATTGAAATGTCAATATAGATGGACTTTCTTCCCCTTAAACTGAGTTTTTAAGTGGAATATTCAGGGGGCTTCATGGCCCAGTGGCTATTATGGAATCCTTATTTTCAGATCCTATCTATCCACTTCATGCTTGCCTCTGGGGCAGGAATAAGACTAGAAAAGTCTATTCTTCATCACAAGCTGCTGCTGTTTCATTAGGAGAAAAGAGCTTTGTGCCCTTGCACCAGTGCACCAGACATCCTAATACTCGGATCAGCTGTCAACAAAGGAATTCAGCTCTTTGCCTATGCCACCCACCTCTCACACAATTAAAAAATAGGTGATATTTACTGAAAATACTACTGGATATTGAGAAGTAGCGTAAGTAAATAATATATACCAAAAGGAAAGTGTCTTCATTAAGTTAGCTTTTAAATATAAGGACTGGTGATTGGAAAATTAGGTTAATGTCTCAACAGAGAAATCTGTCATCCAGATTGTAAATTCAGACCTCCATTCTTCTCCACGTCTAAAAGCAGCATCAGTGTTAGTATGCTGGAAGACTGCAATGATTGCCATGATCTATTAACTCTGGCAGAACTTCTCCTTCAGGGACAAAACTGTCCTCCTCTCCCACCAGAATGGCTATGGACCTGTTCTTGCTTGCTCTGAGTGGCCAGAAGGTACTGCTCGTCGTGAGGGTCCTCAGGATCGCCCTGGGATCTGTGCTGCAAAGTCGTCATCTTCTGTCCCACAATTCCAAAAGTTGCTGGGTAAAACAAAGCCATTGGAGCCTGTGCATGGAAGGAAAAGAGTGATCAACAAAAGATATTCCCTCCTGAAAAAAACCATCCCACTATATTTTGTTCTTCCAAAAACAAAACTGGCAGATCAGAGTCTGTAAGTCAGACAGGGCGGCACTCCCTTTGCAGGGTGGCATTATTTCTTCAGTGCACAACAGGCCAGAACTCACTCATCATCCAAATAAATGGGTGACATGACACCATATGAGAGAAATCTCACAAGCAAATGTAAAGTAAGTGCCTCATTACCTAGTTTATAATTTCCTAATAAGAATGGGGCCTCTCATGCTCGCTTCGGCAGCACATATACTAAAAAATCGGAACGACACAGAGAAGATCAGCATGGTCCATGCTCAAAAAAAAAAAAAAAAAAAAAAGAATGGGGCCTCTCCAACAACTCCTTACACAGCAGCTAAGATGTTCCTCATATCTGTTCTAATCTGTTCTCTGTGAGTGGCTTAAATGTTGGTTTGGTGGATAATCTACAACCAGTTTACATTCTGACCTCATGACGTTTCCATCAAGTCTTTATTCTCAGTTTGACTGAACCTATATAGTTTTCTTTCTACCCATGGAAATATATACCCATATGTTACCTGGAGTTTTTCATCTCCTAATCGAAACTGGTAAAGTAGGGCAGGAGAATCTGGATGTCGAATCTGAAACTCATGGTCCTGAAGCCCAGAGATGTCCTGATTCCAGGAAAAGATGCTGTCAGTGAATCAGTGAGAATGCATGTAAACTCTTCAAATTATGCTCAAGCCTCTCCATCATCTAAATATCACCTATAAAAAGGCAAACCTACAATTTTTTTTTCTAGAGACAGGGTCTCACTCTGTTGCCCAGGCTGGAGTGCAGTGGCACCATCATAGCTCACTGTAGCCTCAAACTTCTGGGCTCAAGGGATCCTCCTGAGTAGTTAGGACTACAAGTGTGCACCACCACATGCTGGCTAATTTTTGTTCTTCTTATTTTTTGTAAAGACAGGGTCTCACTACTATTGCCCAGGCTAATCTCGAATTCTTGGCCTCAAGTGATCCTCCTGCCATGGCCTCCCAAAGTGTGGGATTATGGGTGTGAGCCAACACGCCCAGCCCACTCTACAATTTCTTAACACTCTCAGTGTAACTTAATAAAACAAGAGTTCAATTATTACTTCGCTATTTAACATTTCTGAAATTTCCACTGTCTGTATTTTGTGCTTTTTTCATTGTCAATATGTATTAATATAACCAATGACCCAAATTAATAAGCAAATTCCCTCAATAACTGGGAAATTTATAATGTCTTTAAGTTTCTCAACATTTTTAAAATTTAGAATTATATTACCTGAAAAAAGTAAAAAAAAAAAGTCTGAAACAAAAAGTAAAAAAGGTCACAATCCATATATAACAATGATTAAATACTGACTATTCTTAATACTAAGAAAGTGCTTCAAATTTACATTTAATAACAATTACATGCTATACCTATATATTTACCCACTATATTCATTACACCTAAAAGTTTATCGTCATACTTTATCAGAATGATCAGACCCCTAGAGAGAGAAATGTGCTTAACTCTTTCCTAAAAAAACAAGCTGTGTTTTCCAGAGCCTGAGACACATCTTCGCCACTCAGACCTTACCAAAAAGCTCTCAGTCCTTAAGAGCTTCAGCTTCAAGGATTTACTAACTTGGGTTGAAAGGGTAGCATAATATTGTTAACTTTTTTTAGGTATCTTTTAAATATCTTATGTTTTTTCCTAGAAACAAAAATAATCAGCAATATTGATTTTGCTCCTACCTGATCTAAATGACAAAAAGTTTCTTTAAGGTGCTGCAGAAGAAGGCAGTCCATTTTATTTGTTAACTGGCATTCTCTGTAAGGGAATCCAGCTCGCTGCATTAGCCAGTAAAAACATCTTGACACATCGGATCCCCCATATGCCAGACAGAGCCTAGAGTTCAGAGAAAAGGGCAGACGGCTAATCTGTTGGTTAAGAAGGTACAAAGGGTGTTTCAAGAACTCCAGTAGGCACAGTGCAACATAGTAAGTTTCAAGAAAATTTAGAGAAAACTATCCACTAACTGAAGGTTTCTACAATTTGCAAAGACCACTGCTATATTATTTTAGTGGTAGGAATCCTGAGTCTAGCATTTTCTCCACACTTTGAGAATAACTGACACTAGATAATTCAAACAATGGATGAGCCAAAATAACTCATACTGGGTTTTAGAATGCATTTTAACTCAGGGTGGGAGGTAGCAGAATAACTTTGTCACAGTTGAAAAGACTGTGAAGGGAATGCCAACTCCCAAGTTCCTTACCGAGTATTCCTATGAGACACTCCATCCTCCACACAGCAGACACTTGTCTTCTGGTCCCCGACATCTACAATACAAGTGCTGCTTAAGCCACTTCCAAAGGTGGCACACACAGACTCCTGATGGACCACGATTCCTGAAGGAAAAAAAAAAAAAGGCAGAAACGTAATCAGCTGTGAAGCAGTAAAAATCCTAAAACAAATAATCAGCTAAAGTCAGGAGCCTGGAACCACTGGGCAAGAGTCTCAGCAATGCTGTTTCTTTCAGGATAAGCATTTAAATAAATCAGTGAATTGGACGAACTTTGTCATTGAAAAAGAGAAACAAATTCATTTAAAGTAGGTTTCACTGGAAATCAAACATACCTGAAAAACCCATCTTCATTAGTATCATATTCACTAGTTCTTTCACATGCTGTTTATTATAGATGTCAGGAATTAGCAAGATACATCTATAATACTAAAAAGAAGAAGAAAAAGATAAAAGGGTTAACACTCAAGTCTCGTCAAGTCAAATTTCACCATACTTGTCATTAGAAAGGATTCCCTCCAAAGGTGTAGCACCTATGGTTCAAGACCCAGCATAATAGCTCAAAACTCTGTGCTATCCTTTGAGTTTTATGAAGAAACAGAAAATGCTAACTTTTTCCCTCTTGGAATCATTTAAAATTTGTGAAAGGAAAAATAAAACAATGGATATATTTGAGTAAGGTCCAGAAAGAAGGCATAAACATAAGCAAGTTTAGCAATTTCAGAGCAATAGAGAGGCACAATGAAACAGAGTAAGAAAAAGAGAAAGTACCAGAAGGGAATTAAGTGAAGAAGAAAAGATATCCTGCTTAGGGCGAAGAATGCTTCAAGAAGGATACTATATTACAAATGACTCAGTAATGTGTACTTTTATTGACCAGGAATCTTAAAGGCAATCCATATAACTGAGAATTTTAGCTTACCTTTAAATCTTTCAGTGGGATTTCCAGGTATTTTTGTATTGCATGAGACCATATTACTTCAATATCTGCCAGAACAGCTGTAAGGGAACCCCCAGGGCCTGAGTGAATGTTTAACTGGCCTCTCCTGATAGGCCAGTGAATATTATAACAGTCCAGTGGATTAACATACAAGGCCTAGAAAAGGAAGGGAGGGAGATGAGGGCATTGTTAAAACTCTTCTCTCAGGGTTTTCTGGATTCATATTCAAAAAAAAATCTAGGCCAGAAATTATCACTAACATTAGCTGACTGTTCCAAATGCTAAGAGTGAAGTATCTAACATTTCAGAAGTTAATGTGGATATCTGGTCCTCAAAGTAGGGTTATGGAATGCTAGGAAGCTAGAACTGAGTGGTAAAGTAAGTGAATTTCAGGAGAATCATGTTTCTCTTCTTCCATTTCATTGTAAAGAAGTTTCCTACCTCTTCTCCTACCAAATACTCAGGGTGATGAGATGTGTTTGTCCACTTATTTCCAGAACAGTGATCTAAAATTGCAGGTCGCATCTGCTTATTGTAGGAGCGTGCCTGAAAAGAAAGATCAACAGAAAATTATCTGAATTTATACAAGGAAAGGAGGGTGGGCAGTACAAGAGTCTCCTTTTCTCCTCTCTCTCCCAGACCAGATACAATGGCAAATTTTATTACAAATCCAAGATATTTGGCAAAATATTGACTGGTCGAAAAAGTGTTCTCTTGTCCTCTTCCACAATCTTGATTTTTCCCATAATTTTAACACCTAGGCTGTGATTCACAGCCAGTTCAAAATTAACACTATATTCTGTCTGAAATTGAACACAAATTTATATACAATCCAGACTCATGTCCATTCCTAATAGTAGTGGTTAACCACATTAAATTGAAGAATGCAGTAAGAATATAGCTTCCCACCAAGATCCTCGAATTATATACTTTCAGGTAGAGTGTACATTTTCATCAATTTGCCTTAAGAAATACCACCTTATAAATTATTTGGCCTGCTTAAGCATTTGTGACACTGATTCAGGTATTCTGTAAATAGTTAGGAAAGGTTTGTCTTCCTTTTTAAGGAAATCTCATCTTATTATTTGCATATTTGATATAAGAAGAACACGTGAATGGCATTACAATAGCGGTAGTAAAAGAATAAATCTGAAGAGTTGACTGAACCTGTTCAGGGGACACAGGAATCCGTCTTGTACCATTTGACATCTTTTTAGACCATATTGCTTGATCCACCATTTTAAGGCCATTTTGTCTTTGTTCATTACTTTCAGGTTTCTGGAGGGAAAAAGATGAGCAGTATAAAGGATTGAGTGAAAAGAGAAAGCAACCTGACAAACTATTAATACTTATTTAACCCATCATTAGGAAATGCTCCCTCATCAACAAGTAGCATTTTCTTAATATTTGTTATATTTATTAATCTTAAGAAGTCCAAGTAATCTTTTATTATAAATAAAAAAGTCAAAAAGGAATCCTCACCATAAACCATTTACAAAAATCTATAACCTCAAGTGATTGAAAAATTTGATAAAAATTTTCACAACACTAATCAAAGCATACTTTATATTTATAAAGTATATAAAATACTTTATAAAATATTTCAGAAACTCTTCCATATATATATAATTCTCAGATTTACAATTTTGTAACAATGTCACATTCAATATATTTTGATTAGTATTTGAGTTATTGTGATATTATAAAGAAAACATTCATAAGTATCTTTGTAGAAGTCTTACTTTGTCTTCTTTTGATTTATATTCCTTAAATTTATTCTCTAAAGTAGAATGATATGATCCAAAGACATACAATGAATTATAGATTCTTATATTGGCAAGTTATATTTAAGCTTACAACTGGACTTAAGTACAGTCTGCTAGTTGTGCTAAAAAATGGAAACTTAAGGTTTACTATCAGAATGACAGAAGCTGTAAGTTCCTAAAACTATCCTTGAGTTAAAAGTTGAAAGTTAAAAGTGGATTATGGTGCAATATACAAATTTAACACCTATCACTAAAAATTTTCCTGATAATTATCATCTGCAAAATAGGATAAAGTAAATGTTTACTATAAGGAAATATATTTTTTTTGCCTTAAAATTATGGTTTGATCTAAGATTGTAGTAAGTGCTTATTATAGCAATTCCATTTACTAATAGATTTAAAACATGAGTTTGATTGAAACTATAAGTATCTGGAAGAGAAGATATGGCTGCTAGTTAACAAAGACCTGAACATATCATTTTGTTGTTAAGTGAGTGACAATTCTGTGTCTTCCATTAAAGTTCACCTTCATCAATACCCAATTCACCCTGATGGATTTACTCTTGTTACAAATAATTCTTTACAATCTAAGATCACTAGCTCTGATGAAAGATGCTATTTGTAACCCTGAATGATATTATTTTACAACACCATAAAGTTAGGAAGATATTTATTCAAGACTCCCATGTACACTTGAGTGTCAAAGCCCATGGGGGAAACAACCTTGGGCTTTCTCTCTAGCTCCTCCATTTCTAACTTACATTTAGTCCCTCCCTTAGGAGCCAATTGTCCTTGTATAGGGGCTGCCCTTGTTGTTTGTGTCTTCGTGCAATGACATGAGGAATGCTGGCAGGAAGTGTGTCGGTGGCTCGACCAATCCTTAAAGTTGTTGAACCTGGATGTATGACAACGATGAAGTTGCTCTGGATTTGCTGTAAATATAAAACATAGGCATGTGACCTTAGTAAAAAATACGCAAATAACAAATTAAATAACATATAGGTAACAAGTTAAACTAAGAAGTTAGTTTCCCATAATAACTATTAGATTCAAAGGTATTCAGTAAGGGAGGTTTTTGAGAGGTATCACCAATTACTGCTCTTTACTTGAACACCAACTCATTTTGTATCTCTGTGTTCCCTCAGTCTGACTCATGGTACATAGCTCAACAAATATTTGTTTTGGCCAGGCACGGTGGCTCATGCCTGTAATCCTAGCACTCTGGGAGACCGGGATGGGAGGATCGCTTGAGCTCAGGAGTTCGAGACCAGCCTGAGCAAAAGTGAGACCCTGTCTCTACTAAAAATAGAAAAATCAGCTGAGCGTCGTGGCGCATGCCTATAGTCCCAGCTACTTGGGAGGCTGAGGCAGGAGGATTGATCACTTGAGCCCAGGAGTTTAAGGTTGCTGTGAGCTAGGCTGACATCACGGCACTCTACTCAGGGCAACAGAGTGAGACTCTGTCTCAAAAACAAACCAAAACAAATATTTGTTTAAATGAATAAAACCAAACTTATCCAATGCCAATTAACATATATAAGTACTGAGCATTTATGTGCCAGGGCACTGTGAGTACAATGGAGACCAGGACAAAGTCCCTACTGTTAGAGAACTTTCCATTTACTAAGGAAAACAGTTAAACATGGACTAAAAGAATGTGAAGAATACTATATCCTGGGTTCCATAAATATGAGTCACCTAAAGCCATTTGTGGAAACAAACAAACAAAAAATTTCCAATACAGAATCTCCAGGGAGAGCCTAGGAATTAGCAATTTAATTACACCTAACGGGTGCAGTGTGTGCTTGTAGCTTTGACTTTGGCAGTGCAAAGGCAATTTATGTGACCAAAGCGTTTGTGCCCCTGTAATATTCTGAAATAAGAAAAAAAAAAAAAAGCTCTTGAGGTGACGAATATGATCATTTGGATTTGATGACCATTGCTCAAAAGGGCGAGGAAGAAACTCATGGAAGGATAGAATTATTACTTTGTAATGTTGGAAACTAAGGCTTTACACATTAACCACTTCAGAATATGTTTATAAGCTGTATTTTGGTCATTGAAAACACTTTACTCTTGTTGGTTTTGGGCTACTTACTTGATCTTGCAAAAGCTTGGGGTTAAAAAGCTAGAGTTCACAATTCTATCCTTGTAAGTCAGAAAACTTTGTGACATTTCACAATCCACTTTTGGGAGATGGTGAACAAGAACTGACAGAGCAGTACAAATCCAGAACAGTGGAGTGATGACTGTGGGCTTTACTTTTACACGATAATTGGTTTAGCTCCGTAATTTTCAAGGGGGCAGAATCTCAATTACTTCGGAGAATCTTTACCACGTAAACTTACTGAGGGGCCCAGAGTTTCGGTAGGGAGAAGGGACTCTGACAATGCCTCTGACAACAGGGATCCCTCTGTTGAGAACCACAACTCCAGCCTGACTCCTTAGCACCTACTCTACCTGCCCTCGAACTACATTTGTGTCTTCTAAGCATGTCACCATTTGAAACATTTTCGTGCTTGCAAATAAGATGAAGCCTAGAAACTCCAAGATCAAGACCCTGCCTACTTCTCTAGCCTCACTCTAGAACCACCTCCTTTTCAGTCTCTTTAATTCTCTCAATCCAGATTTCTCTTGATTTCTAACTCGCTGATTTCAGAGCCTTCCCAGACACACTTCCCTTTCCCTGCAGTGTTCCTTCTCCCTGCTAAATCTTACTACTCCTTTCAGGTCTGAAGTTAAGTGTCATCAGACTAGGTTTGCTGGTCCCCCTGCAATACAATCGTACAGCATTGCTTCTTTTCATAACTCTTGTCACTCTTATAATTATTTGTCTGCCCTCCCAACAGATAATAAACTTCCAGTGAGAAAGAACCACTTCTGTCTTGTTCACTACTCTATGCCCACACATGGCACACAGGAGCTTGGGAGGTATTCGTCAAATGATGATGGCATCACTCTAACGTGGCAAGGTGTTGAGCAGTACTTCCCAAGCTTTTGTGTGCTGTGGCGGAGATCTGTCCAACACACTGCGGTAAACAGATGAGGCTACTTGCCATCAGGGATCCCTGTACCTCACTAATGGCACACAGGCTATGGCACACTGATTAGGCAACTCCAGGATAGTAAATGGGGTTTCCCAAAGTATGGACAAATATTTTTTAATAATTATGTTATTTATTTTATGTATTAGGAATAAAGAAAACCTAGCCAGTATATCCCATACATCATTTTCTGGATATTACTGCTTAAGGTAAGACTGAGTAAACTAGTTATTAAGCAAACAGTACAGCTGCCACATAGGATCTGGAAAAACCAAAGGGTGTTGTACAACTGACTGAAATTTGACTGAAGGAAATGTTGTTATAGTGGTTAAAGGTCCGGGCTCTGGATTCACAGATCTGGCTGCAAATTCAGACTGCCACTTCCTTGGTCTGGATGAATTTCCTACCTCATGGTTATTGTGAGGACTGAAGGAGCTAATCATGTAGCTCAGAGCCTGCCACCAGAAGGACTGAAGGCACACTAGCTCCTAATGCAGTAAAGCCTTCCAAAGTTCTCCAGTGCCTTCAGAAGCAGCCAGACTCTTCAGCTTGCAAGACCCTCGTGATACAGTTCCTGCTAAGATCTCCAGTCCTACCCCTCGACTCCAGACATCCTGATCTACCAGCTGTGCCTCCAACACCACATCCTCTTGGCCCAAGTCTCTTCCACACTTGTTCTCCCTCCATGAGATTTCCCCCTCCCTAGCTAGCTCCTAATCTTCAGATCTTGGTACAGATGCCATTTCCTTTGAAGAAACTGTCCCTGTCAGTGCTGGAGAAGGTACCCGCCGTGTGTGCCCAATATTCTGCACTAGCCCATTCCACACCATGCTGAGCTCTGTTGCCCCAACCCCAACTGTGAGCTCTCCCTTCCAATGCCCAACCCTGGAAGAACCCTAGAAGGTAGAACCAGCAAGACTTTCACAGACCATCCAGTCTGCCTGCCCCCTTGATGAGACGGGTGGAGAAACCAGGTCTGTGCGACAGTAGTAACCATGCTGAGAGCTCACCACCTGCCAGGCACTGTGCTATGTCCTTCACAGCTGGCCTACCAGTGAGTTTTTATCCCTAACCCATCCGTGGGTGAGGAAGCTGGCTCAGAGACGGCCCACGTGAAATTCTGAGTATTCAACGCCTCCTTACTTCTTCTGCGAATTGTACATTGCTTCTGCCCGTTTTCCTATGGGAATGTTCATGTCTGATTTACTGATCAGTAAGTCGTGGTGGGGGTGGGCCATGCGTAAAAATAAAGGCCTTTTACCTGCCATCCTACAGCAAATTATTTTTTCTAGTTTCACTTAATCTTGTTCTTGTTTTTGACACACACGCTCTTAAAGTCTATTTAGACAAATGTCTACCTTTTCCTTGCTTTTAAGCTTGAAATGACTTCCATTACCTGGTATTTCCTTAACAATGGGAAAAGCCTGAACTTCGAACTCTACCCCTTAACAAATACAGGCTGACGCTCCCCTTGAGCCAGCCTGGTGCTAACTCTATCTGCCACCATTTAAACCTCAGAGCACTTGGGAGGTAGGTGGTATCACTGTCGTCGCTTTATGGCTGGGGAAGCTGGGGCTCCGAGCCCGGCCGAGCACACACAGCCAGCCTCCGTGCGGGCGGAACGCAGGGGCCCTGCAGACACCCCGCCGGGCCCTACCGCGCTCCCTCGCCCCCGACATTCGGGCGCACAACGGCCCGGGGCGGAAAGACCACCCGTATGCACCACCCACCAGGAGGTGGGTCCTGCAAGGTAGAGGCCCGACCCAGCCCAACGGCCGCCAGGCCTCGGTTCCCGCTCGGCCCCGGCCTAGGCCCGGAAGCGAGAACCGAGGCTGAGGTGCGGGGGTCCCAACCCAGACCCGCGTCCGGCGCCCCACCTCCTGCAGCGACTCCGGCACCAGCGCGGGCACGATGGGCCGCTTCACGCCGCGCTGCTCCTTCTCCTTCTCCCCGCCCTTCTCTTTCCCATTCTCCGCGTCCCCCTTCTCAGCCTGGGTCATCTTGGCGCCGACTGCCACCAGCCTCTCACCTCAGTACCTCAGCAGCGACGGCCAGGTGGAGCCACCGCGCAGGCGCGCGGCCGGCTGCCCACAGTCAAGATGGCCACCGCAGAGTCGCCCCCAAGGATTCCGGGAAAGCGGAAGGGCGGAGCTGTCCGAGCGCGGGAGCGTGTGGATTGTGGATTGGTTAGTGGTTGCTGAGGTTAGTCCCGGATAGCAACTAATACACAGAGCGGTGGGCCGGCCGAAAACCAACGTCTCATTTCGTTCTCACAGGTGTCTGTTTTCCCGAGTTCCCAGACACCATACATACTCTTAGTTCTTCTCATATTTCTTCATGCTCAGTCCAGCCTCTGATGTTGAGTTCTCTAGGGCTAGGTCTCCCCATGCATTCCTTGGAAGGCTTTATCCATTTCCTGGCTTTAACTGTGAAGCGACTCCCAAATATGTATTTCCAGTTTGTACCTCTCCCTGAGATCCAGACTAATAACCAACTGTCTGCTTGGTATCTCCATCTGGATGTCAAGGAATTGCAAACTTATGTATGTCTAAAATGGAACTCTTGATCCCCCCCCCCCAACACACACACGCGCGCACACACACACAATTTACTATCTCAGTAAATGTCATTTTGATTCTTCAGTCATCCATAGCTTCTACATCCAACCCATCAGCAAATCCTGCAGTCTTCAAAAAAATCTATCATAAATCCATCCACTTCTCCATTCCTACTGCCACTATCTAGTCCAAGCCATTTTCAACTCACCTGGAGCCTCATAACTCGATTTCCTTATCTTGTCCTCCTACGATCTGGTCTTCATACAGTCGCCCAAGTTTTGTTTTAAAATATTATGAAGTAGTTAAGACAATCAATACTATGTACTCAACACTCTGCTTAGTAAAATATTGCCAATGAGTTATTTAAAAAAATTATATGTCACACCCATGTTCTAAACTCTTATGATTTCCCTTTAAGCTCAAGGAACAGAATCTAATCACTGTCTATAAGGCTGTATTTACTCTAGTTCCTGCTACATTTCTAATTTCACCTCACACCACTCTCCCCCATCCTTGGCATTTCCAGCTACACTTGCTTTATCTCAGACATGCCAAGCCCTTCCCATCATCTGGCTGGTGTACTCGCTGTGCCTTCTGCCTTCCCTCAGCTGACTCATTCTCATCCTGTATATTTCAACTCACATGTTACCTCAGGCCTCCCCCAGTTATCCTCTCATCACTCTATTTCCTTTAAAGCACGAACAAAGCATTAGTCTTTAATTATTTTGCTTGCTCACTTACTGTCTTCCACTCTGGAATGTAAGCTTCATGGGAAGGGAGATTTTGTCTTGCAACTGTGGTCTTTAGCACATAGTAGGTGCCTGATAATCACATTTTTGTTGATTAAGTACTGCTGAGTAAAGAATCCTTTGAGGTAGGAATTTAATTCCCATTTTACAAGTGAGTAAACTGGAATAAAATGACATAACTCATTCAAGATCATAAGCTATTGAGTAGCAAAGACAAGATCTGAACACAAGCTACTCAAGAGGCTATGTTCTGCACTACAGTAGTCTACTTGAAGTGTAGAGTGAGACAGCTAACTGTTAAATGTAGCCAGGACTCCAGGATAAGCCTTAAGGAATGAGTCCTGTAGCAGCAATCCTGGGAGACAGAAGAGGATCATGGGTCACATGCTCAGAGAAGCCATCAATAACACCAAGCCACCACCTACTGAGAATCTGCTATGGTCACCCCAGCTAGTTAGGTGGAGGTTTAACAGAATGACTGTGCCATTCACTGTCCATATAATCAGGGAAACTGTTCAACTTCACTGATCCCTGGTATCTGTATAATGCAAATATCATCTATCTACCTTCCTTTGTCAGAATTTAAAATGTGTAAAATGTCTGACAGAATTGAGTGGCCAAGAAAATGTTATCCTTATCCTAAAACTTGTGTTAAAATTGCTTGTTTCCTTATCTTTGGACACGAGTGTCTTATGGCACTACATCCCCACTTCCTGACAAGCAGAATTGAATAAATACTGATAAATGGATGTAAAAAAGCTTTCACCTAAATACTTTGTTTTCAAAGTCTGCTAAACACAGAAGTAGAATTATCTGTATGATTCATTTTTCCAATAAATATTTCAGTGCCTATTACATGAAGTCATCATTCAAAGGATCGGGGTAAAGAAGACAAAATCCCTAATCTCATAGAACTTCTACTCTGGTGACAAAATGTGAACATTAGCAGTATTCACATGAGGGTTAAAGCCAATACCCAGGATCTTAAACAATGGCATAGAATTCAAATTTGTCAAGATAGCATTGAAGTCCACAATTTTAAAGATTACGTGAGCAAATCTTCATTTTGTAGTTCAGTTTTGTTGGTGATGGCTTTATAAATACCCTGATAATTATATTTGGTAGATCATATATGATGTATTAAAGATTCATGAGATAAATATATTAAAGATAAAAATTAATTCAAGAG
The DNA here is from genome assembly GCF_041146395.1 of Eulemur rufifrons. Classification (NCBI taxonomy): domain Eukaryota; kingdom Metazoa; phylum Chordata; class Mammalia; order Primates; family Lemuridae; genus Eulemur; species Eulemur rufifrons. Next base: position 158,116,335 of record NC_090989.1, read on the forward strand.
CACAGATATTGTATGCATACTACTGAAATAAATACAATGTGATTTATTTATAAATGAGAACAAAGTAACAATGAACAGTATTTCAGAAATTAAATAGTACTGAATGCACAGTCTTTTCTTCAGAGTTTGTAATTTAATTATATAAAGATGAGGAGTGGCTCTCCTTCCCATCTCCTTGGTCGCACCCAGAGGGAAACCGAGTGTCCTAGCCAGAGAGGGCAGGAGCCTGGGGAGGGCAGTAGAGGCAATGATCCCCCGGGCTTTTGTCTGTCCTCTGCATAGAGAACTCTGGCCACCGCCATCGAGCACAGCAGTCACATCCCTTGGCATCTCATTCTCAAATTAAATGTCAACAGGGAAAACTCAGGCAGACACCCCTCCTTTCCTGGGCCCCTCATGGTCGCCCCTCCCCATGTCCACCTGGCCTTGGCTCCGAGTCCCAGCGAGGGCTGCACATGCTCTGGGCAATTCCTCAACAGAGCCCTCAGTGGCAAGAGAAAAAACATAGATGAGGAGTCAGTTTGCAACCTAAAAATATTTACTTATTAAAACTATCAATACTTTAATAAACTATACAAAAAAGATAATGAGACAAACATATGCATTTATAGAACCGCATGTCAGTCAGGCCAGTTCCCTGCAGAGGGAATTCCCAGCATGACCTCATTCATCTGTGAAGACACAGAGCAATCCTTGTTTAGACGTACACATTCATCTACTCGTCCAGCATGGTGAGCCCTCCACTTCCTGATGGTCTCCTTCTGCTATGAATGTGCATGTCCTGTTGTCTGCTTCTTAGAGCAGACATTTACCTAAAAGAAAACATTGTAATAGTTACTAGTTATTAATTTGGATCTCTGTGAAAAGCCCAACACATTACATGTTATAAAACCCCTTTCAAAAGACATTTTGATAAGAAAGCCAATGACTTTTTCAAGGGTGAAGTAAATATTTTTCCAAATTATAATACCTGAATAATTATAAATGTTTGGCAACTTCTGTTTTCCTAAAGAATTATTATCAAAACAAGACCCTCCTAGTTCTGTGTGGGCAAAAAAATTTAAATTAAAAAATAAATAAAATCCTACAAAATAATTTCAGATTTGAAGTTACCTTCCTCATCCACCAGCCATTGGAGGAGGACTGGGGCCACGCAGATGATTGATTCGACCCATTCTTCGGGGAGGGTTTCCTGGTGGCCTAATAAAAGAAAAAGTTAATATCTACTGTTTAGTAAACACAACTTCAGTTGCTTCCTTTTAAACACTCACCTGGACCCTTTTCTTTTTCAACATGTGTATGACCCTACAACATTACTCAAAATAGGAACTACCATTTAGGAGAGGAGTCAAAAAATTCAAAGATTTATAGGAACCAGACACCCAACACATATGAGGAAACCTAGTCAAGAAAGGATTGTGAGGAGCTGAATGGCACCGCCTGTAAATGCCCAGCTGAAACCCAACTGCAGCTGATTTTTGCCATGAGGAAAGCCCAGCCCAGTGCTGCTTTACCTTCTGAGGTTTTTCATTAGCAGCTGGAAATCCAGATTCTAAAGTGAAACCTCTAGATTTTAATGTTGACTATCAGTTTTCATCCTCTTAGACTTTTACTATACAATAGCTAATGTATACTTTAGCTTTGCCAGATTAACTCTGATTACCAAATCAGAGGCAACTTGAGTTTTAATTTTGTGAAATGGGATTTAATCTGTTAATTTCCATCAATTCTATTGATCTACCTAAAATACCTAATTTAATTAAAATATGCAAGGGGATAAAAATAACTATTATCAATAAAAAAGCTGTACCCTCTTCCATCATCATATCTGGAATCAGAGGAGTTTCCATAGCCTCTTCTTTTTTTCACATCTTGCTGAAGCAGAGTTTTGAAACTGAAACAAGGGGCAAAAAACAGAGGTACAACTTTCAACAACATAAAATACATTTCTATAGTTTTAACTATCATCTCTGTGGGAAGATGACTAAACCTACTTAGCTCCAAACCCACATTTCTTACAGCCAACTGGACAATACTATCTAGCTTAAGCATGTGCCTAATCAGTGTGCTATGCTGTGTGTCAAATCAACCCTTCCTTGTATTTCTTATTTGCTAACAACTCCTCTAGACACACATGAAGCCTGAGTCATCCTTGATCTTCCTCCATTCTAAATCAGTCGTGTGGTTCCAGAATCTGTTTTTACAGTATCTCACATTCACTGCCCCTGCATTTCCCCTGCCAACAGCCTATCTGACATTATCTTGGGGAGGGAGGGGCTAAGGGGGATGTGGCAGAGGCACAGGGCTTCTGGGAATCTATTTAAATGGAATTTATTTGTGGATGGGGAAGGATTTAACTAGGTTTAAACAGTATTTCTATAAACAATATGAAGTAGTGAAATTTATAAGACTTTAAATAAGTTTTGTATTGGGTAACTTAACTTAGGACCTCTCTTGTCTCCTGTTATATTTTTCTATGGAAGCATCTCTTGTATTTTACATTCTACTCATCCAATTTATGCTACCTGTAGCCATAAAATTAAACTTTCTAAACCACAGCTACAACCAAATTAAGCATAAAGACCATAGCCTCATATTCAAACTTCTGTGCCATCCTTCATACAGTTTCTTCCACCTGGAAAAACTTTCCCTGATGTCTACCTCCCATAATCATGCCCACTCTGTACTCCTTGCAATATGAAGATATTTATGGAGAGTAATGTCAGTGAAGAAAGGGACTGTCTCCCACATCTTTACATCCCTGAAGTTCTCTGACATGAGACATTCAAATATAAATTCAAACTTGGCATGAGAAAGACTTGTTAGTTGTTGATGAACAATTTTCCTAAAACAAACATGTGAAGGACCAAAAATGCACTTAGTTAAGAACTGCTCAAAATTATGGGGACATTTACATTTTGGTCTCCTCTGTATTAACTCCAACCCTTCATTTAAAAAAAGTTTACTACTTAGGAGATGTTTTAAATCAAGATATAATTATCTTTATTTAGCTGTTGTATAATATGGAAAAAAAGTTGTACAGACAAACACACATAAACCAGGAATAGAAAGTGATACACAGTCATTTGGCATTTGAATGGACAGGCCTGGCCACAGGTTGAAATGGTTACCACCACTGTGAAGACATGCTAAAGCTTACCTACCCAACAGACATATTCATAATAAGATGTTTGGTAGCAGCAGCTTTACCACTAAACAAGTCTTAATTTTTCCCCTTGTAAAGCTATTTTAAAAATTACAATTAAAAACTGCTTCAGGAAAAGGTGAGCTTAAGATACTCAACATAATGTACCCAATGTACTTCCATCAACTTAAATATCAAGGCAATTAAGAGCACTGCCATACTTACAACAAAACCACAAACTCAGCTATTCCCCAGAAGAAATCTGTTATCAAAGATAATCTCCATGGAGACTGACTCCTGCTGTCCAACACTTGTCCTACAGATAAGAATAAAAAACTTTAGTGAGTGCTACAAATCCCTGACCCAAGAGGCATTACATTTAATGAGTTAGGTAACAATGATACTCAGGTTTCAACTTGTCCAGTGTTCCAAATGGTCAACACCAGGAGAAATCTACTATGTGATCATCATTCTAAGGAAGGTTCAGAGAAGTAAAGCTCCATGATCTAAGGGCATGTCTTTAACATGTCAAATACCTGCCTACAGTTTGTAATTTTAGTGGGTAACTTCATTCTATTCAAGTATTTTCTCTTTTTTATTGGTAATATATACATAGAAATTTACCGCTTTATCCATTAAGTATACAGTTCTGTAGCATTAAGTATATTCACACTGTACAAACCTCACCACCATCCTCCTCTAGAATTTATTCATCTTCCCTGGCTGAAACTCTGTACTCATTAAACTCTTGACTCCTCATTACCTCCTCTGCCCAGCCGCTGGCAACAACAATTCTTCTTTCTGTCTCAAAGAATTTGACTACTTTAGGAAACTCATAAGAGAGGAATCATGCAATTTTTGTTCTTTTGCAACCAGCCTATTTCATTTGGCATGTGTTCAAAGTTCTTCCATGTTATAGTATGTGTCAAATTTTCCTTCCTCTTTTTAAGGCTGAATAATTAATATTCCTTTGTAATATACATATTTTATTTATCCACTCATATCTATCAATGAACCTTTGGGTTGCTTACACTTTTTGGCTATTGTGAATAATATTGCTATGAACATGGGTGTACAAATACCTCTTTATTCAAGTATTTTGGAGAAACATATAAGATGAGTGATTATAAAGGAATGCTCACACCACTTCCATTTTCCTAAAAGCATTCAGAGCATTTCTTTTCACTTGCAAAGTCTCTTGCCTGTATAAAAAGCTTGTTTATACATACTCTTACAAGCCTTTAGAATCAGTTATTTTGAAAAAATTCTTACAAATCAAAGAGTGTATACTCTAAGTAGTGAAGAGAATTTGGCTTGTTCTTCATCAAAATGACCACTATTTTCTATAACAGGATGTTCTTGATTTTAATAATGGATCCTAGCTTTATCTTAAGCAAAACTGTATCTATTTTCAAAACACTTTAATAGAAGCTACAAAATGAGAAATTAGTACACTAGAGTTTCACCCTTGCAAATCAAGAGGTCAGGATATTTTTGGGAAAGAACAGCTGTCAACCACCTCTCCTCTCCATTATCCCAAGGGCTTCACCCCACTCACCTCCATCCCCTCCACTAGGTTTTACTTTTCCTCTTTCCTTGACCACCTTACTTTCAGGTATCCACTTTACCTATGCTGTCACTGAGCTACTGAGATAAATGGCTACACAAAGTCAAAGAGTATGCGATAGGCTTGATGCTGCCTCTCACTAGCTCTGCTTCATTGGCTGATGTGATGTGTTCCTTCTCTGAGAAAAAGTATTCCAGGATTGGCCATCATATAGGATTGTTGGGGGGGGAAAGTCATCTGACAAAGAAATATTTTGTCAACTACGAAGTGCTGATAAATACAGTCCTTCCAAGAAGGCGGATCTAATTGGAACCCACCAATTCTTCTTTTGTGATTCTATCATTCTATCTTGCTTTTTGCACTTTCCCTCCTAGTTTCTGAGGGCAAGACCCCCCTCAACCTAATATCCCCAGAGGGAAATAAGGTGCTTGAATGCAGCTACATTTCTCAACTATAAAAGTGACATAAAAGGTCCTAACTAGCTATTCATGTAAATCAAATAAGATAATGCATACACAATATGATACACCACAAATGTAAGGAATTATTCAACAATGCATAAATAGAAACTTCTAGCCTTAATCACAAAGAATATAAAACAAGCTAAAGTCTGCCAGTGCCCTGAACCAAGATGAAACTGATGTTTTTCTTTAGTGTCCATTAACCTACTTGTTTCAAAGATTTTTAAGTGGGAGATGGGAGGGGAGATTTTGAAAGCAGCAAAGAAATCCAAAGAGCGCTCAGCCATAAGACTTCTCCCTAACTTACTCATCTCTGGAGATAAACAGATGATTCAAATAGAACCAAGACCTAGTTCCAGTGATGCAAGGACTACTTGCTAAGATTGCACCGAGGGATTTCATCTGAGTCAAACAGGTGGGCAGGCAGTTCTGGCATTGATCTGACCCAATCATATTGTGTCTTTGCTTTCCCGTCATTTTCTTTATAGAATCGCAGAATTAAGTCGCTTTCAGATTCTCTATTCCGGTAATGATCCACTTGTTCCTAGAAGGAATGGTACTTCCTCCCGGGTCCCTTGAAATTCGGGCACAAAGTTGCATGTATGACTAGTTACCCTCTCCAGAAGAAAAAGCCTATCCAAAGCTTTCCTCTATCATTCTAAGTAGGCTCAGTCTTTTTAAAAGTCATAGAAAGGCAGAATAGTTGATAACAAGGACGCTGAAGCCAGCCTTCCCGGGGTTCAAATCCCCACTCAGTCATTATCTTTCGCCTATCTATCTACCTTTGTGATCCTCAACAAGCTATTTACTCTATCTGCGCCTTACAGTCTCCATCCGTAAAAGAGGGATAATAAAATATTACCTGAACAGGACTGTTATAAAGATTGAATGAGATAAGCAAATAACGCTGTAACAGTGCGCAAGGCACAAGCGCTACGCATATGGTGTCAACGTCGTTGACTTTATTAGTTAAGGATGCCGACGCCCGATAGGAAAGACCACTTTTACAAATCCACAGTCAGAAGCTTGCAGTACGAGGGCGAGGTCACCAGGCTCCCAGTGCTCAGCTCGAAGCCGGCGGGAACCCGGGGTGGTCCTCCCCAAGGGGGCCTCGGCGCCCGACCGCCGGCTCAGCGACCATCTGCTGACGCGCCGCAAGCCCGGACGACTTCGTATCCGACTCCGCCCGGCCTCGGGGCTCTAAGCCCGGGAAAGCTGCGCCGGGCCCAGCGAGCGAGAATGGAAGAAACCCGGGGTTGGGCTTCCAGGTCAGCAGTCGCCACCGCAGCCCCTCCAACTCACCATTCGAGATGTAGACCATCTTGCCTCCTTTCCCTGCTTCCGAGCCACTAGGGAGGTTGGCCCCGGTCGGCTTCCGTACCTGCCGCCGCGCCCCGCCCTTCAAACGTCACAGGCCAAGATTAGGCAAAACGTTGATGGAGGGGCGGGGAGAGTCTATTGGCTTCTGGAAGAGACACGCCCCCAAGGGGCATTTTTTTGTTTCATCCGGCCAGCGACTTCCGGTAAGGCGGAGGTTGCGGAGCAGGCCACCGGATGTGACGTTTAGGGGTTGTCCTGTAAGCCTGACGTTGTCTTCTCTCGGATTTGATCCTGGGTTGTCTTGTTTGCACTGCCACGTGAGACGGCGAGTAGGCAAGGATGCTACGTGTCAAGTTTCTTGGAGAACTGTTGACTGGGGGAAATTCTTCAGAATTTTCCAGATGTGTTGATATTTGAGGTTGTGTAGATTATGAGATTTGGTAGGAGGGAAGTGCCCAGAGTGGTGACTATACCTAAGGAACTTTGCTGTCACGCTTAGGGAATATACTGTCAGGCACCTCCTAGATGTACTCATTCCTTTTTTTTTTTTTTTTTTTTTAGCAGTCTCGCTCTGTTGCCCGGGCTAGAGTGTCGTGGCATCAGCCTAGCTCACAGCAACCTCAAACTCCTGGGCTCAAGCGATCCTCCTGCCTCAGCCTCCCGAGAAGCTGGGACTACAGGTGCGCACCACCACGCCCGGTTATTTTTTCTATTTTTAGAAGAGACAGGGTCTCGCTCTTGCTCAAGCTGGTCTGAAACTCCTGACTTCAAGCAGTCCTCCCCCCTCGGCCTTCCCTCATTCTCTTTTAAAATGTTATATCTGCTCTGTGTTCACCATAAGTGGGATTTTCTTAGCTCTTGTGAAACAACTGTGACAAATAAGTTTAACTGTAGGTCAAGACCTTTCTCTGTTTCTTATTGATGGCTACTGCTTCCGAACATTGTGGAGGTAACAGATGAATTAGAAGACAAGTCTGGGGCATTCACTAAATATGGACCACATACCATGGGTATTTACTCTGCTTCAGCCCACTGGGCTCGTTCTGTTCCTTGAACATGGCTATTTCATTCCTGTCTCCAGGACTTTCTGCTTAGCTGTTCTTTCTGCATGGAGTCTTAATAATGGCTGTTTCCTTTTTTTTTTTTTCAGTTCATGTGTCATCGTCTTGGAAAGATTCCTAATTACCTTCCCCAAAATGAAAATTACATTTTGGAAAAAATTATATTCCATATTTAACAATGTTGGTCAAGTTTTTATGTTCTAATATCTAGAATTGATAAAGATTTAATTTCATGTTGATTTGTGGGGAGCATTTTTTTCCCAGAAAGTGCATAATAGGATAAGACAACATCCTTCACCTCATTTGAAATTTCTGCAGCATAATCATAGAGGATCATTTCTGCAAAAATATTAGAGGAATCATTAATTTTTCCTAGACTATGCCACCATCATTTCTCTCCCGCTCCACTCCAGTTGCCTTCTAACTGAAATCCAGGTTCTACCTTTACCATCTTTGTGCAGTTTTTCATTCCTTTGCCTAAAAACTTTCAGACACTAAAGTGATTTCCTATTGCTCTTTAAAAATAAAGTGCAATTCCTTGCCATGGCCTATAGGCCCAGTGTGACTTGTCGTCTTGATTGCTCCTTTCACTGTACCTCTTACCACACCTCCCCAACCAAGTAGTGCTCTAGCAACATCATTCTTTTGTTTTTGTAAACAGCCCAAGTTTTTCATATCTCCAGAACTCTACCCATACTTGTCCCCCTGCCTGGAACACTCTTCCCTGATTCCTTGCACATCCAGCTCCTTTTGTCCTTTGCCTCTCTGCTTAAGTGTCATCATTTCCGAGTGCCCTTCCCTGGCCACTCATCCCCATGATTATTTTCTTCATAGTACTTATCACAATGTGAAATTATATATCTGATAATTGATTTTTATCTCTGCCTCCAGAAAATATAAAACCTAAGAGGTCAAGAATCCTGTCTGCTTGTTCCCTTTTATATTCTCAAGGTCTATCATAGTCCTTGGCAGGTAACAAGTACTCAGGTATTGTTGATTAGAGAGGGACAAGGTAAGAGAGCTTTCTAAATGGTCCCCAAAACTTTACTCCCCGATTGCCAAAGGAGAAAAAACTAACATTGGGATCTCCTGAGTACCAGACACTACTGGGCTATCTCTTCCTCTTCACTGCTCTGTCTAGATCATTTCTTCCTGAGATTTAATGCAGTAATTTCTTTATGAGCTTCCTCTAGCTTTTCCACACTCTATTTCATGCTCTATTGAGATGCTAGTTTAAACCAAACTTGCCTCTTTCCTGCAAGAGGAAAAACCTTCGATTTCACCCCACCACCTGCCAAAAAACATCAGCGTCTCTGATCTGGCACTGAGAGGTTCCCTGATTGATCTTAGATTTTGCTCTCTGACTTCTAATTCCCTAATAAATCCCTTATTTTCCTGCCTTATTTCCTTTGCTCATGTGTTTCCTCTTAACTGGAACTTTCTCCACCTGTTGAAACTAATCTATCCTTCAAGGCAAGGCATGTTTCTATCAAATGAAATAACAAATGCTAAAGGACTTTGTAAGTTGAAAAAAATTATATAATTAGTAACAAGATGGGGTAGAGGACAAAGATAACATTTCCCCTCTTTCCTTAACTTTCTTTAAAGTCTGGAGTTAGTCATTAGCCACATATAGCTATTGAGCACTTGAAATATGGCAATATAGCTAGTATTTTTTTTTTTTTTTTTTGAGACAGGGTCTTGCTCTATTACCAGGGCTAGAATGCAGTGGCATCATCATAGCTCACTCCAGCCTCCAACACCTGGGCTCAAGGGAGCCTCCTGCCTTAGCCTTTCAAGTAGCTGGGACTAGGCATGGGCTACCACACCCAGCTAATTTTTTTAGTATTTTTGTAGAGATGGGGGTCTTGTTATTGCCCAAGCTGGTCTCAAACTCTTGCCTCAAGTGATCCTCCCACCTTGGCCTCCCAAAGTGATTACAGGCATGAGCCACTGTGCCTGGCCAAATATGGCTAGTTTGAACTGAGATATACTGTACAAAATACATACCAGATCACAACGATTTAGAATGAAAAAAAGAATGTAAAATATCTCAAGTTTTTTATATTGATGGCATGTTGAAATGATATTTTGAATATTCTACTAAATAAAATATTTTACTAAAAGCAATTTTACCTTTTTCTTTTTAATGTGACCACCAGAAAATTTAAAATTACATACCTGGCTCACATTTATGGTTCACTTTACATTTCTGTTGGACAGTGCTTGTCTAGAATGAAAACATTGACCTGGCACAGAAAAGGCATTCAATAAATATTTGTTAAATGGGTGGATGAATAGATAGTTTTAATAATGGATAATGTGTATATAGGGTTTACTATGTGTCAGGCACTGTTCTAAGCACTTTCCATTTATTCATTTAATCCTCATAACAACAATAATAATAATAATAGCTAACATTTATATAATACTTACCCTGTGCCAGCCAACGTTCTGATTGCTTTTCATGTATTAATTCATTTAAATCTCAACTGTATTGAGTTCTATTATTCCTATGTTACAGGTGAGGAAACTGAGTCATAGAGAGTTCAAGTGATTTGCCCAAGGTTACGGGCTGGTAAGAAGCAGAGCTGAGATTAGGATCAAGAGCACAGCTCTATAGCTTGTTCTTTTAACCCCTGTGCTATGCTGCCTCACCACACATAAGCAGAGGTATTGAAATAGGATATGATCCAACATGGTACTCAACGTGGTTTCTGGAGAATGTATCTCAGCTTTCTCAAAGTTGCAAAGCTGCCCAGTTTTTCTTTTCTAGACACCTCAGCAAAATTCCCCTGAGCGTCTCTAAGTGGATTACCTTCCCATCTCTGCACCAATCCCTTCGCCAGAGGGATGGGCCATTCTGAATGACAGCTACGTCTCTAACTAGAGCTAGAGTCAATCCCACTTAAGCTAGAGGGCTTGGGATTTGGAGAGGGGTGGTATTTACCACAAATTAGTGAAGAAATTCTGGGTTACATCAAAACAGTAAGATGTCCTCGATACTGCCTTTAAAAAACATGGAAAACAGCTGGCATTTATATTCTTGATTAACCTTTTGTTTGCTCTTACAGTTATTGCCTTTGTATTTATTTTATCTGGGCTTAGAAATCTTAACTCTTTGTTTCATTTTCTACCTTATACTCTTTATTGTTGCTTTTCACAGCAATTTTTTTTTCTGTTTCTTTTAAGTTATGTAGCCTCAGATTGGACATGATACACAAATCAGCATTTTTTGAGCCAATAGCCACCTCATCCCTTCACCTCCAGTGATGGTTGTATTACTCTGCAAGGCATTTTCTTAAACTACATGAACTCATTTTCTGTATCAAAATGGAATAATGTTCATAAAAATTTACAGTGCAATCTTCCTGGGAGAATTTGGTTGGATAAAAAGTTTGGGATTTCTTTTGTACTCTCTACAGTATGTCACAAATTTAATTACATGATCAGTTTCATTAGTGAGCTTGTGTGGTTAAATTTAAACAGTCTATCTTTAACTGAACAAGTAATATCTAGACTCAACCTTGTGGTTCCATTGCAGGAAGATAAGTACTATTCCCATTATAATTTCTAAACTTTTAACCTCATGATCCATTTTTAGCAATCCTGGTAACTATAATGTAAACTGTTATAGTGGTAGTTGGAATGGAATACTGGTCCAGATTTTTAAAGTTAAACCATCAGAGATTTAGGTTTTGGTTGCCTTTTGGGTTATTGATCACTAAAAGCAAATTTTTAATATTTTTAGAATTGTACCAAAATATGTTTTATTTTCTAAGCCCTATCTTTAGATCTCTAAATATGGAGTATAACAGTATGTATATTTTATTACTATGTTTATAGATCTCAAGATAACATTGATCTTTATATTTTTAAAAAGTAGAGTATGCCATGTGACTTTAAGGAATGTATAATTTATTATTCTTACTAACTGGTTTGATGCAGAGCATTTGATGGTTCTTGGATTTTTTTTAATGTGATTTTAATGTGATTCCTGTACATAATATTAAAATCAAAAGGTACAAATGGATATCCTATGAACAGCAAGTCTCCTTTCTTCTCCTGTAACCCAGGATTCTAACCTTTGATCCCCTAGCTTAGTGAGGCTGTCATAAGCACTGGGTGGCACATACCTCACAGCCAACAGAAGCCTCAAGGACAGACTCATCCCTCTAACATGAGAGATGAGACTAAGAATAACATTCTACAAAGAATTTCCACCTTCTTTTGGATCTTGGCCAAGCAACTAACTCCTCACTCATTTGTTAGCTCTTTCGTGTTTTAAAAATGTTTTTCCCATTATTTTGTCCAGGTTTCTTAGTTGTCCTAAGCAGGAAAGTTAGTACATATTACTTAATCCTCCATGACAGAACTAGAAGTTCATACATTTATTTAACTAAATCAACATGACAATTTAGATCAGGTCTCAGATTAAACACTGTTTTGCTTTTGACTTCAAAAATTCTGTTATTTATGTATAAATTCTCCAGAACAACTGCTGTTTTCTTAGTATTGTCAAAACACATTATTACTTATAAACAGAAAGGATAGTTGTAAGTAGTAAACCAAAATGTGTGGGTGATTAAAAAAACATTTATTTTGCCAATAAACATCACACTTTTAATCTTTCCACAACCAAACAGATAAATAAAACCTTACTTTTTAGTTTGACACTCTCTGATCTTTTAATGGAAGGTTCAATGAAAATAGATTTATTTTATGGTCTCTTAGGGAAAAGTTCTTTCTTTATGGCCCAGTGATGACTGTTCATGGGAGGGATTATTAACTCGGTTTGTAAGGATGCTATTAGGGAGTTTGCTGTGACCTCAGCTAGGTGGCTAGAGAGGCTGTTACTAATGCCTCAGCATCACTTTATTTTTTCTTACTAATTGTATAACACAAGCACTCTGATTAATATTACCCAAGGTCAAGTATAGGTCTCAACTTAAAAAAAAAATCACCTTTCACAATTATCAGCAATTCATCTCTTTGCTATGAAACTCCAACTTGTTTTTTGATGGGAAGTATGAAACAGAAACTCTGAAAATGGAATCTGGCAACTGAGGAAGTGTTGCTTGATATTATTTTTTTATTCCTTTTGAATGTATTTAGCTACTCCTTAGTCGCACCCAGTCTTTCATGTTCAGATTGAGATGTTTCACAAGTATGTTGGGGACCATATGTGCAGAAAAGTGGAGAGGCAAGTAGAAATGGATATTGCTACTTTGGATACTGACCTGCCTGGTTTCCAGTTCCTGTGCTCTACTCAGCTGGCTGGCAAGGTGGAGGAACAGATGTAGAGGACGCCAACAGGGCTGGCACACGAGCAGAGACAGAATAAGCTCGGGCTTACTGCTGCAGCAGTGATGGCAACATGAATGGTTCACACTTGGATTTAGTAGGCTAACCGGGTACTTAAGAGCTCAGCTTTGGGACTGTTTCCACAGAGGGAAGCCACCCAGAATGTGACTCTTGTTATTTCAATTGAGTCACTGTTTTTAGAAAGGGAAAATTGTAAAGAAACCCTGCAAAATTACATTTTCCATCATAATCCTTGAAAATGTTCATCTCCTTCACCCAACATTTTCATTTCTAGAAGTTATTCTGAAGAAACAATGAGAGAGGATCAGACAGATTTATGTGCAAAGGTATTTGTCCCACTGCTATTTGGAGTGAAAAAATATGGAAGCCATGTAACTGTGCAACAATGGGGATTGGCTAAATTTTGGAATATAATATCATACTGAACATTAAAATAGTGGGCAACCGTTCATGATATATTAAGTGAAAGAAACAGATTACAAAACAATATTGTATAGTATGATATCAATGAAAACAAAGGAAAGATACGGAAATATATTAATATGGCACTATGGGAGCTGCAATTTTTTTCTTTGTGATTTTTTATAGTATCCAAATTTTCTACAATAAACATGTATTGCTTTTATAATTAGAAGTAAATATCAATACTTTTTTTAAAAAAGTTATATTTGTTAGAAATTGAGAGTTCATTTCCAGTTTCATTTTAATGATTTGGATAATTTTTTTTTTTTAAGAGACAGGATCTCACTGTGTTGTCCAGGCTAGAGTGCTGTGTCATCATTATAGTTTACTGCAGCCTGAAACTCCTAGACTCAAGCAATCCTCCTGCCTCAGCCTCCTGAGTAGCTAGGACTACAGGTGTGAGCCACCAAACTTGGCTAATTTTTCTTATTTTTTTGTAGAGACAGGGTCTCCCTATGTTGCCCAGGCTGATCTCAAACTCCTGGCCTCAAGCGATCCTCTCACCTCAGGGTCTCAAAATGCTAGGATTACAGGCATGAGCCTGTAATGAGGATTACTGGCTCAGCCTGGATAATTCTTTAAAATATTTTTTTCTTGCAGAAGTGATAGAAGATTAACTACTCAGGTAGCTGTTAACTTTTGGAGTACATTTTATTTTATTTTGTTTATTTTTTTGAGACAGAGTCTTACTATGTTGCCTGGGCTCGAGTGCCCTGGTGTCAACGTAGCTCACAGCAACCTCAAACTCCTGGGCTCAAGCAATCCTTCTGCCTCAGCCTCCCGAGTAGCTGGGACTACAGGCGTGCACCACCGTGCCCAGCTAATTTTTCCTATATATTTTTAGTTGTCCAGATAATTTCTTTCTATCTTTAGTAGAGACAGGGGTCTCGCTCTTGCTCAGGCTGGTCTCAAACTCCTGAGTTCAAATGATCCATCCGCCTCGGCAGAGTGCTAGGATTACAGGCGTGAGCCACCTCGCCTGGCCTTGGAGTACATTTTAAAGGCAATTTTATTTCATAATGTTATCTTTGGCTCTGCCTGATTACATTTGTACACCCCACTCCAGTGAATTAGTCAAGTCAATGTTTTTCGGTTTGGGTAAGTATGAATAGAGTCTAGTAAAAGCAAGGAAACGTAGTTTCAGAATACCTTGCTGGTTAGCTCAAAAAAGTCCTCACTGTTGATTAGAGTGAATGAAGCCTTATACATTCAAATTTTGGGAATGCTCTATTGGCAAGGCTACTAAATAAAAATATTCATTTTAAATATGTGCTTTCTCAGAGTTCTCTCATACTACTAATTGTTTAAAAAATTAATTTAAATAGAGCTATGGACCTTTATAGATCTTTAGCCTTTCCTCTGGGTAGCAGACTGATTATTGATAGACACTGGAATCATTTTACCGGTATTTTGACCATACTGATAAAATGAACTGTGAATCAAGAAAATTTATTGAATTTGATATGATGGCAAAAAATCCTGAAACAAATCCTCAAAACAAACAAATGGAACAAACCCAAATGTTGCTTTGTGAATGTTTGATCTAGCATGCCCTCCTTTTAAAAGAATTTAGAGGATATAAAAAAGTACATTGTGGCAACTGAGTTTTATTTTTAGGAAAAGAAATTAGAGTCCAAATGAATGATTTTTGCCCTCTGACTGGAAGGCACTTTCTGGAAATAGATAGGGAATCAATGCTGAAAATAAGTAATTTCTTTTAAGTACTCATACAGTAAAATACACAACTTGAGTTGTCATCTAAAGGAGAGTGGACAAGGGCTGCAGAGACCCTGTGTATGCCTGAGGCTCTACAGGGCCAAGGGAACTTGGGGAGGCTGCCCACATAGTGCCTGCCAAGTATGCTCTGGAATACCCTCTACAAGCAATTTGTTTTCTTCAACTCTCACAAATAAGCAGCATTTCAGTTTTAGGGATAAAGAAACTTTTTTTTTTTTTTTTTAAGAGACAGGGTCTTGCTCTGTTGCCCAGGCTAGAGTGCAGTGGCAGCGTCACAGCTCACTGCAACCTCAAACTCCTGGGCTCAAGTGATCCTCCTGCCTCAGCCTCCTGAGTGGATGGCACTACAGGCACATGCCACTGTGCCCAGCTAATTTTTAAAGTTTTTGTAGAGATGGGTCCTTGCTATGTTGCCCAGGCTGGTCTTAATCTCCTGGCCTCAAGCGATCCTTCTACC
The DNA here is from genome assembly GCF_041146395.1 of Eulemur rufifrons. NCBI lineage: Eukaryota > Metazoa > Chordata > Mammalia > Primates > Lemuridae > Eulemur > Eulemur rufifrons. Next base: position 158,131,870 of record NC_090989.1, read on the forward strand.
TTGGCCTCTCAAAGTGCTGGGATTACAGGTATGAGACAGCATGACTGGCCAAGAAACTATTTTTTTTTTTTTTTTTTTAAATCTAAGACCAGAGAAGGAAATGGCTTCCTTTTTATGGGTGATGTGAGAGGCCTGTTTAAGAGATTGCCTGGTTGTTATGGTATGGGCCAGTGTTAGTCCATTTTTCTGTTGCTATAACAGAATACCACAGACTGGGTAATCTATAAAGAAAAGATATTTATTTCTTATGGTTCTGGAGGCTGGGAATCCAATATCAAGGTGCTCGCATCTGGGGAGGGCCTTCTTGCTCCAGCATAACATTGCAGAAGGCATCACATGGCAAGAGGTCAAGAGTGTGTCAGCTCAGGCCCCTCTTCTTCTTTTTATAAAACCACCAGTCTCATCATGGGGGCCCCACCCTGATGACTTTAACCTTTATTACCTCCAAGAGCTCCACCTCTAATCAACATATGAATTTGGGGATTAATTTTCCAACACATGAAATTTGCAGGACACATTCAAACCAGAGAAACCAGGAAAAATAAACCTCTGGTGCCTCAGGGTATCCTCTTTTGTATCCTTTTTAATAAGCTGTAGATTTCAGGAGGGAGCTTCAAAAAAGTTCTTTACTTTTTGCTCTAGATGTTAAAGATGCATTCAAATTTCAGTCACATCTACCATGAATTCAGTCTACTTTGGCAAACTTTTATAGGCTCTTAACTGTGTAGAAGTCATCATGCTGGGCAGCGGGACACATAATGATAATGGGGTACAATTATTCAGCACTGACTATGTGCCAGGTATTGTTCTAAGCACTTCCCACATGGATCCATTGTGTTGAACAGGCAAGACTTATGGGTTGTGATGAATAATTTTATTTTTGTCTTCCACCACTCCTTTACATTTTATTTGGTAGGGCTGGTTCTTCCATGCTCCCAAATGAAAACTTGGGCAAGTCCCACAGCTTCTCTGGTTTCTTTTAGGTTACACACTCTGTCTCAATTTAATAATTAGAATGTCCATGCCTAAGAAATAGTGAAAACTCCCAATCTTGATTTTTTTTTCTTTCTTTCTTTCTTTTTTTTCTTTTTTCTTTTTTCTTTTTTGAGGCAGAGTCTCTACCTGAGTAGAGTGCGGTGGTGTCATCACAGCTCACTGCAACCTTCAACTCCTGGGCTCAAGGGATCCTTTGGCTTCAGCTTCCCAAGTAGGTAGGACTCCAGGCACATGCTAGCACGCCTGGCTAATTTTTCTATTTTTAGTAGAGATGGGGTGCTCTTGCTGAGGCTGGTCTTGAACTCCTGAGCTCAAGGGATCCTCCCATCTTGGCCTCCCAGAGTGCTAGCATTACAGGCGTGAGCCACCACACCCTGCCTAACCTTGATTTTTAAATTGAGGCTTTCCCCTCTGCCCGCTGAAGCTTGCTGTAGGCATGAAGCGGGTATGGCTTGGTGCTTCCCTCTCTTGTTCCCAGCCCCTGCATTTTTACTCCACCTCCTGCAACTGGCTTTCTGTGGTTTCTGACCCCTCTGGGAATGGGAGGGAGAACTATGTGGACCAGAAAAGTTCTTACTCATGATATCTTCATAATCTGGGTTGGTGCTCTCTGTATACAGCTTTTGTTGAGAAGTTCTTTGGAACTTCTCTCAATTGCTGGGGATCTATTACAAATAGTACCCTTGATAAGGTCAAAAGCATCTCTATGCCTGTTCTTGGCTTGCTCACAGCTCCCTTCCTGATCATCTACGGTTTACCTCCAGCTTTTTCTGCTGATGTTCATTTGCCTTGCCAACCTACCATCTTGACAAGTCCCACCCAAGGCCTGCCAGCTCTCTCCACATCCTTTGCCCAACATTCTGAGAGTGCCAGCCGGATGTCTCTCTCTGTCTCTCTCTCTCTTTCCCCCACCTCCCACCTCTCAGCAGACAGAAGGTGTCTAGATCTAACCTGCTTACTCTGTCAGAGAGACACAGGGGCCTGGTCAATAGCCATAGCTTTCCAACCAGCCTGTGGATCAGCAGTGGATTTTACGTGCATCTCTTGGGCAGAACATGACAGATTTTTAATGAGACCATAGTGGGTATCAATGGTGGATGGCCAGTTTAGGGATAATAATAATATGTAACATGGAGATAACAACTGTCAGTCTGGGAGTGGCATGATGCATTACCTTATGATTTGGTCTCTCCATCCTTTCTTGCCACAAAACATACTACTGTTTGTTCCGTCTTTTTAAAAAAATCATATAATTGATTTATTATCTTTTTTAAAAACATGCCTTATAGGTTACTGTTAATAACTACCTATTTTTAATGTCTATCCTAATTGTTTTCTTATCTTCTCTAACAGAATTGAACAGTCTTAAATAATAAAGACGCATTACAATCCTTCTCAAACTTAGGGGTGCATATTCATCTCTCTAGGTGGTATTGACTTAAAATCACTAGCTCTGTAAATCTGGACAGGAGAACCTGATTTCTTGTGATAGGTTGCAACCTGCAGACTGAGAAGCAGAGCCTCTGGCTGAGACCAAAAGCCGGCGCTTTGCCAGAGGAAGGGTGGGACAGGAGTTTTATACTAAATGGGTTGGCTAAATATACCTATTAAACAGGCTATAGGAGGAGCTATGAAAATTCATGAAGGAGAGGCGTGCACATGCATGGTAAGCAAGTGTATGTGTTACATATATCCCATGTTCACTTTGGGGTGGTACTTTACATTAAAATGATTTGAGATGAAAGTACCCATTCACTACCCATTCTCCTTAGAAATCTTTTTAAAAAATCCTCTTTTAATAAGGTTCCCCAGTTTCTACTCTTATGCCCTTTTGTATCCCCATGGGGAGAAGGGCTTAAGAGCTAAGGACCTGCTTTTCAGATGACTATGTTACAAAGATACCACTTGCGCCAGTTCCTTTAAATATATTGTATCTATTTGATCCATTTTAACATCTTGTTATACATGTATTATTTCTCCTCACGACCCTGTGAAGTTGTTACAATTATCACCTCCATTTTACAGAGGAGGAAATTGAGGCATAGAGAGATTTAGTCACTTGTTCACAGCTCTCTGGTAGAGCTGAGATTAAAACCCAGGCAGTGTGGCTGCAGCGTCCCTGCCATTTAGGAGCTTTCCGTCTCTACAGGAAGAAGAGGGTTGATAAATGCACAGATGACAAATGTAAGATAGAGGAAGGTCAGGTGCCATAGAGAATCTCACATGAAGTGCCCGTGGGATGAGGAGGAGGGAGAGCTCATGCTACATGGAGGGAATCAGAGAAGGACCCTGAGAAGGGGTAGATGATGTGGATCTTGTAAGATAAAGGTTTTTGACAGGAGGAGTAAGAGGCTAGGAAGGAAAGGAAGGATTACAATGAGATTGTATCCATCTTTCAGAAGTCCTTTCATATGAATCTGCAAATGATCACATTCCTTAAACCTAATAAGATTTATGATGGGATTCATTTGAATTGACCGATTTTTGAAAGCATTATGTTTCCATAGCTTATCTTATGACTTAGATTTGTCGTCTACCTGTTAAAGCCTAGCTGGTTTACTGTTACCTTAGAGATGTTCTAATTGGTATTAAGTATTGCACAGGATATTTTCCTGCCTCTTCTGAGTGCTTTGGAGATGGGCAAAATGTTCCATCTTAAATCATTCTTGTTCTTCCGATGTAAGTTGCAGTATATACTGGTTAAACTCAAGCAAACTTTTTGGTTATTTTTCATTGTCATCTCCTGTTGTCAACAAGCCTTTGAAGTGCAATAAAGCAGGAGTGGCACACGTGGGTGCCTGTGAGGGCCAGGCAGATGGGGACTGTGGCAAATAGAGGGTGCCTTCCTCCTCTGGAAGGGACAGAGACTTTTCAGCTCCAGCAAGTTGTCACCACGTGGGATGAGGGGCCAGTGTAGCCAGAGTTTCCAATGGTTTTAAGAGAAATAGGACATCTGAATGATTATCTGAAATTTCCCTATTTTTAAATGTTGGTAGCTAATTTGTATTTTTTTTAAAAAAATATGGTACTGGCCAAACAAAACATGCCTCTGGGCTAAATGCAGTCCAAGAGCCACCTGTTTGTAACCTTTGCTTTAAGATATACCCAGCAGAAATTACTAAAATTCCTCACAGGCCCAGGCTTGAGGAAACATGCAGTAAAAGATAAACTTCCAAAGCTTTTATTATGGACAATTTCAAACTTTGAAAAGCAGAATAGTATAATGAACCCCTTTGTACACATCAACCAGTTTAGACAATTATCAACTCATAGCCAGTCTTGTTGGATCCCACTGTCAATGGAAAGGAAGCCAAACTCTGTAAAATAATTTTAAGAGGTTTATTCTAAGCCAAATTTGAGGAACATGACCCGGAGCCAAGCCCAAGAAGCCTTGAGCAAGTGGACTCGCTGTGGCTGCTCAACAGTTTGGTTTTATACATTTCAGGGAGATAGGAGTTACAGGTAAAGTCATAAATCAATACGTGGGAGGCATACATTGGTTTGGCCTGAAAAGGTGGGCCATCTCGAAGGTGGGGGGGTGCGGGGGGTGCCTTACAGGTTAAAGGTAGGTTTAAAGTTCTTTGACTTGTAATTAGTAAAAGACATGAAGCTTTGTCTAAAGGCCTGGAATGTTTTAAGATAAGGAGGTTTGTTATCGGAGACAAGCCACCTGACATATATTCGTTGTGTAAATTAAGGACCTGCAGGTTTGTCTTGCATACCTTTAGGCCTGTTAATGAGTTACAAAGGATGTCTCCAAGAAGGGAGGGGGGCGTGGGGCACATCTGACCTCCCTTCTCCAGGCAGGCCATTTAGTTTTAGGATATCCCCTTGGCTAGGAGCAGCTCCATTCAGTCAGCCAATGGGGTAGGGGAGCCTTAAGATTTTATTGTAGTTCACACCACCCACTTCAACCCATTTCCTCAGATTATTTTGAAGCAAATCCTAGATATCATATAGTGTCATCTGTAAATATTTCAGCATGTATCTCTAAAAGACTAGGACCCTTTAAAAATGTATAATTGAGTGCAATGCGCACTAAGGACACGCTTGAAGCTCTGATGGGGGGGGCGGGAAGGGCAATATACATAACCTAAACTTTAGTACCCTCATAATATGGTGAAATAAAAAAAAATTATGAGAAAAAAATGTATAATTGCAATGCCACTTTCCCACCAACAAAAATTAACAATGATTCCTTCATATCATTAAATATTCAGTGTTTCAAAATGCTCTCCTAATTATTATAATCTTTTTTACAGTTTTCATTTTTCAAATCAGTATTGAAATACATTGCGGTGGTTGTTATATCTTAATAAATCTCTTTTAATATGTAGATGAACACATTTTAATAAAAATAAACATTTCTAATAAAGAAGAGAAAACTAACAAAACTTCTGTCCACGGGAGAAAATCCATTGTTCTGATGATTTGGTAAGTAATAATATAAGTTTTCCAGGAACTAGGAAACTACTAATTCCCATGGAGATACTCTCTCACAGTCGCCCTGTTACCATAGTATTCTTTAAGAAGTAATGATTCTTGAGAAAAAAAAAAATCATAACAACAAAAAATTAGGAAAACATCAGCAAAAATGGTGGAAAGAACTCCAAAAATTCCCTCCTCTATAAAAGCAATGAACAAACTGGCAAAAATGGCCAGAATCAACTATTTCAGAATTGTGGAAATTAACCAAAGGTTTGCAGCAGTCTGGAGAGCATTTATTTAAGAAAGATGGCTGAATCTCGGTGATAACAGCAATCTTGGTGGCATTTTAATTTGCTCTATTCCTATTCCACACACACCCCAACTCCCTACCCCCGACCCCAGCTCTGCAGAAATTTTGAAAACCAACAGCTTTCAATTGTGAAAACCAGCAGATAGGCAGTCAACAGAAGAGCAGAATGTGGCTGAAGCACCTTTAAAGCCTCATTCACAGAGAATTGTCGTTATTTGACCTGTCTGAAGAGTCCCTGGAAGAGCCCATTTGCAAGGCTGTCTTTACTTGACCTGAATCAGATATGCAAATATAGAAAAAGACTTTTCACAGGGGAATTTGATGAAAACAATTAAAAGCAATTGATTGACTTTGTGACTGCCTGAGGAAGTGAATACCAGTTGGGGTAAAGAACAGGCTAACAAAAAAAGCTTAAAAAGAAAGCTGGGCAGGCCCGGCTGGTGGCTCATGCCTGTAATCCTAGCACTCTGGGAGGCTGAGGTGGGTGGATCGTTTGAGCTCAGGATGAGACCAGCCTGAGCCTGAGCAAGAGCGAGACCCCGTCTCTACTAAAAATAGAGAGAAATTAGCTGAACAACTAAAAATATATAGAAAATTAGCGGGGCATGGTGGTGCATGCCTGTAATCCTAGCTACTCGGGAGGCTGAAGCAGAAGGATTGCTTGAGCCCAGGAGTTTGAGGTTGCTGTGAGCTAGGCTGACGCCATGGCACTCTAGCCTGGGCAACAGAATGAGACTCTGTCTCAAAAAAAAAAAAAAAAAAAAAAAGTCAAAAGGATTAAAAGAAAGTATGAGTATGATGTCTTGACAAATAGAAATATCAATAAGGAGATAGAAATTTTTTTTAAAAAAGAGAGAGCCAAAGAGAAATTCTGTAGCTGAAAAGTACAGAAACTGAAATGAAAATTCACTAGAGTGCCTCAACAGCAAACTTGAACAAGCAGAAGAAAGAATCATTGAACTTGAAGATAGATTAACTGAGATTATCCAATCTGAGGAATAGAAAGAAAAAAGAATGAAGAAAAGTGAACAATTTTCTGAGACTCATGCCCTCCCCAACCATCAAGCATACAAAATATGCATAATGGGAGTTCCAGAACGAGAGGAGAGAAAGAGGCAAAAAGAATAATTGAAGAAATAATGGCCAAAACCTTTTCAAATTTGATAAAAAGCATTAATCTATGCATCCAAGACCTAAAATAACTATAAGTAAAATAGCACCAAAGAGATCCACATGTAGACACGTGATAACCAAACTCTGTGTTCAAAGACAAAGACAAAGAGAATCTTGAAAGCAGCAAGATAGGATTGACTCATCACATAAAAAGAACCCTAAATGAGATTAACATTTAATCTCTTATGGCTTCCCAGAACTCCTGGACTTGTAGCTGCATCCATCCGATCGCTGCCTCTGTCTTCACATCACTCTTTCCTCTGTGTCTGTCCTTTCTTCTGTGTGTCTCTTATAAGACGATTGGCATAGACTTTAGGATCCCTTTGGGTAATCCAGGATGATCTCATCTCAAATCCTAAACTTTATTACATCTTCAAATACCTTCTTTTTCTAAATAAGGTAACATTCATAAGTTCTGAGGATTAGGACATGGTATATTAATATATTTGGGGGGGGAGCCACAATTCACCCCTCTACAATCACTAAAAATAACTACACAGATAAATGTAAAAGACAGTATGAGTATATTTTGTTTGTGTCTCTCTTTTCCCTCTTATCTGATTTAATTAAGAAAACTGCATTAAGCAATAATTATAAAATCTGCATTGATAGGCAAGCAATGTAAAAACATACAATGTAGACGACAATAACAGCACAAGGGAGGAGAGGGAATGGAACCATATAGGAGCACAGTTTTTCTTTCTTTTTTTTTTTTTTTGAGATGGAGTCTCACTGTGTTGCCTGGGCTAGAGTACTGTGGTGTCAGCCTAGCTCACAGCAACCTCAAACTCCTGGGCTCAAGCAATCCTTCTGCCTTAGCCTCCTGAGCAGCTGGGACTACAGGCATTTGTCACCCTTCCCGGCTAATTTTTTATATGTTTTTAGTTGTCCAGCTAATTTCTTTCTATTTTTAGTAGAGATGGGGTCTCGCTCTTGCTCAGGCTGGTCTCAAACTCCGGAGCTCAAACGATCCTCCTGCCTCAGCCTCCCAGAGTGCTAGGATTACAGGCGTGAGCCACCGTGCCCAGCCCCAAGTTTTTCTATATTGTCAAAATTAATTTGGTATTAATTCACACTAGACTGTTAAAAGTTAAAATGCTAATTGTAATTCCCAAGGCTACCACTAAGAAAATAATTCAAAAAACATGGTAAAAGAAGCAATACAGGAGTTAAAATGATACACTAAAAAGTATCTATTTAACATAAAAGAAGTAAGTAAAGGAGGAATAAAAAACAAAAAGGCATAAGACATAGAAAACAAGTAGCAGAATGATAAAAATAAGTTCTGCCTTAGTAATTACATTAAATATAAATTAATTAAACACTTTAATTAAAGGGCAGAGATTGGCAGAAGATTAAAAAACATAATTCAACTGTATGCCACCTTAAAAAGACATATTTAGATTTAAATACACAAATAAGTTGAAGTAAAAGAGTAGAAAAGAATATACCATGCAACAATAACCAAAAGAAAGCTAGAGCAGCTATACTAATATCACAACACTAAACCAACTAGACCTAACAAACATCTCTAGAATATATCACCCCAAAACAGCAGGTTATACATCTTTTCAAGCACACAGGGAACATTCTTCTGGATAGGTATATTTCTGTTATATGCATATACCACATTTTGATTATCCATTCATCTACTGATGGACACTTGGGTTGCTTCCAATTTTAGTTATTGTGAATAATGCTGCTATGAACATAGGAGTACAAATATCTCTTTAAGATCCTGCTTCCAATTCTTTTGGGTACAGTAGTCCCCACTTATTTGTGGTTTTTTTTTCCGTGGTTTCAGTTACCCATGGTACAGCCCAATAAGATATTTTGACAGAAAATGAGAGACCACATTCACATAACTTTTATTACAGTATATTGTTATATTTGTTCTATTATATTGTATTTGTTAATCTCCTACTCTCCCTAATTTGTACATTAAACTTTATCATAGGTATATATGTGTAGGAAAAAACAGAGTACCTATGGGGTTCAGTACTATCTGTGGTTTTAGGCATCCACTGGTGGTCTTGGAATGTATCCTCCATGGATAAGGGAGCAAATACTATATTCACTCATAAATGAAATTGCTGGATCATATTGTAATTCTATTTTTAATTTTTTGAGGAACTGCCATACCGTTTTCCACAGTGACTATACTGTCTTACATTCCCACCAACAGTGCACAGAAGTTCACATTTCTCCAAATTGTTACCATCACTTGTTTATTTTCTGTTTTTTAAAATTTTTGATAGTAGTCATCTAAAATGAGTGTGAGGTGGTATCTAATTTTGCTTTTGATTTGCATTTCCCTAATGATTAGTGATGATGATCATCTTTTCATATGTTTATTGGTCAGTCATATATCTTCTTTGGAGAATTGTCTATTTTTTTTTTTAAGAGATGGGGTCTTGTTCTATTGCCCAGGCTGAAGTGCAGTGGCACTATCACTGTAACCTTGAACTCCTGGGTTCAAACGATACTCCTGCCTCAGCCTCCCAAGTAGCTAGGACCACAGGGATGCGCCACCATGCCTGGCTAATTTCAAATTTTTTTTGTAGAGATGAGTTCTCTCACTATGTTGTCTAGACTGGTCTCAAACTCCTGGCTTCAAGTGATCCTCCCACCTCAGCTTCCCAAAGTGTGGGATTATATGTATGAATCATCATGCCCAATCTGCCCATTTTTGAATCTCTTTGTTTTGTTGTTGTTGAGCTCTAGGAATTCTCTATATATTCTGGATATAAATGCCTTATCAAATATATAATTTACAAATTTTTTTTTGATTCTGTAGTATATCTTCTCACTTTGTTGATAGTATCCTTTAATGCACAATACTTTTAAATTTTCATGAAGTCAAATTTATCTGTTTTTTCTTTGGTTGTCTCTGCTTTTGTATCATATCCAAGAAATCATTGCCAAATCCAATTCCATGGAAATTTTCCCCGACATTTTCTTCTAAGAGTTTTATAGTTTTAGATTTTATGTTTAGGTCCTTGATCTATTATGACTATATGGTGTTAGGAAAGGGTCTAACTTCATTCTTTTGCATGTGGATATCCAGTTTTCCCTGCATCATTTGTTGAAAAGACAGTCCTTTCCCATTAAATGGTCTTGCCATCCTTGTTGAAAATCATTTGACCATATATGTAAGGGTTTTTTTTTTTTTTTAAATTTTATTTTATTTATTTATTTTTTTTTGTTGAGACAGAGTCTCACTTTGTTGCCCAGGCTAGAGTGAGTGCCGTGGCGTCAGCTTAGCTCACAGCAACCTCAGACTCCTCGGCTTAAGCGATCCTACTGCCTCAGCCTCCTGAGTAGCTGGGACTACAGGCATGCGCCACTATGCCCGGCTAATTTTTTCTATATAGATTTTTAGTTGTCCATATAATGTCTTTCTATTTTTAGGAGAGACGGGGTCTCGCTCTTGCTCAGGCTGGTCTCGAACTCCTGACCTCGAGCGATCCACCCTCCTCGGCCTCCCAGAGTGCTAGGATTACAGGCGTGAGCCACCGCGCCCGGCCTGTAAGGGTTTATTTCTGGGCTTTTTATTCTATTCCATTTGTATATATGTGTGCTTTTATGACAGTACTACACTATTTTGATTACTGTAGATTTGAAGTAAGCTTTTTTCCTCCAATCTTTACATTGTTGTAAAATACATATAACATAAAATTTACCATCTTAAGCATTTTTAAGTGCACAATTTTTAAAGTAAGTTTTGAAATAAGAAAATGTAAATCCCCTAACTTTTTTCTTCTTTTTTCAAGATTGTTTTTGGCTAGTTGGGTTCCCTTTAGATTCTATATGAATTTTAGGATGGATTTTTATATTTCTGCAAAAAATTGGTATTTTGATAGGGATTGCATTAATTTGTAGATTGCTTTGGCTAGTGTTGGCACCTTAATATGAAATATTCCAATCTATGAGCATGGGATATCTTTCCATTTCTTTATGTCTTCTTTAATTTCTTTCATCAATGTTTTGTAGTTTTCATTGCATAAATCTTTCACCTCCTTGGTTAAGTTAATTCCTAAGTATTTTATCCTTTTTAATGCCATTATAAATGGAGTTGTTTTCTTAATTTCCTTTTCAGATTGTTCATTGTTAGTGTATATAAATATAACTGATTTTTGTGTTGACTTTGTGTCTTGCTACTTTGCTTAATTTATTTATTAATTTTAACAGGGTTTTTTTTGTGAAATGTTTAGGAATTTCTACAAGTAAGATCATGTCATTTGCAAATAGAGATAATTTTACTTCTTTCTTTCCAAATTGGATGCCTTTCTCCCCCCTACCAATTGCTTTGGCTAGGATTTCCAGTACTACAGTACATTAAATAGAAGTGGCAAAAGTGAGCATCTTGCCTTATTCTTGATCTTAAAGGAAAAGCTTTCAATCTTTTACCATTGAGTATGATGTTTGCTGTGGAGTTTCATGTATAGCTTTTATATTAATATATTGAGGTAGTGCCATAGACTGAATGTTTGTGATCCCACCAAATTCATATAAATTCTAACCCCCAATATGATGGTATTTAATTTCCACAAATTTGTGAATTTTCCAGTTTTCCTTCCACTATTGATTTCTAACTTCATCCCATTGTGGTCAAAGAAGATGGTTTGTATGATACCTGTCTTTTAATATCTCTTAAGACTTAATCTGTGGCCTAACATAAGGTCTATTTGGAAAGTGTTTTATGTGCACTTGAGAAGAATGTTTATTCTGTTGTTGTTGAGTAAGGTTTTCTGTGTATGTCTGTTAGATCTAGCTGATTTATTTATTGTGTTGTTCAAGTCTTTTATTTCCTTACTTATTTTCTTTCTTTCTTTTCCCCTTATTTATTTTCTATCTGGTTTTTTATCCATTATTGAAGTCTCCAAATATTCTTGTAGAATTGTCTATTTTTCCTTTCAGTTCTGTCAATTTTTCTTCATATATATATATTTTCTTTTTCTTTCTTTTTGAGACAGAATCTCACTCTCTTGCCTGGGCTAGAGTGCCGTGGCATCAGCCTAGCTCACAGCAACCTCAAACTCCTGGGCTCAAGCGATCCTACTGCCTCAGCCTCCCAGGTAGCTGGGACTACAGGCACGGGCCACCATGCCCCGCTAAGTTTTTCTATTTTTAGTTGTTTGGCTAATTTCTTTCTATTATAGTGGAGACGTGGTCTCACTCTTGCTCAGGCTCGTCTTGAACTCCTGAGCTCAAGCGATCCTCCCACCTTGGCCTCCCAGAGTGCTAGGATTATAGGCATGAGCCACTGAGCCCGGCCTTCTTCATATATTTTGATGGTCTGTTATTTGGTGTGCAAAAGTTTGTAATTATTATATATTCTTGCTGTATTGAAACCTTTATTAATATATAGTGTCCTTCTTTGTCTCTTGTAAACTTTTTCAAATTAAAGTTTATTTTGTCTGATATTAGCATAGCCACCTCTGCTTTCTTTTGATTACTATTTACATGGAATATCCTTTTCTATCTAACCTATTTTTGTCTTTGGATCTAAAGTGCAGGCAGCACATAGTTGGACCATTTTTTAAAAAATCTATTCTGCCAATCTTTGTTTTAATTGGAGAGTTTAGTCCATTTACATTTAAAGTAATTATTGCTAATTATTAAAAATTATTTTGTTATTTTGCTGTTTTTCCTGTATGCCTGGTAGCTTTTTTTGTCCCCCTTTTATTACATTATTGTCTTCTTTAGCGTTGTGTTAATTTTTTTGTAGTGAAATATTTAAATTCCTTTCTCATTTCCTTTTGTGTATATGCTTCAGCTATTTTCTTTGTGTTTATCATGGAGATTACATTTCACATCCTAAAGTTATAACACTCTAATTTGAATTTATATCAGCTTAACTTTAATAACATACAAAAACTCTACTTCTTTAGTGTCTCTGTCCCCATCCCTTTCCATTGTTGGTGTCACAAAATTACATCTTTACACATTGTGTATCCAAAAACATAACCTAATACTTTTCTAATGCATTAGTCTCTTAAGTTATGTAGAAAATGAAATGTGGAGTTAAAAACTGAAGTTACAATAATACTAGCTTTTAGACTAGTAATTTTTTTTAAAAAATATATCGGTCTCTTAAATCATGTGGAAAGCAGAAAGTAGTGTTACATACCAGTGCTCTTTACAATAATATTAGCTTTTATAATTGCTTTTGTGTTTACTTTTACTGAGGTCTTTATTTCTTTATATGGCCTTGAGTTACTGTCCTTTTATTTCAACCTGCAGATTTCTTGCAGGGCAGATCTAGTGGTAACAAACCCTATCAAGCTTGTGTTTATGTGGAAACGTCTTGATTTCTCTCTCACTTTTGAAGGACAGTTTTGACAGATATAGGATTCTTGGTTGACAGGATTTTTTTTTTTCTTTTTCTTTTAGCATTTGAATATATCAGCCCTGCCTTTTGGCCTCCAAAGTTTCTGATGAGTCTGCTGTTAATCTTCTTATTGGAGATCCCTGGTATGTGACAAGTTGTTTCTCTCTGCTTTCAATATTCTCTTTTGTTTTGGCTTTGGACAGTTTGATTATAATGTGTCTTGGTGTAGGTCTTTTTGAGTTCATACTATTTGATGTTTATTGAGCTTGGATGTTTACATTCATGTGTTTCATCAAATTTGGGAAGTCTTTGGGCCTGCATAAATCTTTGTGGCTAAATTAATTAGTCCTCTCTTCCTCTTTTCTTCTCTCCTTTCCTTTCTTGATGGCTGATGGCCAGAAACTCCTTTCTGACCAATTTTATTGCAGGTTTTTATTTTCCTTGGTAGACCCACCCTAAGTTTCATGTTTTAAGTGACACCATCCATCTTCAGTGGTGATTAAAAGAATAAAATATATCTGTCATATGGTCTCATATAAGTAGCCTTGTAAAATATTTTAGTCCATATTTCATACTCAAGCTCCTCAAAATAAAGATTCACAGGCCAGTGCATTCAGATGATTCATGTTATACCCAAACAGTTGGAGACATAAAGTGTCTTGTAGTCATTTGGAACTTGATGGATTTCATAGGACCTAATCGGTATTAGCAGATTCATTGTGAAGGTTCTGATGGAATCAAATCCAAATTAGCACATTCATTGTACCATCTACTGTCTGTGAGGCACTATAAGCTAGTTCTAAACAGATTTTGCTGAACCTAATTATGTTTATAAATAGACTCCAAAGGAAAAAGTGTAAAAGGAAAACTTGGAATGTCTTATCTTGAAGTGTATGATTTCACTAAAGAAAGTTTCAGTGGTTTTTAAATTGCCCGTTGTGGGTTGAATTGTGTCTACTCCATCCACCTCCATTCATATGTTGAAGTCCTAACCCCTACTACCTCAGAATGTGACCATATTTGGAGACAGGGTCTTTACAGAGGCAATCAACTTAGCGTGAAGTCATTAGGGTGGGCCCTACCCCAATATGGTTGGTGTACTGATGAAAGGGGAAATTTGGACACAGAGACATGCAAAAAGGGAAGATGACATAGGGAGGAGACCGCCATCTACAGACCAAATGAAGAGAAGCCTGTAACAGATTCTTCCCTCACAGCCCTCAGAAAGCTGCCAATACCTTGACCTTTGACCTCTAGTGTCCAGAACTGTGAGACAATAAATTTCTGTTGTTTAAGCCACTCATTTTGTGGTACTTTGTTACAGCAGTCCTATAAAGCTAATATATTACTTGTACAATTTTTTAAAAGCTAACCAACTCTTTAACAAAGTTATAGAAAGCTATAGAAATGTGACTATTTTGTGAATATTTTTGTTTTGCCATTTTTAAAGTCCCCAAGAATTTACAGACTATGTCTGTGTCGTGCATCTTTTCTTAGTGGAGTTCTAATTCCACGGACTGAGGAAGTAAATATCGCACTTGCCTCATTTCTCCTCATTATTTAAAATGAGCCCTGTGATGTGATACTTTCAGCTAGGTTTTCCCTTTCATGTATCTTGCTGAAGAAGAAGCTCACTTTTGATGTTATCCTACTTAGGACTCATCACAAGTTTCTGGGCATCTGTACTTGGTGATTCTCCACAGAACCACCTGCAACATAGCCAAAGCTGAAAGTCATTTTCTCACATTGCCTTGCAGGCTGATTTGCAGGTTGCTGAATGTGGCTAGATTGAAAACTACCCTATTTGAAAGGAAATGGATGTCGTCAATCCTTCCAGAATATCAAAAGCTACAAGGACAGACAGCTCACAAAAAATAACTGCCTAGAAAACCACCTGTAGAATGGCAGCACCTGTAGCCTGCTGAATTTTAATCATCCACTTTGCACATTTGCTATGGAATAATTTACTTTTGCAAGTATCTTTTTATGTTGCATGGCCTGTGTGATAATTTGCATAAACAAAGAGAGAGAATCCTCCCAGCCTTGTGGTATGTCTCTATGATACTTTTATGAAATTGTGGCCCATCGTTTACTCTATTGCCTAGAGCAGAATAAACAGACAGACAGCAGGCCGGGAAGAAATCAGCCAGTTTCCACTGATTGCAAGATTTCCACGGTTGGCTGTGGCAGTGAGCTTTCAAGTCTCCTCTTGTCAGGTCCTTTGGTGGAATTGGGCTTCTGAAATCTTGTAGTATATCTGAATCTCCTGCATTCCTAAATTAGCCTGGAGATATTCTGTGTATTTGTGAGGATGGGGGTGGCTGGGCTTGTCGAATTCTTTCAAATGTGTTGAGATTATTATCAAGGCTGCAGAGGGAATTTTCCTTGTGGGAAGACTTGAAGTTTCTATGCAGTGACTAAGGGAACTAAATCTTATGTTTTGATGGAGACTTCTCTGCAGCTGAGGGATAAGGAATATAAATTCTGTTTCATGTGTAGATGCATGGCTGGAGAAAGTTAGATACAGGTTGATATCTCTTAGGAGGACATGGAACTGGCCTAGGAGGCAGATAGAGAGCCTTCGCATTTTATCCTATGTGCTTCAACTTGGTTTGATTGTTTTTGAAAAGCAGAATATTTGTACTATGTAACTTAAAATCAGTGGAGATAAAAATGTAAATCTTGAACTAAAGTGAAAACAAACTCCCAAATACTTAGGTAATTAATACCAAATGTTTTGGATGTTTTTTGGAAAATGCCAAATTCTAACAAACTGCTAACAAAAACATAATTTTCTTGGCTTCTTCTTCTGACCCTCACGTGGCACTTTTAAAAACGCTATTCCCATAATCTATGGAAAAAAAAAACAAAAACAGTAGCCTGCACTTACTGATCATTTATCTAATGTATTGCATGTTGTTAAATGTCTTCACTTCAAGTCCACACCAGAATCCTAAGGAGGAAAAAAGGGTGAATGTTAGCATTAACCACATGGGTATCACCTATAGCTACTGCGTCAAATGCATTATTCTTAGGAATGCATTGTAAATACTGAACTTCACAAAATATCACTTTAAAATACTGGTTTTTCATTGGCTTTATTATCATAATTGTTAGGTAGATGGTGAGGGATTCCCAGTTTCCTAGGGACAAAAGTGGGTGCTGTTGCCCCCATCTTGGTCCTGCCCCACCCTAATTCTCTATACCTGGGGGAGGAGAGAATACCCTAGGAAGCAGCCAATCAGAGCTTGGTGCACCAGCTGCAAAAGCATGCAGAGGACTCTCTAGCCCACTGGCCAAACAGCGTAGGTACCATAGAGTCTGGAAATTGACCTAGAACAACCTGCATGTACAGTAAGACTCAGGTCATGCAACTCCCAACTGTCCAATCACAGTGGTGCCATGGTGACGTCTGAACCACGACGGAGGTCCCTGTGCAGGCACTATAAAACAAGACACACACCATGCCAACCCTCCCTTTTTTTGTGCCCGTCCTTTTGCTCTCCCTTTGCTGCAACAATTGGTCCGATCGTCATCTGTGGCAGATGTACCACGCTCTGTAAACCTCTGTCTTGCTCTTGCCCTATAATCCTGTCTTTCTCTCCTCAGTAAACCTTATTTTCATGCTTGCCTAACTTTGGCGTGTCTCATCATTCTTCCACCATGAGCGTGCCAAGAACTGACATTTTCATACTGAAACCTGACAAAATGAGGGACTGTTCAAACAGAAATAAACAGAATTGACCTATTCTCGTTTAATCATCTTCTTGCTGCTAGAAAATAAATCTCTGATGGTCATGTTGTGCTGTCTCCCAATATACCTGCAGAGATAGCTGACGTTTTAGAATCTTGGCTTGAAGATCGTATCCCAGGCTAGAAGAAATAAAATGTCAAGATTTATCTAGAAGTGAATTTAGTAATATATGATATATTGAAACAGACTGAGCTATCTCCCACATGGTAAATTCTTCAGATAACTGACATTTAAGCATCAGAGCTTTTAAAGATTTTGGTACAGGAAAGTAGACCCCAAAACCGGAGTCTGGCCTGAAGGCCAAGTGGGTTCTCAGCTTTACACAGGAAAGAATTTAGGAGCAAGCCAACAGAGTGAGGCAAAGTCACGTTTATTGAGGTAAGAAAAATACAAAAAAAAAAAGAAAGGTGGCTGCCTCATCCCTCCGAACAACGGAAAGTAGCACTTTGTGAGTTTCTGGGGTCTCATTATTATATCATCTATTTAATTTTATGTTAAGCAGATTATTCATAAGATTTCTGGGAAAGGGGTGGAGAGTTCCTGGTACTGAGGGACCCTGCCCCTTTTAAGCCATATAGGGTAACTTGCAGGAGTTGCCATGGCATTTGTAGCAGTGAATGTGACCCGAGGTCATTTTTTTCATGGCCACCGTGGTTCTAACTGGTTTTGGCTGTTTTTTCCACCACCTTCTGTGTTATCAGAGATCTTGGTTCAGGTCTTAGGACTCCTTGTCAAGCAGGGCCTGCCATTTCCCTGTCTCAATTTGATCTTTCCATTGGAAATCTTTCAAAATTGTGTATCATGCCTCGTGGTAAACAGCAGGCTACTTGTAATTTAATCTTGATAAGACAAGTTTATCATTATGAACATCCATTATTGTTCTGTGCTAGAATGTGAAATAACATAGTTAATTTAGAAGGCTATTTTAATGTATACCTCTAATTGGATATGGCTCTTTTCAAAATAGTTGTCTTGTGTGGTTTCATACTGTTCTAACATGCCAGGACTGTGTACAACTTATCTGAAACTCTTCCTTAGAAATGTCCTACTTAGAGTTATTAGTTCAGATTTCCTTAGTTGAGGAATGATCTCATCTTTTGAGGGTAAATTTGATTTTTGGAAATACTTTTCAGTAACTTGGAACCAAGACTAATATAAATATATCATAGATCTAGATTAAATAGGTATCTATAGAATTATCATCTGGTGTCCAAAACAGCCTGTGATTTTCAAGCAAGGAGTGTACTTTGTCACTTGACTTAGGCCTGTGTATTTGCACTTAGCTTTGCCTTTGATATTTATGTTTGAGATTTCCCTTTTTCAAAGAAAAAGTAGGTCATTTCGTTTCATTCTGGAACAAAAGAACAATGGATAGTCACAATAATAAGCAAAGTGTAGGATTTTTAGGAAATAGATGAGTGGAGAAGTTTTAGGAGGTTTTGCTGTGTGTTGTGTCATATAAACTGTTCCTATCAAAAGACCTTTGATAAAGACTCATGTAAGTTTTGCCCAACATTTTAGTATGAAATTTTTCAAATGTACAGAGACATTGAAAGAATTTATAGCAAACACCCCTTTATCCACCCCCTAGCTTCTACTGTTAACATTTGATTATACTTGCTTTATCTCTCTATCAATACATCTCTATACCCATTCCTCAATATTTAATTTTTTTTAATTTTAGAGTCAGCGTCTCACTCTGTCACCCTGGCTGGAGTGCACTGATGCAATCAATCATAGCTCAGTATAACCTTAAACTCCTGGGCTCAAGTGATCTGCCTGCCTCAGCCTTACAAGTAGCTAGGACTATAGGTGTGCACCATCATGCCCCGCTAATTATTTAAATTTTGTGTAGAGATAGGGTCTTACTATGTTTCCCAGGCTGGTCTTGAACTCCTGGACTCAAATGATCCTCCTGCCTCAGACTCCCATAGTGCTGGGATTACAGGCATGAACCACTGTACCCAGCCATCAATATTTAATTTTTAAAATTTATTTTAAACTTCTAACTTTGTTCTTTTTTTCAAGATTTCTATGGATAATCTAGGTCCTTAACATTTCCAAATAAATTTTGGAATCAGCTTATTAATTTCTTCCAAAAAAGCCTGTGAAATTATGATTGAAATTACTTTGAATTTGTAGATTGATTTGGGGAAAATTTACATACAAATAATATTGAGTCACCCAATCCATGAACATGGTATATGTCTTCATTTATTTAGATTGCCTTTAAATTTTCTCAGAATGTTTTATGGTTTTCAGTATATAGGGGTCTTACATGTCTTCTGTTAAATTTATCCCTAAGAATATTTTTTTTAGTATTGCTAATGAAATTGTTTTTAATTTTATTTTCCAATTGTTTGCTCTTATATATAAAAATACTATTAATTTTTATACATTAACTTTGTGTGCTCTGATGTTGTTAAATTCACTTAGTCTTAATAGCCATTTTGTAGATTCCATAGGATTGCTATGTAAACAAGCATGTCATCTGTAAATAAAGACAATTTTGCTTTTTCCCTTTCTGTCTATGCCTTTTAATTTATTTTTCCTTGCCTCATTGCACTGGCTAGGGCCTCCAATATACTGCTGAATAGATGTGGTAAGAGGAGACAAATATTTATATATTAAATCAGGGTTCCCCAGAAAGCAAGCTGGAAAATTATTCCTCTTCCTCTAGTTTTCTAAAAGGTTGTATAGCATTCATGTCACTTCTTACTCAAATATTTCATACAATTCACAAGTGAAACTATCTGAACATGGAATTTTCTTTATGGGAAAGTTTTTTGTTTGTTTATTTGTTTGGGTTTTTTGTTTGTTTGTTTGTTTAGGACAGGGTCTCACTCTGTTTCCCAGGCTAGAGTGCAGTGAGCCTCAAACTCCTGGGCTCAAACAGTCCTCCCACCCCAACCTCCCAAGTAGGACTACAGGTATCACCACCATGCCCAGCTGATTTTAGAATTTTTTTGTAGTGTGTGTGGGGAGGTCTCACTATGTTGCCCAGGCTGGTCTCCGACTCCTGACCTCAAATGATCTTCCTGCCTCAGCCTCCCAAAGCCTGTGATTACAGGCAAGAGCCATTGTGCCTGCCATGAGAAAGTTTTTGATAACAATTTCAGCTTCTTTAACAGATATACAACAATTGATATTAATATTTTCTGTTTCATCTTTTGATCATTTTGATACGTTGTGTGTGTGTGTGTTTTTAAGAGACAGAGTCTCACTCTGTCACCCAGGCTGGAGTGCAGTGGTGCAATCATAGCTCACTGCAGCTTCAAACAATCCTCCTGCCTCAGCCTTCCAAAGTGCTGAGATAACAGGCATGAACCACACCCACATGGCTGATAAGTTGTATTTGGAAAGGAATTTTATTATTTTATCTTAGTTGCCAAATTAGTTAGCATAAATTTGTTCATAACATTTTCTTGTAATCCTTTTAATACCACTGTTCCTAATATTAGTAATTTGCATTTTTCTTTTTCTTTTGATTAGTTTGGCTATAGCTTTATCCATTTTGTCGATCTTTTCAAAGAACCAGATTTCCCCTTTGTTAGTTTTCCCTGTTGTTTTCTGTTTCAATGATTTCTGCTCTTACCTCTATTATTTTCTTTTTTCACCTAGTTTCTTAAGCTGGAGAATCTTTGATGTTTAGATCTTTGTTCCTTTCTAATATAAGCATTTAAAGCTACAGACTTTCCTCTAGGCATTGTTTGGGCTGTGTCTCACCAACATTGTTTAATTTCTAAATATTTGGTTCTTAAATTTTCAATAGCTTTAGGGGTATAAGTGATTTCCATGGATGAATAGTATAGTGGTGAACTCTGGGCTTTTAGTATACCCATCACTCAAATTGTGTACATTGTGTCCAGTGGGTAGTTTTTCATCCTTCATGGCCCTCCCACCCTCTCCTCTTTTGAGTTGCCAATATCCATTATACCAGTGGTCCCCAACCTTTTTGGCACCAGGAACCAGTTTCATGGAAGACAATTTTTCCA
Source organism: Eulemur rufifrons (assembly GCF_041146395.1). Taxonomy (NCBI): domain Eukaryota; kingdom Metazoa; phylum Chordata; class Mammalia; order Primates; family Lemuridae; genus Eulemur; species Eulemur rufifrons. The sequence goes on from NC_090989.1 coordinate 158,152,860, forward strand.
CTGATTGGGATGGGGGCGAGTGATGGGGAGCAGCTGCAAACACAGATGAAGTTTTACTTGCTCGCCTGCCACTCACCTCCTGCTGTGTGGACTGGTTCCTAACAGGCCACAGACTGGAACCCGTCCGCAGCCTGGGGGTTGGAGACTGCAGAGCACTCTGTGTGCCCCTGTGTAACCATAGTTTAGCTCCTACATATAAATGAGAACATGTGGTATTTGGTTTTCCATTGATTTCTAAATATTTGGACTTCAAAACAGTTTTGTTGATTTTGAATTTAATTTCATTGGAATTGGAGAATAAATTCTATATGATTTTAATTCTTTTAAATTTATTGAGACTTCTTTTATGGTGCTGCATATGTTCTGTCTTGATGAAGGTATCAGGTGCACTTAATAAACAATATGTTTTCTGTAGTTGTTGGGTTTAGTGTTTTTTAAATATCAATTAGGTCAAAATGGGAGAGAGTGTTGGTAAGATCGTCTATGTCCGTACTGATTTATTTTTGTCCAGTTATTCTATAAATTGCTGAGTTTGGGTTGTTAAATTCTTAAACTATGATTGTGGAATTGTATATTTCTCCCTTTAATTCTGTCATTTTTGGCTTCATGTATTGGGAAGCTCAATTATTAGGCACATAGACATTTATGATTATGTTATTTTGATGAATTAACCTTTTTAATGTTACAAAATATTACTTTTATCTCTAATAATACCATTTGGGTGTATATACACTCACACACACACACAGACACACACACACACACATATATAGAGAGAGAGAGAGAGAGAGAGAGAGAAAACAGAGAACCCAGAAATAAACCCATGTCTTTATAGCCAGCTGATTTTCAACAAAGGTGCCAAGAACATACACTGGGGAATGGACACCCTCTTCAATGAATGGTGCTGGGAAAACTGGATATCTATGTGCCAAGGAATGAAACTAGACCCCTATTTTTCACCACATACAGAAAAAACTCAAAATGGATTAAAAACTTTCTCTTTTCTTGAAACTAGTTTTGAGAAGTCACTGCATTTTGCCCCTTTTAGATCTGCATTTCAAATATGTTATTGAATAGTTGCTAAGTGCAGATGATTTAAGTTCTTGAGTTTTCTGGCTTCCTGGTCAAATGTCCTGGAAACTTCCTCCATGAAGACTTTAAGACATCTGTGAGGCCATAATGTCTATTCTTCAGCCTCCTGAAGTAGGAGGGGGCAGATATTTTCATTTAATTATAAAAAAAGCCTCCATTGAGTAGTTTGAACCTAGAAAAATATACTAAGGGAGATTTTTTAAAAGAAATTACCCTGGAGTACTTAGAGCCAAAAACCTGAGCAAGACTGTAAAGGTGTGTGATACAATAATAAATAAATATTTGGTCTCTGTCCCTGGGTTCCTGGCGCACACAGTTCCTAAAATCCTTGAAATCTCTGGAGTGATAAGGGTGTATTTTGCTTGCTAAAGAGAAGACTGGTGGCTGGGGTCCCTTAGATAGCTTCAGGATGGAGGCTGGTCACCAGAAAGACCAAGGTGTGATTAGAGGGTTGGAACTTTCAGCACCACCACCACCCCCACTTCCAGGGAGGGGAGAGCAGCTGGTGATTGAGTTCAATCACCAATGGCTAATGACTTAATCAATTATGCATAATGGAACCTCCATCAAAACCGCTAAACAATGGGGTTTGGAAAGCTTCCAGGTCGGTGGAGGGTGGCACACCCCACCTCCATGAGACAGAAGCTCCTGTGCTCCAGACCCTTCTGAACCTCACCTCATGTGCCTTTTCATCTGGCTGTTCATTTGTGTCCTTTATAATATCCTTTATAATAAATCAGTAATAGTCAGGAAAGCACTTTCCTGAGTTCTGAGAGTCATTTTTGCAAATTATCAGACATGAGGAAGGAGTTGTAGAAACTCCTTTGATTTATAATTGGTCAGTCTGAAGTACCAGGGACAACCTGGGACCTTAGACTGGCATCTGAAGTGGGGGCAGTATTGTGGGATGGGGCCCTTAACTTGGGGGATCTGATGCTAACTCCAGTAGATAGTGTCAGAATCGAATTGAATTATAGGCCACCAGCGGGTGTTGGAGAGATGGTGAAGTGCTGTTGGAAAAGACACCATGCATTTGAGGGGAGAATTGTTTCTAGTAAAAACGGTTTGCAGGGTAACAAAAATGTCTTGGATCTCTCCTGCCTTTCTTCCCACTCCAGTTCTCATCTCTTCCCTCCCAGGCTCCATTATTTCCCCCCATAACTGCATTTGCTCCATTTTCATCAGGGTCTAGATCTCAGGTAGTTGTAACCATATAAGAAACTCTAGAGGTCATCTAGTTTGATCCAATATGCAAATTTCCCTTCCAGATTCTTTAATAGTCAGCTGGCCTCAGCTTTAATTCACCTTCCTTCCTCAGAATGTTGGCAAGCGTTAAAGTATTCCCCCTGTCAGGATCATTTGCACTTACAAGGGCTGCAGAAAGTTTTCAGGTTCCAAAAGCATGAGCTACAAAATGGTGACAATCTGGATATTGATATAGGTGAGACAGAAAACATTTGTGGGGCAGAGAAGTCTTTTCACCTTCCCTTGTATCAGACGAGGCTATTTTCTAGTCTTCTCATTCTTAAACCGCCCTGGCCAGCCCTAATGCTATTTTCTTTAAGCGACATAGTAATTTCAGACTTTGAATGGTCATCTTCAGGCTTCTCTCAGGCCTGAAAACAAATGTCCCGCTATGGGGAAAGTGTTTTGGACAGAATGGGGTTTATTAAGTTCTCACCTCTCTGCCATATTCAGGTCACTGTGGGTTTAAAGTGAGACAAGTCTACACTTATTATCAGCAGTGGAGGAAACATGAAGGAGCTTTTAAATTGGAACCGGTGGCCCTGCTCACCCAAAGGTGCAGTTTCTATAACCTTCACAGAAGTAGAATCACCCAAAATACAATTTTTTCAACCTCCTGCTTAGCTGCTACCTTTCTTTCTCCCACTAGGTGTCACCACACTACACAGTAATCAAGGCAGATGACAAGCGTGTGAAAGGCTTCTGGACTTTAGAGAAATGCTTGCGTTTAGGTTAGCAGCAAATTGGGCATAATTAGTTTATTTAATAAACTTTATCTTTAAGATATGAAAATCTCACATAATCACACCGGAAAGTATATTACCTCATTCATCTACTCTCTTAAAATGCTATCAGTCCTGGAAACCCAAGCGGAGAGGAGCTTAAAGTCACTTACTCTATCTGTAGAAAACCCGGCTGGATTAAATCAGCTGATGACCCTGCACGGCTGAGTGGCTCTCGCCCCTCAGGGAACTAAATCTCTTTGTTGAGAGGTTGGATTACTGCTAGATCCCTTTATCACCAGAGCTGAGCTCTTGCGGCTGCTGGGGATTAGGCACCATCCCTCTCCATCCACAGCGCTTTCGCACCCTTTCTCCTCCTAGGGCCTCCTTGGTGCTCCCTCTTCTGTGATGGTGGAGATAAGATGCCAGAGACGGGGAAGGAGGGAATGTGGCAGCCTTCGCAGCATCTCATTTCCAACACCCCAGTTGTCAAACTGTCCCATTGGCAGTGTGCAAGGTCCTTCTTCCTCCCTGGACAGCCAGCCTTGGCGGACCAGGCCCAGGTATATTAAATCTCAAATCTAATTTAGGATACAGGATGCTTGGAGGAAAGCAAAGCACAGTAATCCAACGTGTCTCACAGGGTGAGTGACACACGCTTGTGAATGGTATCTGCATCTAATGAAGCTCAGCTCCACTGGCCTTCTCCATCTCCCAGACAGACCCCTGCGTGCCACCATCTAACTTCCTATGGACAGTAGTGGAACATCCAGGGGTCAGGAAGCTGGTGGCTCAGTGATCACCTCTTGAATTCTGTTCTTTAACAAAGATAAGATGCCACTGCCTGTTGGCCTCCTTTTTGGTGCAAGGTTGAAAGTTTCATTTCAGCTAGGTCATCTGAGATGGCTGTGAAGATGTCGTGGGAGTTTGTAAGCTCTCAGAGAGAGAATCAGGATTTAGCCACTGTCATTAGCATCAAGCAGTATTTAGGAAGCAATTTTCTGCGTCTAACTCAGGGTGGGTCTCAAAAGTGTTTTACCCTACCTGAAACATCTCCCCACACACTTCTCCTAAATGAAATCTTAGGCAGAGCCAGAGTCACCGTATATAGTTGTGTACAACTCTAGGGGGTGCCATTTCCACTGCTGTTTGCATAACCATAGGTAGTGCCTGGGTAGCACTCCCACATATGAAGCAAATAAGAGCAGTGTTTTATTAGCATGAAAGTTGTACATTCAAATTTTGAACCTTTATTTAATAGCCAATCACTGGGAAATATACTTTTGGTGAAAATAAAAGTGGAAATCATGAGTTATGGTTGAAAGTTGCCGTTTTTATAGTGTCAGCATCTTAGATCATGCAGTTAAGCAGCTGGAATCTTAGGAACACTTTAATCAAATGGATCCAGACACTCATAAATAAGAGTGGCAGGGATTATACCTTTTAGAATCTGGATATTCTTTGCAGAGGAGAAGAAGACAATATCTATCAAATGCACATACTGGTTAACCCAGCAATTCCACCTCTAGGATGTTATCAGATCTACTCTCAAATATGAAGAATGATCTGCAGACTGAGATGTTCACTCCCGCATTGTTTGTAACAGGAAAAGACTGGAAAGAACCTAAACGTCCAGTAGAAGACAGATTACACAATGGAATACTTGGCAGCTCTGGCAAGGAATGAGAAAGCTCTCTATGTACTAATATGGAATGGTCTCCAGATACTGGCTACTATGAACAGAGCAAGGTGCAGAAATGTGTGAGTAACAGGTTACCTTGAGTGTGCGTGTGTGTGTGTGTGTGTGTGTGTGTGTGTTTATCTTCTTGCATATGCATAAGAAATCTCTGGCCAGATACCCAAGAAACTAATAGTACTGTCTGCCTCCGGAGCAAGGTACTGACTGGTATGAATAGGGATGGGGCACTTGTTGGATACCTTTTGAATTTTGAACCACATGACTGTATTACCCATTCAAATAATAATAATAATACAGTGGTCCCCTTTTATCCCCAGGGCTTATGTTCCAAGTCCCCCAGTGGATGCCTGAAACTGAAAATAGTACCAAACCCTGTTCACACTCATTTTTTCAATCTGATAACTGAGACGGCTACTAAGTGGCTAACAGGCAGGGCAGGTAGCATATTCAGTGTGGATACAATGGACAGAGAGATGATTCATGTCCCAGGCAAAAGCGAGTGGCATGGGTTTTGTCATGCTACTCAGAATGGTGTGCAATTTCAGACTTATGAATTGTTCGCTGCTGGAATTTTCCATTTAATATTTTCAGACTACTGTTGACCATGGGTAACTGAAACCATGGAAATTGAAACCACCAGTAAGGGGGGAACTACTGTAATAATAATAACAATAATTAAAAATAGCCAGGTCCCCCCACCAAAAAGAAAAACTATTCAAAACTGATGATAATCACCTGCAGCAATCTAAAATACGATATTGTCACAGTGTAGCCGACCCATTGCCAGTTCACGCTGGTGTTGCAGCTGTGCACCAGGATCAGCTCACCAGAGATGAGACAGTGTAACGTATTTTATTTTTTCAAGACCGTGTAAGTTAGCACCAGGGTTTAAATTTTATCTCTATTACTTATTAACTGCATGATGTAGGGCAAATTTACTTAACTTCTCTGTGCCTCAGTTCCATTTTTAATAAATGATGATAAATTCTACTTCAAAGTATCATCAAGAGGACTGGATGAGTTTGTACCTGTTAAGGGTTCAAGGAAATGTTTAAAAAGAGAGCACAACAGAACTACCTCCACCCCCCCCCGCCCCGGCCTGCACCTGGCATTAATTGTGGTGCGCCTGGGTACAGTGGTATGATTGATAAGCAAGAGAATATACGAATAGACTTTGACACACAGAAGACACTTAATAAACATTAATTCCCTCCCCACCCATACTTAATTGGGCTGCCAGGGCTTTATAGACTCTCTCTTTCTGAGCAGACTGGAAAATAATTTTCTACCAAACATAGTTGTCATCTCTACATTTCAGTCTGCAGGTGGACCCTTTGAGCTGTTTTAGATTGGGTCAGGGTGCTTTTAAAATGAATCTGTTTGGCTCTATTATTTTCATGTCAGTTTCTTGGGTTTATCTAAATAAACACTCTCATATTTTTTGTCCATGTTTTATATGGATTAAAGTGTTGGAGTGGAAATGCACCATGCTGTGAAATGCAAAATTTGTGGCTATGATTTCAGGCATAAATTGAACGAAAGGTCTGAAGCAATTATATGAATAATTCTTAGAAAAATAGAAACAAGATAACAAATAAATTGCCAACATTTTTAGGATGTTGGGGGTCCTGCCAAGCACTTTACTGGCCTGATCTTTAACCCCTCTGTGTCAGTTACCACGATCAGTTCCCGTTTCCATGTGAGGAAACTGAGGCAACTTGCCCAAGGTTACAAAGCAGGAAATGGCAGAGATAGGATTGAAATCCAAACCTGGATAATTTCAGGCCCCAAGTTTTGTGTATACACTGTCCCCTCTAAGGCAAATCACCACGAAATAAAATTTATAAGCCTTAAGCAGAAATTACTAGTTAATTTTAGGATATAGTTTTCTAAGTGAGGAGGGGATTGTCATTTGTTTGATTTTAATGTGTGCTAGGGTTCCTTATATGCATTGATTTTAAGTAATACATCAACCCTGTGAGTTAGAGATTGTCCTCATCCTTCAGGTAAGGAGACCAAGACTCAGAGAAGTTAGGTAACTTGCTCAAGGTCACACAGCAAGTGGAGAGGAAAGAAGGTCTACTTCCATAGTGCTCAGGAGTGTCGTTCTGTAAGAATGTACCTTCACAGTCCTGTCTTGTTTTTTCTCAACCCCTGTGCTGAGGCATGAGTTCAAAGGGAGTTCTATGCAAGGGCCTTTAAATTGATCTCATGGGTTCTGTTTCTCCTGGTCAAATATCCATGTGACTCAAAACGAAAAACAGACTTTACATTGAGATGAGATGAATCTCTGTCTCTCTGTATCTAAATTCCATATACCTTTTCTCTATCTGATAAAATATTTCTCATTAGAATTTATAATTGTGGCATGATTCCCATAACAGTGCAATCATTTTTGCAGTTCTTTATCTTTTGAGTTGTCGGTGCTGATATGGGATGGAGAGAGACTGGGGAGGTGGTTGGAGCTCTGGGTTCTAGACTGAGCTTAGCCATTTGCCGGCTCTGGGATTCTGTACCTGCAGGACGAAGGAAGTCGTGTAACTGGATGTGGCCCTGGGCGAAAGACAGAGTTCTTCTCCATGTATGATGACCAAGCGTCTACCACGTGCCAAGCATTATGCCGGCACAGTGCAGGGATTATTTGGCATCATCTTCACAGTAAGCCTGTGAGGTGGGGGCTGCCATTACCCTCATGTCACAGATGAGAGCTTTGAGACTTTGAGAGGTTCGGTCACTTTATCCAAAGGTCCCATAGCCAGTGAATGGCAGAGCAGGGATTCAAACCCAGATCACCTTGGCTTAGGATCTTGCACCTCCACCGCTTAGCCAAACACCCCTGATGCTAACAGAATTATCCTTCCTTGTCCTGCCCAGAAAGAGGCCATTCTCTAGACAAATGCATTCACATGCACGCAGACAGTAAAAATTGGATCCTACTACTTGTACTATTTGGTAATTTTTTTTCTCTTTACAATACACTTTGAAGTTTGCTTTCATTTTTAAGGTAAAGCCCTCACTCCCCTCTAGCAGCTCCCTCCCTGTGGAGCGAGGCAGACTGAGGGATGGGGTGTTACAGAGTGCCGAGACGCAGCTTGGGCTCACTGGTAAGGACACCTACGTGCCAGGGCCTTTAAATGACCCCCAAACAGCCAGATCCTATTCAGCAAAGGGAGAAAAAAGAGAATTTTCTTGGCTATGTTTTGTAGCTTCCATTAGCTTAACTGTCATCAAGAACAATGCTGAGTCAGGACCTGAATTATCTTTTTCTCTGCTTGGGTTCTTGTCTTTGGCTCGCTGCCATTCTCCGCATGCTACATGGCATGAAGACAGGTCTCTTCCTCATCTATCTCGCAAGAAAGATGATAGATATTATATATTTTTTAATGGGGAGCAATACAGCGTATAGGTTAGGAGAGTGCATTCAAGTCCTGGTTCTAACACTGCCAAGCTACGTGTCCTTGAGCATATTATTTAATTTAGAGCCTTGGTTTCTTCCTCTGTAAAGTACATACAGCTCCTGAGACTCCCTCCGTCAGAGGGTGTTGTCAGGGTACAATGAGGTAGGCATGGAAGTTGCCAAACACAGCCCCACACAAGTCCCAGGGGATTCTACTTATGTGCTCTTCAGGGTCTTACGGGGTCATGTTGCTATTCCTAAGTCACATGGCCAGGCTACCTTGGACCACTCTGTCCAGACACGCCTCAGCACACAGAGCCTGGGACACTCTGGATCTTGCTACCTGGTGGGTTCCCTAGGGACAAGGGGATAGAGCTCCCTTTTTCAAATGCCCATAATTACTAATATCTGTGGGCGGCTTGTCCTCCCCTTCACCAGGAATTTGGTCCAGAGAGGCAGGGCGCAGGATACATCAGCATCTATGATTTTTTCCCCCTTCCCCTCTGTCCCATTTCTTCCTTCCCACTAAGCCCACGGAATTCTTATCTAGCCTGGGGTGGAGAAGAGACAGGTGTTGGACAGGAAAGCCATCCCCTACCTGCATTCTTACAAATCTTTTAACTAATGTAAGAAACTTTAGTAACGCAAAAGCCGAGCTTTGACCCCTATATGTATTGTGTTCTACTATTTCGAAATAGTATCCCACCACAGTAGCTCGGCTTTATTTTATGGAGAACGTTAAGCAACGCAATGCCTTTGGTTGCCTTGGCTGTTTTAGACTCCTGTGTGTACACCGCAAGGGGTGTGTAAGCTTCTTAGTCTTTGGCACCTGGCACTCCATACATGCCTGTCGAATGATGGCATGTTTTACCCAAGAGCCATTCTGCTCTGACTTGTTAAAAGTGATTTTTAAAGTCTTCAATGGTCATTTTTGTGCACAGAACAGATTATTCAGAAGTAACTTTGATTTTTAGATGAGTCTTTGATTTATTAAAATTAGAATTTAAAAACTCCTTGTATTTTTTAAGCTATTAAGTTTAGATTACAAATCTTATTATTTTATTTATAAGCCCAGCAAGTTATTACAGTTACTTTTAAGGGGACTTTGATTAATGTTTGGTCCCATTTACCAACTTGGTTAAATTCCTTTTAAACTGCTTTTATAAATTTAATATATTCCATTTCCTTTTAAGTACTATAATTGTCTGACTTAACAAAACCTTCCTGAATACTTAAATAACTCTTATAAATCTAATATATGATACTTAGAAATATGATAAACCTTTAGTTCTTTTAAAGTATTCAGTTCTGTAATAAACCTATTAAGATTTGAACTTAACATTGCAAATCTAAATCAATTACATATTTAAAATTAGAATCACAAGGATGACCTCCTACTCCATTAAGCTAAATTCTCTTAAACATTATAAGTACATAAAATACCAAGCATACACAGAGTCCTTCACCTGAAAATATTAATACTATATTTGAGATTCTTAAACATTTCTATATTTATTTTTAAACCATCCCAGAATTAAAAGATGCTGATACACCAAGAAAATAACCATGCCATCCTGAACAAGCTTCCTTAGCTTTTCTATTTTGCCTTTTATATGTTTCTCCCCAACCAATCTGACGACATCTCCATGAAGGCATTGCCACCAACTGCCCCTATGACCTCAGCTCAGCTACTGCTTTCTTAGGGTTTCTGTTTTCTTTACCTATAAAGAATGGATGGGGATTAGCTTAGATGACCTCTAAGGTCTTAGCCCGAAAATTCTGTAATTCATATTTTTCTGTTTATTCAAAAATATGGTTTTCCATTTAGACTAATGGGAATGAACAAACTTACTGAAAAACAGAATGTCTACTGCTTATGTAAAGCTAGCATCACAGAGAAGGCTCACTACGGCACACATGTTTGCAGTCTGCTACTGTTACAATGTCATCCATTTGTTGCCTGGACCCTAATGATGTTTGGGCTTTTGACCTCAGAACACAAGCAGTCAAGAAGTCACATCTGGGAACATTTACAAAGAGTTTTAAAGCCAGGAGGATCCATTTGTAAAGTACATGCTCCAGTTTATTTTGAAGATTGTGTCCCTGATTGATGGGTCATGTTGCTGCTATTCCTTCTGAGAAGGAACTGAATTTGCCTCTTTATGCCTGCCATCTCATGCCTGGTTTCTGGAACAGCATACTGATTAATAAGTGAATGGAAGGTGGTATGGACCACAGCAACGGGTGAGGACTGGAGTTAGACCCCCTGTTGTATAAATCCCACATTCACTCCTTAAAGCATGTGACTTTGATGAACAACTTTATACCAACAAATCTGATAACTCACATGAAATGGACAAATGCCTAGAAAGACACAAGCTATTGAAACTGACTGAAGAAGAAATAAAAAATCTGCATAGATCTTTAAAAAGAAATTAAATTAGTAATTAAAAATCTTCACACAAAGAAAAGCCATGGGTCCAGCGATTTCACTGGTGAATTTTATCAAACAGTTACAGAAGAAATAATACCACTACTGCACAAATTTTTCCATAAAATAGAGGCGAATGTACCACTTCCCACCTCATTCTATGAGGCCAGTGTCACCGTGATGCCAAAGCCAGAAAAAGACATCATAAGAAAGGAAGCTACAGACCAACACCCCTCATGAACATAGATGTAAAAATCCTCAGCAAATGGTAGCTAACTGAATCCAGCAATATACCCAAAGGATTATACACCATAACAAAGTAGGAGTTATCTGAGTCATGCATGATGGGTTTAACATCCCAAAATCAACTAATGTAGTACACCAAAAACCACATGATCATCTCAATGGATACAGAAAAAGCATATACCAATATCTAACACCCATTCTTGATAAAAAAACCGTTACTAAACTGGAAATAGAAGGAAACTTCCTAAACCTGGTAAAGACCATCTATGAAAAACCTACAGTGAACATCATACTTAATGGTGAAAGCCTGCATGCTTACCCCTAACGTCAGGACCAAGGCAAGGATATCCTTGTCACCTCTTATTCAGCATCGTACTGGAGGTTCGAGCCAATGAATGCAGGCATGAAAAAGAAATAAAAGGCATCTAGATTAGAAAGGAAGAAGTAAAATAGTTTTTATTCACAGAGAATCTTATATAGAATTCATGATTCTGTATACACAATATTATAAGGAATACACCCACACAAAAAAACATGTTAGAATGAATAAATAAGTATAATAAGGTCATAGGATACAAATCAGTATGCAGAAATCAGTTGTATTTGTATACATGAGCAACAAACAATCCAAAAATGAAATTAGGAATATAATTCCATTTACAATAGTATCAAAAATAATAAAATACTTAGGAATAAATTTTTTAAAAGAAGTGTAGGACTCTATACTGAAAATTACAAAACTTTGCGGAGGGAAATTAAAGAAAATTTAAGTAAATGGAGAAACATTCCACTTTCAGGGATTAGAAGACCCAATATTATTAATATTCAGATATCAATTCTTCCCAAATTGATGTATAGATAAATGCAATCCCTATCAAAATTCTGGCAGGATTTTTATTGTTGTTGTTGCAGAAATTGACAAGCAGAGCCTAAAATTTATATGAAAATGCAAATGCCTACAACAGCCAAAACAATTTAGAAAAAGCAGAACAAAATTGGAGAATTTTCATCTCCCAATTAAACTACAGTTATCAAGACAGTGTGGTACTGGCATAAGAATAGATATATAAATCAAAGGAACAGAATTGAGAATCCAGGAATAAATCCTTACATCTACAGTCAGTTGATTGTTGATAATGTGCTAAGGCAATTTTCTGGGGAGTGGATAGATTCTTCAACAAATGGTGCTGGGGTAATTAGGTATCCGTATACAAAAAGATAAACTCGCATCCTCGCTTCATATAAAACACAAAAATTAGCCCCAAAATAGATCATAAATTGAAATGTAAGAGTTAATAAAACTTTAAGATGAAAACATACCAGAGAATTATACAGACCATGAGTTAGGTAAATATTTCTTAGATACAATAATAAAAAAGCACAATCAATAAAAGAAAAAATTGCTAAATTGGGCCTCAGCAAAATTAAAAACTTTTGAACTTCAGAAGACACCATTAAGAAAATGAAAAGACAAGAAATAGACCGGAAGAAAATATTTGCAAAACATATATCCAATAAAGGATTTGTAGAATTTACAAAGAACACTTACAACTCAATTATAAGACAAAAATCTCAATCAAAAAATGGGCAAAAGATATAAATAGACTTTTCAACAAGAAAATTTTGTGTGTGTGTATGTTTGAATGGCTAACAAGTACATGAAAAGATGCTCAACATTATTAGTCATTAGGGAAATGCAAATTAAAACCACAATGAGATATTTCACACTCACTAGAATGGTTATCATAAATAAGATGGACAATAACAAAAGTTGGTGAGGATGTGGAGAGGTGGGAACTCTCATACACTGCTGGTGGGAGTATAAAATGGTGCAGCCACTCTAGAAACACTTTGGCAGTTTTTTAAAAAGACATAAAACTAGTATACAATACTGCAATTCCACTCTTAAGTGGAGAGAGATGAAAGAGAAATGAAAACATAAGTGCACATAAGACTTACATACAGATATTCATAACAGTGTTATTCATAATAGCCCAAAACTGGAACAATTCAAATGTTCATCAACTGATGAATGGATACACAAAATGTGCTATATGCATACACTGGAATACTATTCAGCAATAAAGAGCAATAAACTACTGACACACACCACATCATGGATTCACTTCAAAAACATTACCCTAAGTGAAAGAAGCCAGACACAAGACACTACATATATATTATTCCATTTATATGAAATGTCCAGAAAAGGCAAATTTATAGAGACAAAGAGTGGATTAGTGGTTGTGTGGGACTCAGAGCATCAGTGGGGATTAACTGTAAGCATGAGGGATCTTACTGAAGGGACGAAAATGTTCCAGAACTGATTGATGGTGATGTTTGCAACACTTGGTAAAGTTACTAAAAATCATTAGAATTGCACACTTGAATTAAGTGAATTTTATGATATGTCATATATTAATATATGCCTCAGTAAAAGCTGTTGAAGAAAAAGCAGGTAACTTTGGGCAGGTGACAACCTCTCTAGGCTTTAGCTTTTTCATCTGTTACATGGGGATAATGAGAGTGTTTACCTCATAGGGTCATTGAGCAGAGTAAGTGAGATAGTATACACATAATGTTTAACATTAGAGTGCCTGACATATAGTAGACACTCAATTAAATATTCATTTAGATTATTATTTTGAAATATCAGACCAAAGGTTTGAAGGAATAAGAAGTTTGTTTCTTTTATGGAAGATACTCATATATTAAAAACCGCTTCCTGGCAAGGCGCGGTGGCTCACGCCTGTAATCCTAGAACTCTGGGAGGCGGAGGCAGGTGGATTGTTTGAGCTCAGGAGTTGGAGACCAGCCTGAGCAAGAGCGAGACCCCGTCTCTACTAAAAATAGAAAGAAATTATATGGAGAACTAAAAATATATACAGAAAAAATTAGCCGGGCATGGTGGTGCATGCCTGTAGTTCCAGCTACTCAGGAGGCTGAGGCAGGAGGATTGCTTGAGCCCAGGAGTTTGAGGTTGCCTGTGAGCTAGGCTGATGCCATGGCACTCTAGCCTGGGCAACAGAGTGAGACTCTGTCTCTAAAACAAAAACAAACAAACAAAAAAACAAACCACTTCATTCTTATTCAACCCAAAGCTCTCTATCAGTGGCACAGAAAAACAAAGTATGACAGAAAAAAAAACAAAAAACAAAAAAACTTGTAGGATTAACCTGGATGGAATTGGAGACCATTCTTCAAAATGAAATATCACAAGAATGGAAAAACAAATACCACATGTACTTACCATGAAATTGGAACTAATCAAACAACACTTACGTGCACACATGGAAATAAAATTCATCGGAAATCAAGCAAGTGGGAGCGGGAAGTTGGGATCAGTAAATTCCACCTAACGGGTGCAATGCACTCTAGCTGGGTAATGGGCACACTTATAACTTTGACTCAAACTGTACAAAAGCAATTTATGCAACCAAACGTTCATACCTCCATAATACTCTGAAATTAAAAAACAACTTGTAGGAAACAGATAAAATTTGGATTTGGCTTAACAGGTTAAACAGGGAAGGAATTCAGCTTAAGGGATAATGAAACTAGAAATATTTATCATTTCTATCTGTTAAATTCCAACTTAGAAGTGAAAGATATTATTAGCTAAATTAACTGTCAATCATGGATTGACCCCTTGTCAGAAGGTAGTTTGCAAATATTTTCTTCCATTCTGTGGGTTGTTTCTTCCCTTTGTTGATTGTTTCCTTTGCTGTGCAGAAGGTTTTTAGCTTGATGAGGTCCCATTTGTTCAATTTTTCTTTGGTTGCCTGTGCTTTGGGGTTATTACTCAAAAAGTCCTTGCCCACATCTATATCCTGCAGCATTTCCCTAATGTTTTCTTTTAGTAGTTTCATAGTTTCAGGTCTTAGATTTAAGTCTTTAATTCATTTTGATTTAATTTTTGTATATGGTGAGAGATTAAGGGTCTAAATTGATTCTTCTGATTATGGATATCCAGTTTTCCTTTCCCCACTGTACATTCTTGGCAACTTTGTCAAAGATAAGTTCACTATAGATGTGTGGATTTATTTCTGGATTCTCTATTCTGTTCCATTGATCTATGTGTCTGTTTTTAGGCCAGTACCATACTGTTTTGGTTACTATAGCTCTGTAGTATAATTTGAAGTCAGGTAATGTGATTCCTCCAGTTTTGTTCTTTTTGCTTAGGATGGCTTTGGCTATTCTGAGTATTTTGTGATTCAGTATAAATTTTACGATTTTTTTTTTTCTATTTCTGTGAAGAATGCCATTGGTATTTTGATGGGGATTGCATTCAATCTATAGATTGTTTTGGGTAGTATAGACATTTTAACATTATTTATCTTCCAATTCACAAGCATTTTTTTGCGTCCTCTTCAATTTCTTTCATCAGTGTTTTATAGTTTTCATTATAGAGATCTTTCACTTCTTTGGTTAAGTTTATTCCTAGGTATTTAATTTTACTTATAGCTATTATAAATGTGATTACTTTCTTGTTTTCTTTTTTAGATTGTTTACTGTTAGCATATAGAAATGCCACTGATTTTTGTATATTGATTTTGTACCCTGCAACTTTACTGACTTTATTAGTCAAAATAGTTTTCTGTTTTTTTTTTTTTTTTTGTGGAGTCTTTAGGTTTCTCTAGATATAAGATCATGTCGTCTGCAAACAAGGATGACTTGACTTCCTCCTTTCCAATTTGGATGCCTTTTATTTCTTTCTCTTGTCTGATTGCTCTAGCTAGAACTTTCAGTACTATGTTGAATAACAGTGGTGAAAGTGGGCATCCTAGTCTTGTTTAGATCTTAGAGGAAAGGCTTTCAGTTTTTCCCCATTCACTATGATACTAGCTGTGGGTCTGCCATATATGGCTTTTATTGTGTTGACATATATTCCTTCTATACCCAGTTTTTTGAGAGATTTTGTCAAGAAGGGATGTTGAATTTTATTGAATGCTTTTTCAGCATCAATTGAAATGGTCATATGGTTTTTGTCCTTTGTTCTGTTGATATGATGTACCACATTGATTGAATTGCATATGTTGAATCATCCTTGCATCTCTAGGATGATAAATAATCTTCTTGATGTGTTGTTGAATTTGGTTTGCTAGTATTTTGTTGAGGATTTTTGCCTCTATGTTCATCAGAGATATTGGCCTATAGTTTTATTTATTTATTTTGTTGTGTCTTCGTCTGGTTTTGGTATCTGGGTGAGGTGGGCCTCATGGAATGAGTTTGGAAGTATTCTTTCCTCCTCAATTTTTTTGTAATAGTTTAAGTAGGATTGGTATTAATTCTTTTTTGAATGCTTGGTAGAATTCAGCAGTGAAGCCATTGGGTCCTGGGCTTTTCTTTGATGGGAGACTTTTTATTACTGCTTCTATCTTGTTATTTGTTATTGGTTTATTCAGGTTTTGGTTTTCTTCTTGGTTCAATCTTGGTAGGTTGTATGTGTCTAGGAATTTATCCATTTCTTCTAAGTTTCCCATTTTATTGACATATAGTTGCTCATAGTAGCCTTTAATGATCCTTTGGATTCTGTAGTATTAGTTGTAATGTCTCCTTTATGTCTCTGATTTTATTTATTTGGGTCTTCTCTCTTTTTTTCTTAGTCTGGCTAAAGGTGTGTCAATTTTGTTTATGTTTTCAAAAAACCAACTTTTTGATTCATTGATCTTTTGTATTTTTTTTGTTTCAATTTTGTTTATTTCTGCTTTGATCTTCATTATTTCTTTTCTTTTTTTTTTTATTTTTGTGTTATTTTTTATTGTTTTTCTTTCTTTTTTTTTTTTTTAAAAACAATAGTTTCATATTTTTTCCCCACCCCCCCTTTCCCGAGTCAGCACCTTCAAGTGTTACCACTCCCCAAACGGTGCGCAATGCACTCATTGTGTAGGCATACCCCCATCCCCTCCCCCACCCCCCACCTCAGTCTGATGTCCAATTGGTGTCGTTTCCAGATTTGTATTTAGGTGATGATCAAGGAAACCAATTTTCTGGTGAGTACATGTGATGCTTGTTTTTCCATTCTTGGGATACTTCACTTAATATAATGGGTTCCAACTCTCTCCAGGAGAACCATAGAGATGTTGTATCTTCATCATTCCTTATAGCTGAGTAGTATTCCATGGTATACATATACCACAGTTTACTAATCCAATCATGTATTGATGGGCATTTGGGTTGTTTCCACATCTTTGCTATTGTGAATTGTGCTGCTATAAACATTTGGGTACATGTGCCTTTGTTACAGAATGACCTTTTTTCCTTTGGGTATATGCCCAGTAATGGGATTGCTGGGTCAAATGGCAGGTCTACTTGAATCTGTTTAAGATACCTCCATAATGCTTTCCACAGAGGTTGCACTAGTTTGCAGTCCCACCAGCAGTGTATGAGTGTTCCTGTCTCTCCACACCCACGCCAACATGTGTTGTTTTGGGTTTTTTTGATAAAGGCCATTCTCACTGGGGTTAAGTGATATCTCATTGTGGTTTTGATTTGCATTTCCCTGATGATTAGAGATGTTGAACACTTTTTCATATGTTTGTTAGCCATTTTTATATCTTCTTTTGAAAAATTTCTATTCATGTCCTTTGCCCACTTTTTGATAGGGTTGCTTGATTTTTTCTTGCTGATTTTCCTGAGTTCTAAATAGATTCTTGTTATCAGTCCTTTATCTGATGTGTAGTATGCAAAAATTTTTTCCCATTCTGTAGGTGGTCTGTTTATTCTCTGGACTGTTTCTTTGGCTGTGCAGAAGCTTTTTAATTTAATCATGTCCCATTCATTTATTTTTGTTGCTGCTGTGATTGCCTTGGGGGTCTTCTTCATAAATTCTTTGCCTAGGCCAATGTCTGTAAGAGTCTTTCCTACATTTTCTTCTAGAATTCTGATTGTATCACGCCTAAGGTTTAAGTCTGTTATCCACCGTGATTTGATTTTTGTGAGAGGTGAAAGCTGTGGGTCCTGTTTCAGTCTTCTACAAGTGGCTAACCAATTCTCCCAGCACCATTTGTTGAATAGGGATTCTTGTCCCCAGAGTATATTCTTTCCCGCTTTGTCGAAAATTAGGTGACTATATGAGGATGGTTCTATATTTGGATTTTCTGTTGTGTTCCACTGGTCTGTGTCCCTGCACTTGTGCCAATACCAGGCTGTTTTAAGAACCACGGCCTTGTAGTATAGTTTGAGGTCTGGCAAATTAATACCTCCCATTTTGTTTTTGTTGCTTAAAATTGCTTTTGCTATACGGGGTCTTCTTTGATTCCATACAAAGTGTATAATTATTTTCTCTATGTCTGTAAAGAATGATGTTGGTAATTTAATAGGGATTGCATTGAATCTGTAGATCACTTTGGGTAGTATAGACATTTTAACAATGTTGATTCTTCCGATCCACGAGCATGGTATATTTTTCCATCTATTTGCAAGTTCTGCTATTTCTTTTCTCAGTGTTTCATAGTTTTCCTTATAGAGGTCCTTTACCTCTTTAGTTAGGTATATACCTAGATATTTTATTTTCTTTGTTGCTATTTTGAAGGGTATTGAGTCTTTAATTTGGTTTTCCGATTGACTGTTATTGGCGTATATAAATGCCTCTGATTTGTGTATATTAATTTTGTAGCCTGAGACTTTGCTGTATTCGTTAATCAATTCCAGGAGTCTCTTGGTTGAATCCTGGGGGTTTTCCAGATATAACATCATATCATCAGCAAAAAGTGAGAGTTTGATCTCTTCCTTCCCTATTTGGACTCCCTTGATTCTGCTCTCTTGCCTGATAGCTCTCTCAAGGACTTCCAATACTATGTTGAAAAGTAATGGAGACAATGGGCAGCCCTGTCTGGTTCCAGTTCTAAGTGGGAGTGCTTTCAGTTTTTCCCCATTCAGTATGATGTTGGCTGTGGGTTTGTCATATATGGCTTGTATCATTTTTAGGTAGGTTCCATCAATGCCTATTTTGTTAAGCGTTTTTATCATAAAAGGGTGTTGAATTTTGTCAAATGCTTTTTCTGCATCTAATGAGAGTATCATATGGTTTTTGTTTTTGCTTCTATTTATGTGGTGAATTACATTTATAGATTTACGTATGTTGAACCACCCCTGCATCTCGGGGATGAAGCCCACTTGGTCGTGGTGGATTACTTTTTTGATAAGTACTTGGATTCGATTTGCTAGTATTTTATTGAAAATTTTTGCATCTATATTCATGAGGGAAATTGGTCTGTAGTTCTCTATTTTTGTTGTGTCCTTTCCAGGTTTTGGTATTAATGTTATATTGGCTTGGTAGAACGTGTTAGGGAGAACTCCATCCTTCTCAATATTGGAGAATAGTTTATGTAGGATGGGCACCAGTTCTTCTTTGTATGTATGGTAAAATTCAGGTGTGAACCCATCTGGACCAGGGCTTTTCTTTTTGGGAAGGTTTTTTATTGCTGTTTCGATTTCAGTTCTTGATATTGGTCTGTTCAGGTACTCTATTTCTTCCTGGTTGAGCTTGGGAAGACTATGTGTTTCTAAAAATTTGTCCATTTCCTCCACGTTCTCCAGTTTGTGTGCATAAAGATTTTTGTAGAATTCATAGATGATATCTTGTATCTCTGTAGCATCAGTTGTGATTTCTCCTTTCATGTTCCTAATGGAGGTTATTAGAGATTTTACTTTTGTGCTCTTGGTTAGTCTAGCCAGAGGTGTGTCTATTTTGTTTATCTTTTCAAAGAACCAACTTTTTGTTTTATTAATTTCCCTTATAGTTTCTTTGTTGTCCTTTTCATTTAGTTCTGATTTGATCTTAGTAATTTCTCGCCTTCTGCTGGGTTTGGGATCGTTCTGTTCTTCTTTCTCCAGCTCTTTGAGTCTATTCGTTAGGTTGTCTATTTGCATGTTTTCTGTCTTTTTGATATAGGCATTTATGGATATGAATTTTCCTCTCAGGACTGCTTTAGCTGCATCCCATAGATTTTGATAAGTTGTATCTCCATTGTCATTTAATTCAAAGAAATTTTTGATTTCCATCTTGATTTCTTCTTTTATAGAATAATTATTCAGGAGAAGGTTATTTAGCTTCCATGACTTTGAGTAACAGTGAGGGTTTCTGTTTGTGATCATTGTTACTTTTATTCCGCTGTGATCTGAGAAGATGCATGGTATAATTTCTATTTTTTTGAATTTTTGAAGACATGATTTATGTCCTAGGACATGGTCAATCTTAGAGAATGTCCCGTGAGCTGATGAGAAGAATGTATATTCTGTGGACTTTGGGTAGAATGTCCTATAGATGTCAGCCATGCCCATTTGTTCTAGCATTCTATTGAGGTCCATTATGTCTTTGTTTATTTTCTGTTTAGAGGATCTGTCCTGTACTGTCAGTGGGGTGTTAAAGTCTCCAGCTATTACAGTATTGTTATCTATCATTTGGTTGAGATCTAGTAGGGTTTGCTTTATGAATCTAGGTGCACCTAGGTTGGGTGCATATATATTGAGTATAGTCATGGCTTCTTGATGAATTGTGCCTTTAATCAGTATGTAGTAGCCATCTTTGTCTTTTATTATTTTTGTTGGTTTGAAAGCTAAGTTATTGGAAATTAAGATTGCCACACCAGCTTTCTTTTGGTTACCATTTGCTTGAAATATCGATTTCCATCCTTTTATTTTCAGTCTAAATGCATCTTTGCAGGTTAGGTGAGTTTCTTGAAGACAGCAGATACTTGGATTGTATTTTTTTATCCATTGGGCCAGTCTATGTCTCTTGAGCGGGGAGTTCAAGCCATTCACATTTATTGAGAAAACTGATAGGTGAGACAGTTTTTTGTTCAGCTTGTTGGGTAGAACTTCATTGTGATGTTTTCTCTCCTGGGCCATTGTGGTATCTGGAATTTCATCTTTAGCTCTTGAGTAGTTTTACATTCGTGGATCTTTCTTGTGCTGATCCGTGTATAATTCTCTTTTGAGTACTTCTTGGAGGGCTGGTCTTGTCTTGGTGAATTCCCTCAACCTTTGTTTATCTGAGAATGTCTTGATTTCTCCTTCGTATAGAAAACTTAGCTTAGCTGGGTACAAGATTCTAGGCTGGGCATTATTCTGTTTCAGAAGCGTGAAAATGGGGCCCCAACCTCTTCTTGCTTGTAAGGTTTCAGCTGAGAAATCTGGCGTAATTCTGATGGGTTTTCCTTTGTAAGTTACTTGTTTCTTTCTCCTTACAGCTCGGAGAAGTGACTCTTTAGTGGATATTTTGGTCATCCTGATGACTACGTGGCGTGGTGTTTTCCTATTTGCTATGAATCTCCCAGGGGTCCTTTGAGCTTCTTGAATCTGTATGTCTAGAGTATTGGCAAGGCCTGGAAAATTTTCCTCGATTATGTCTTCAAATAGCTTGTCCAACCCTTGCTTGTTATCTTCTTCACCCTCAGGAATGCCAATAACTCTCAAGTTAGGTTTCTTCACATAATCCCACATTTCTTGAAGACTCAGATCATTTCTCTTACTTTTTCGATCTATCTCTGTGACTGACTTATTTAGTTGGAAGGAGTTATCTTCAATTTCTGAGATTCTTTCCTCTGTTTGATCTACCCTGCTCTTGAGACTTTCCACAGTGTTTTGTAGCTCTCTGAGTGAATTCTTCACTTCTAGGAGTTCAGTTTGGTTTTTCTTCAATATTTCAATTTCTTTAGTGAATTTTTCCTCCAAATCCTGTATTTTTTTTGTGTTTTCCTTGTGTTGTTTATCCATTGATTCTTGTATATTATTCAGCTTGTTTATAATCCATAATTGGAATTCTTCCTGTGACATGTTGGTGTTTTGAGTCTGGTTTGTGTCAAATGGTTGGGAGCTGGTATTTCTCTTTGGGGATGAGCTTTCCATTTGATTCTTTTTGCTCTCCGTGTTTTTTCGCTGGGTCCTTCCCATCTAGATTTGTCGATGGATCTTTACTTATAGGTTTAGTCTGGTTAACAGGACTCTTTGTGCTCTATTCTTAGGCTGTGAAACAGTCTAGGTATGTTGCTTCTTTTGGCAAGAGGGGGAGACTGTTGTGTATTGTTCAGAGATTTTTCTGTTTCCGTTGGGGGACTGCTTCCGATGGGTCCAATCCTAGAGGATTGGAGTGATCCAGGACCGCTTTGGTGAGTTAGGACACTGTGTTGTGGTCTTTCAGAAGGCAGGCAGGGTCCACACTAATAGTAGACCGAAATTCTCTTTGTTTGTTTGTTTGTTTGTTTCCCTTTGGTTCTTCCTCTATAGGGGAGGTTTCTGACTCTATCTGCCGGCAAGATACTAGCTATGGGGAGAGGACGGTGACTTTGCTTGCTCAGCGCCCCAGTTGCTGTAGCTCCCACGGGCAAAAGTCTGTCTTGGCCCAATGTCCCCAGGGATCAGGTTCCACACTCTCGCTTCTGGAGAAGTATTCAGTGTTTACACTTGGGCAGGGATCCTATATAAGGTCCGTGGACCAGGGGAGAGGGCCGTCCGGGGAGCCTCTTGGTACCCTATTGCTCCGCAGTGACTTGGCTGTGGGCCCTAGAGTGGCAATTGCGTGCCCGCAGATCTCCGGCCCTGGGGGTGACTACTCAGGATCCGGTATGTACCAGAGCCAGGGACCTGGCCCGTTCCGAAGCTCACCGTGGGTCCCCAGTTAGAAGGCGAAAAGAGAGGAGAAAGAGAAGAGAAAAAAAAAAAAAAAGAAAAAAGAAAAGGAAAGAAAGAAAAGAAAGAGGAGAAAATGAAAGAGAAAAGAAAAAAAAGAAGAAAAAGAAAGAAAGAAAAAAAAGAAAAAAAAAAAGAAAAAAAAAAAAAGAAAAGAAATGCAAAAAGCCAAACCAAAAAAACACCAAAAACGCCAACAAAAATGAACAAAAACAAACTACATAGCACTTCACCACACCGCAAGGCAGAAAGATACACAAATCTGAAGTATATAATTCAGCGACTCAATGTTTTTTTGTTTGTTTGTTTGTTTTACGCCTTAGCACAGCTCCGCCCCTTCACGCCCGCCCGGCTGGGTCCCGGGCAGTTTCGCAGTGGATTTCAAGATGACGTCTGTGCGCCCGCACAGCTCCGAGGGTCGTGGGGATCCAACCTCCGCGCTCAAAAAGGCACGGCAGCCAGAGGCCCAGAGGGCAAAGGTGCCCGCCGAGGCTGTCCGCCGCTGGAAAAAAAAAGAAAAAGAAAAGAAAAGGAAAGAAAAAAAAGAAAAAACCCCCCAAAAAACAAAAACAAACACAAACACAAACAAACAAAACCCAGAAGAAATTTACCAAGAATAAAATATACAGTTCGGCGAGCCTATTCTTCTTGTTCGTGGTTGTTTTTTTTTTTTTTTTTTTTTTTTTTTTTTTTTGCCTTAGCGCAGCTCTGCCCCTTCACCCCGAGCGCGGCCCCGGCATATCCCGCACTCCTGGCGTTGGTTCAGAGACCAGCGGAGGGCGCCGGGCAGAGAGAGCCGCTCGGCACTTTATGGCTCCCGAGCGGTTTCGCCCTCGCTTTCAAGATGGCGCCTGCAGAGCTCCGGGGCTGGAGGAGACCGGCTCCTCGGCAGGCAGAGACCACCACTGCCCGGGGGCTGGCGAGCAAGAACGCGCACCAGGGGGTCACCGGCTGGAGAACCACCGAAAAAGGCAGCACGGGCAGAAAGAGCTGCTGGGCACTTTTTGGCTCCCGATCGGTTTTGCCTTCGCTTTCAAGATGGCGCCTGCCGAGCTCCGGGGCTGGAGGGGACCGGCTCCCCGGCAGGCAGAGACCGCCACTGCCCAGGGGCTGGCCGGCAAGGACGCGCACCGGGGGTGACCGGCTGGAGAACTGCCGAAAAAGTCAGCACGGGCAGAAAGAGCCGCTGGGCACTTTTTGGCTCCCGAGCCGTTTCGCTCTCGCTTTCAAGATGGCGCCTGCCAAGCTCCGGGGCTGGAGGGGACCAGCTCCCCGGCAGGCAGAGACCACCACTGCCCAGGGGCTGGCCAGCAAGGACACGCACCGGGGGTGACCGGCTGGAGAACTGCCGAAAAAGGCAGCACGGGGTACAACGCTATTTGCTGTCCGGGAGTCTTTTGTGTTTTTCTGCCCTGGGGCAGATCCGTCCCTCCTCGCCAAGCGCTGTCTCAGCTGAGATCCCCCAGGTTCTAAGGTAATTTCTCAAAAAAGCCTCCTGTCTCCAATGCGCCACGTATCCCTCAGTGATTCTGCGCTGGCCTGGGTCAGGACTCTGTTCAATTGGGAGCGGAGGGCAAGCCGCTTTCCCGAGAGGCTGCACCCGCCCCGGCTGGGGGCGGGTGTATCCGACCCGCGCTCCGCTGGCTAGCGTCTGTCCCGCGTTCCCAATTTTCGTTCACCTCAGATCTCACTCGCTCTGTTTGTCCCACGCTGATTCTCCGTGGATTCACACCGCTGTTCCTGTGTGGGAGCGGTCTTCTAGCGTTGTGGCAGGTCCGGATCGATGCCTTCCTTCCCGGGAGCGCAGATTCAGGCCGTCACCACCACTCCGCCATCTTTGATCTCTCTATTTCTTTTCTTGTACTAATTTTAGGTTTGGTTTGCTCTTGTTTTTCTAGTTCTTTGAGATGCATCGTTTATTTATTTGAAGCTTTTCTACTTTTTTGATGTGGGCACTTAAACTTTCCTCTTATTACTACTTTTTCTGTATCCCATAGGTTTTGATGATACCATTCTGAAGTCAAAACTAACAACAAAGAACATCAAGAAGTCTAGCTTCTATCCCCTATTCTCTCTCACTTGTCCTCTTCTTCCCTCTAGAGGTAACTTTTTTTTCAGGTTTTTGTATTATTCTTCACTTTTTTCTTTTTTGAAAATAAAAGCAAACATATTTTTATCAAGTAATTAATAACATGTAATTTATCAAGTCAAATGTCAGGTTATTTGGAGTTTGACAAGGCCTGAGATATATAAATATTTCTTCCCACTCATTTTCTTAGCAAAAGATAGGTACCATACTATAAACATTGTCCCCCAGCTCCTTGGTTTTTTTATTTAACAATATGTCCTGTGATGCCATGGCAGTAGAGATCTTTTCCTTTCCTTTTTTTAGTGATATAGTACTCCATTGTATAGATTCATCATGGTTTACTCAGCCAGACTTTAGGTGATGAACATTTGGATTGCTTCCAGTCTTTTGCTATTACACACAATGCTGCAACACATAGCCTTGATGTTGCTGTACATCTAAGGTGCAAATTGTGAACATTCCTTGGCATGTGAAAAAATTTGTCTTTTAGTAAGCAAAGTTAGTTACAGTTTATATAACTGATCAGTACTGTTTGTGAAGAAATTCCTTTTGGAGGACTTGATGGTTTGAATCACTTTGAAATTATTCATTTTTCTAAGCTACTAAAATGTTTTCGAAATAAGTCCTTGATAGTAAATATCATTTCTTATTAACCATCTTATGTAAATACTGAATTGCTTACTTTTTTTTTTAAAGATTCTTCAGGCTGAGAGTTGTTTAATACCTACAATCAAATTATCTGACTATATTTAATTAGTATTTCTGGGACTTTCCATTTCATTGTTCTAGGTATCAACTCTGTGAACAGTCTTTCACTTGTTAATAAAGTTTGGAAATTTGGGATCAAACAAAATTTATCAAGTCAAATGTCAGGTATTCAGAGTTTGGTAAAGCCCTGGATATATTTTGCAAAGACTTGTAAATGTCTTGACTCTTTTACAAACATTTATAATTTTAAACTTTGATTAATTATTTTTTATACAAGTTATCTGTGTTCACCGGAGAATTAGGGAGTTCAGACAAACAGCAAGAAGAAAAGTACCTATAATCCCAATCCCCAGAGATAATAAATATTAACATTTGGATGCATATCCTTCCAGACTTTTTCAATGAACATAAACAGGCCTCTTCTCCCCAGCACACATGTATATGTAATTTCTTTTATCTCTTATCCCTATATAGAGTGCAAGGGAAATTTCATCTTTTCTATTTATTAGGTTTTATTCTTTAACTTTGCTGTTTGTGTAGCATACCATAAAGATTTTTTTTTTCTGTTTCTCCATCAAAGTTAGCTCTTTATATTTCTTATAGTGTTTACCTTAGAAATAGAAGATCAAATTTTCCTTTTTTCCAGATAAATAAGTTGAAAGCCCCTAAAATTTATTTTCCATGGTTTTGTAAGTCTGTGAGCTGCCTTCTGTGTGTTTACCCAGGGCAATTTATAGATTCCTAAAGGGAGATCAGTATAGAAGACCAGGTAGAGCTTGTTTTTGAAGGGCTTGGTTATGCAGAAATGAAAGGAAAGCAGATTCTCCCTGATCATTGTTCTGTTATTCAAAAGGTGTGTGTGGGAAAAAATTTCTTGCAAGAACTTTCTGTGATCATGGTTGCCTACATCTTATTCTAACTACTAACACTGAATATCTAATTAAAAATGGAAAAGTTTAAATATCTGGATGATTCAGCATCAAGTACCAAAAAAAAAAAATATTCCTGGTAATGAGCTGAATTTTTACTTTTCTGTGTGGATAGATTGCAACATTTTGCACACTAGTCTTGGGTATCTGAGGTGGAAGGGGGACATTTTTCCTTCCACGGGTCATTGGAATCAGGAGCCATGTGAAAATCACTTAATTACTATGTTTTAATTTATTTTATTTCGAGAGAGAGAGATGAATTAGATGAACCTAATTATTTATTTGTTAAACGAAAACAGGAAACTTGATCCATAATAAGTTAAAATTTAAAATATGCCTTTATGCCATGTTGTGGTCAGTGAAGCAGAGTGGTACAAGGACGGTGTGGGACAAGTAGACGGAAGTGGAGGCTGGAGCAGGGAAGAGGGAAGGATACAACTGAAAGGAGAACGGGAAGATGAGGACCACAGATACAACCGGCCAAGGGTGGGAGACGGCATCTAAAACCATCCCCCAAAGCAGAAGAGGAACACCTGCAGACAAAAGCAAGCTGGTTAGGAAAGTCTTTTAGAGGGCAAATTGACAGTATCTATCAAAAAATATAAGTCTCTGAACTCTTCAACCCAGAAGTAGGACCTCTGGGTACTTATGCTGCAGACATGCTCACATAGGCGTGCAAGGATGTTTATTGCAGCACGTTTCTAACAGCAAACATCTACAGACAACTTAAATGTCTAACAGGAGGAAAATGGTTAAATAAAAGTATATCCATTCAGTAGAATTCTAGGCAGACATTAAAAAGAATAAGGTAGACTGATGTATACTAATGTGGAAAAATACACACATATGTGATTAAGTGAAAAAAACATGCTGCAGAACATTGTGTGTAGTTTGATTTCAATTTTGTAAAAGCAAAAAGTGTATGTGTACATGTATACATTGAAAAACAGTCCAGTTGGATACACAATAAACTGTTAACAGTTTTGGATGGGCAAGTTTGAATGGTTACAATGACATTTTATTAGTCTTTGAGAAGTTGAAAATGAGAGAATAACGAATGTGTTTGATTGAATCTATTAGAACAGATCTCACACCTGGGATAGAATAGTTATCTGCATTCCAGTAGGTGCCCAGACAAAATTCAGTTTGGAGCTGGGTCAAGCCTGTGGCTTTCTGTTTTCCATTTCTAATTGACACCAACAGAGCCCAGATCTATGTAATTTTGTTCTTGATATTAATAGATAATTTTCATTACAATGTGGGATTTTGGGGTGAGCCTGGGAAGGAAAGGAAATTTCCTCAACCATAATTTGGGGCTAGTGATACTTCTTGCCTTCAAGGATTATTCTGAGTATTAAGTGTAGTAAGATGTATAAAATGCCTAGCTCAGTGCCTGGCACATTCACAAATGGTAGCCACTATTGTTATATTTTGGAGAAGTTCAGGATCAAATTCCCATTTTTCTTTTTTTTTTTTTTTTTTTTTTTGAGACAGAGTCTCGCTTTGTTGCCCAGGCTAGAGTGAGTGCCGTGGCGTCAGTCTAGCTCACAGCAACCTCAAACTCCTGGGCTTAAGCGATCCTACTGCCTCAGCCTCCCGAGTAGCTGGGAATACAGGCATGCGCCACCATGCCCGGCTAATTTTTTGTGTATATATATATTTTAGTTGTCCATATAATTTCTTTCTATTTTTAGTAGAGACGGGGTCTTGCTCTTGCTCAGGCTGGTCTCGAACTCCTGACCTCGAGCGATCCACCCGCCTCGGCCTCCCAGAGTGCTAGGATTACAGGCGTGAGCCACCGCGCCCGGCCAAATTCCCATTTTTCTAGGCCTTCATTTTCTTTATTTATGCTTCCTATCCTTGCAGCATAAAAAGCAATCGGATATATGGAATTGGAAGTAGGCAAAATTACCTAGGGTTTCATGCGAGGCCATCACAGCTTATGTTTGAAGTCTGTAAGAAGAAGAATCTTTTGTTCACTTTGACTCCCCTCTCACCATGGCTCAGTGACTTCTCTGACAATTTGTATTAGTCGTTAAGGCAGCCCCAGAAAAGTATCTGTTCATTTCCTGAGTATAGACTTTTAATTTTAAAAAGCCTTACATAATTTTTGAACATTTTATTATTTTTAAATGAAGCAACTTTCGGCACATTAAATTTATTCCAAGAGATGACATTAGGCCATGTTCTTGTGTCTGTTCTCTTGAGTAGATTTAATGTACTTCCACATTCTTAAAATGTTTTTATAATAGCTTCATAATTACAAGTGATGCTTTTTAAATGTGTTGCCTCTTCGGAAAAAGAGTGACTCTGACTTGCAGTTCTTATGAATTTTGCTAGTTTCTTAATGCTTTGTCTTCACCAGCTTGCAGGAAGAAAAAGGTCGAGTTACACAAACAGCCAGTTCAGCTGTAGGAATTGTGACAGCCAGGCAGCATTTGCACATGGTTAGCATTGCGTGGCAGGAATGAGGCTGTTGTGTTCCTTGTTGTATTTATTTAATAATTGAATTTAATAATTGAGAAAACTATGTACTTAGGAAAAAATTGCCCTTCAGTGGAGAAATGTAAATAGTACATTTGCATTTTTGAAACAATTTTTTATTTCCAAAGGACCAAGGATTCACTTAAGTGCAATAACAATTCAGTACCTTCTCTACAATACTGTGAACCTCAGAGGCATTTTCGGTGGATCCATGCCCATGACAGGGAAATATGACACCATATATGGCACAAGTGGCTCTCTCACCCCCTCCAG